>NC_137460.1:138381072-138901072 GCF_964235325.1 Thermobia domestica
CTCTTCGACAACAAAGCGATGTGACAAGCGAAGAAAGAGCTTAGCGTCAGATGTGAACCCCATCAGTTACAAGCGCTAATCGAACCAGGGTCTCATTCTCCAATGATTTTACTCTAATGGTACTGCAGAAGAGAGCTCTAGACATTTTAAATATTAATAATATTACTGAAATCTGAGGTCTTAACAAACCGAAATATGTTAATTTTACATCAGGTATTGAATGAAAACTTCACTCCATACTTTGGAATATGAATGATTGTCGTCTCATCATTACTTATGTATTTCATGATTTAGAAGAATGAAATTTAATGGAACTACTACATGAAGTAGTTCTAATTTAATAGAGAAATTATATTAAGAAGAACGGCATTGTGAATACGAGCTAATCAGTATGCTGGCTTAGATGTATACATGTTGGGAAAGAAGCATTTACAGGAATTCTTCTTGTTTAACTAGTAACCATAAAAGGAAACATGCATTTTGTTTCTCTGAAGTTTAAGAAAATACGTCAAACGTAATCTAAGCGTTATCGGAATCAATAAGGCACGATGTTTAAATCAATCATTATGTCGCATGCTCAATTAAGTATTGGGATGGTTGGGAAGTAACACATGCAGAGATGATTAAAGTAAGGCAAATTTTTTTTTTGTGGAAATTAACTCACTCCAATACTATACAATTCATTCGAACAATATATATACAAGAATCAGAGTGATTTAACGAAACTAACATATTTACTTATATTTCTAACTCAATAGCTTTTGTCTAACTGTATCATTTTTAATCGCGATCAATTTTAAGAAATGTATATACGTATAGATGCCATCGTCACCTAAAAAATGTTTCATATATGCTATGAAACTTACTTAAGGAAAATAATAATATGTATGGGAAGCAAATGTAAAATCAAATATTGAATCAAATCCGAGAAGTGCTTAATTTCAGCATATATATATATATATATATATATATATATATATATATATATATATATATATATATATATATATATATTGTGTAGATGTGATCTGAGTTTTAGTTGGTGATTGCTCAACGAAAGTTGCCGATATAATGAAAATAATTAATTTTTTACATATATATATATATATATATATATATATATATATATATATATATATAACACTCTGTAATTGAAGTTGGAGTGCATATTAAGTTAATTTCCTAAAAGAATGTTATATTGATTAATGATTTTCTAATGGGATGTCATTATTTCTGAAATATATAAAATAAAATTGTTGTCAAACAACTCGATCTTCTATAAAATATATATTTCATGACTCATGATATACAAAGTCACATGTAGGTCAGATTTGCCTTTTGAAATAATTTTCGAATAATATTCACTCTGTTCACATTTTTGTATCAACTCAGCACAATCACGAATGAAACGTTCGGTTTAAATTTATACATTTTTATAATATACGATATTAAAGTGCTTTGTGTATGAATTAACCAGTCAGTCTTACTTAAATATGTTGTAGGAGCTTGCATAAGTTGGTATTTTAGATGCTTTTGCTTTTCTAGTTTACCATCAAATGAATAACGTATTATTGTGTGATTTTATTTAGCATATTTGAAATATGAAATAATCTGCTGTAATAACGTTCGAATTAAAGGAAACTTTGTGTTGAAATAGAAACGCTGCTAATATGTTTGCCGAAGAATTCTTCAATAGGTATACGAATTACACATATTTCGTTTTAAAAGCAATGTTATAAAAATTAGCAAAAAAATTTTTCGAAATAAAATAATTCTTTTTGTATATCTAGGTATGTAATTTTATTTTCGTGTATGCTTTATATTAACGGTTAAACGTATTGTATAGCACCGCTAATTTGCTAGAATTTCTTTAAAATAAATTGAGGAAAACATTTCGTTACGTTGTTTTATTTCATAAATAGAAAGAATGTGTCAAGTTTTATGTATTTCATTTTGCATTGACTTAGCGACCCAATTTTATCAGGGTACGTTTCTAAACTAGGAAAACTAATGAACATTTTGATCTATCTATCTATCTATTTATCTCTGTATCTAATATATTTCTCAACATCTATTTATCTATATTATTTCATAAGATTTGACCAGTAGACTGAAACGTCCAAAAATTTGAATTTGGAACCCACTAAAAATTTCTTCTCATTTCACGGACAAGAACCGTATATGTATGTTCAAGTATGGAAGGAACCTGATTATACAACCTCCAGTGTGGTTTCAGGCTTGGTTCATTATTGAAATATTTGCAGAATGCTGTTCTCCATGTCAGAAAAGCACGCTCGTTTCCTGCAGAGCTACAAGATTCATTAGGTGAGAGTGCTATGTTTTACTAAGCTATTCACAACTGAAAATTTACTAACTGTTGATCTAGTGCACCTTTTACGTTTATGTATTAATTCACGAAAATGTATTCGCAGCAGTGACCAACCGAACACTCAACGGAAGTGAAGTATTGAAGAGTACATAAATTATCTTAATTTATCAAGTATTATTGTGTTTACCGTTTTCTACATTCAAGGATTAGGTCTGTATACGCGCAAAAGATTTGTAGTATATAAACGAAGACAGATGCATATGTGGATTCCATACGTGAGGTTTTGTTTCCTTCTGAAGATATTTCAACGAACAGAGAAAAAATATTCAATTGTTGTACCACGCTTAAAACTTGGGCAAATTTACATCCCTGGACACCAGATAAGAAAATAGAAACAGCGTCATTCAATATCATGAAAAAATATTTAAAGGTCTAGAAAAATCCTTCCAGTCATAATAAATAAATCATTTTGTGTATTATATAGATGATATTCATAAGTGTCATCTTGTTAATGAGTTACATACTGTTACAGTGCAGGACAGTAGTACTGGGGCTCATATGCACTCTATATAGTGTTGAAAATACACAATAATTTTAAACATGTCATAATAATTTATGTTCAGCAGATAGGATGATAGGAAAAAATCGTGATCTACTGTTCTGGAAGCGTCTTGCTATTAAAGGATACGTTCTTACAGCGTTGGAGCAACGTGTGTTAAACATTGTAGAATAACACAAATTCAAAGTTATCAAATGCCATTTTCATTACCAACAATGATATTCATACGCGTACAGTAATTATTTCCATTTTGTTGACAATTTATTAATATGTTTCCAAGGAAATGAATTTTCATTACTGTAGCTCATCTGGTTGCTGAAGCACAGCTAACATTGATTATGAAATTACCTTGGTATATCTAAGTGCACACTGTAAAATGAGATTTGTATTATAAATGGAACTTGTGGCGAAAGTGAAATTTATTGCCATAGGTTTATAAATGAACTGAATTAATATCGTAAACCCAATGTGGGCTTCTGTTATTACGGCATGGTGCATTCTTAGGTTGCAGATCGAAGAGAAGGTCTCTAGATATAGAGATTAGATGCGAATATCTTGAATAAACAGTCGTGTAGAGTCGACAAAAGATCTTCTTACACCTTGAAAGTTTGGAGAGAGCCTAATATAATCAAACTGTTAAAAAGGGACATTTATTGACAAGTATTCAAAAAGCGTTGGAGTGAGACTAATAACTTGGCACGAACTCAGCAACGTTAAACGGACCTGAGATTTATAACAGGGATTATAAGAAGCTTTTTATAGAGAAGGCGCAATAAAATCCGTAACAAGTGAGTTAGAGAAATATCGGATGAACTTAATGGGAGTTCATAAATTTAGATGATAAGAAAAGTGAGCAGTAAAGCCCAAAAATTATCAGTTTCTCTAATTTGTATAATTACAAGCTACGAACAGGAATTTTTCACAAATCAATATTATGAACAATTAAACGGTTAGAATTTTTAATAATATACTTTCTTGTAGTACACTTAAGATGTTATTATTTTTTAATGTACATGCTACGACAGAAGAAGAGGATAACAATATAAAATGTGGTTTGTAGGAAGATCTAGAAAGGGTATTTGACCCACTTAATAGGTATGATATGTAAATTAATTTAGTAGATTACAAAAAGAAGGTATGACGAGAGAGTATTTTCAAGCGAATTGTAGGGAATAAAAGTCCATATAAGTAGTGACAATAGCGTTAGACTCGTGAACTTTGTTACATGCGAAATCTCTATCACATACAGTACAATATGTCCACATTGCCACTTTATTAATATAATAGGACCTCAGTAGACAGTAAAACACCTAACAAAATTATGACGTTTTATAAGCTAGAAGAAGACATACTAGCATAATTGATGTTCGATTGTTCAGAGAAATTGATTATAAAATTGATCACTATCTGGTAGCGACGACAACAAGACAGAGATTATTGTTGTGTACTTCTTAGTAAGAGGTTGGATACCGTTTTTTTTAAAAGAAAACGTATTTTTAAAAAACTTGAATCCTATATTTCACTGCAATTGTTTTCTATTTTTAAATTAGAATGAAAAAGAAGCATAATGATTTACCACTGGAATAAAACCAGTGTTCGAGCTTTCTTCTTTGTGAGAAAGAGATTAATATTCACACAAAAAATACCACTGTGTTTTATATTTACAAATAATATCTATAAGTGTGCCGCGAGAATCCAAGTAACACCCGTAGTGTGTCGCAAGTTGAAAAAGGTTGGGAAACCCTGCCTTAGGTTATAAAATTAGGATTAGGGTGTAACCTCTGTGTTACACCTTAGGGTATAAATGCTACCCGTGAAAGATATAATGGAATATGCTCTTACCGAAGGTATAAAAAATCGCCTTTCAGGTGCTCTTCCTTCCCGCTGGTGCATGCTGGTTGTATAATGTTACCAGCAGTGTATTGTGTTGACCTGTATAATGCTTTCTATGCAGTGCACATGATAAGTGTGCGTGGAGGCCTACAGTCTCTAAAAATCGGGTCCAATTGGTGGATTTAATGAAGAGTAGCGTACGTGAGTGTTTATGCAACCTTTCAGATGTAACTGCTGCCTACATCATTTAGCATGATGCGCTGTTCTCACTTTGTCTTTTCTTGTTGGTATATTTTTCCTGAAACATAAAGAAGAAAACAAAATTTAAAGCACTAGCCCATCATGCGAACTGATGTGGTCAGCAGTTACATCTGAAAAGTTGCATAATATTTCACACATACTATTCTTGATTAAATGCGCCAATCGCACCCAAGTTTTAGAGACAACAGACCTCTACGCTTTATCATGTGCATTGCATGTAAAGCAATATAGAGATCAACGTAATACACTGCAGGTAACATTTTGCACACCGCATGCACCTGTGGGAAGAGGGAGCACTTGAAAGGTGATTTGTTACACCTTCGGCGGGACTATATTAAATTACACTTTAACAAAGTTTTGATTACAAGTGAAAATACATACAATAAACGTGCATCATTTACTATTCTACAGATTGGAATATTCGGACCCAAGAGGAACGAGAATGGGGAATGGCGGAAGCTTCATAACGAGGAACTACATAGTTTATACGGTTTACCCAACATTGTTAGGGTTGTCAAGTCTAGGAGGCTTAGGTGGGCAGGTCATGTAGCTAGAATGGAAGAAAGTAGAAACGCTCTCAAAGTCTTGACTGGTAGACCCATAGGAAAACGGCCATTAGGAAGACCTAGGCGCAGATGGGAGGATAATATTAAGATGGATCTCGCAGAGATAGGAATACAAAGTAGAAACTGGATGCAATTAGCTAAGGATAGAAGTCAGTGGAGAGCTTTTGTGAACGCGGCACTGAACCTCCGGGTTCCATAGGCCATAGAGTTAGTTAGTTAGTTAGTTAGATTGTACACTTTTAATTATTAAATACATAAAATAGGTCTCAGGGGCCTCTTGAAGGAAGTCCATTTATTTAGTTACTTTTCAGATTTGCATGATAAATGCCTCTGACATCTTTCAAAATATTTTCTGAATTATTGTCATACAAGCATTTTACTTAAATTGCTAGAAATAAGATACTGATTGACTGTTTTTCATTTATACCCCCTTATTACATAACATGGGTCTCAGAGGCCCGCCAAAGCCTTTACGCTAATTTGTCTAGCATTTCTCAAACAAACATCATGTTTCTTCTTTCTTAAATTATACATATGTACTTTTCTGCTTTAGAAGTGAATGTTATCTTAGAAGGCGAAGCTCCTGTAGTTTTGGTGCAACGGTGTTACTGTCTGGAAGAGGGTACAGTAAGAATTTATCAATTTTATATGTATTCGTTTCCGTTATTTTCAGTTTTATATAAAATAAGGTTATCTATCAGAGAAAATTACTAGGATGGATGACGAGGGAGTTGAAAATAACGGAGACACTTCAGTCCGTGAGTTATGTTGTTCTTCTGATACTAATCTCCACTATCGACCATGTATATCTGTGGGTCGATTTGAAACATTAAGAAAGGTGTTATGGTTTGATGGTGAAATGACCAGGAAGAAAAGCTTAAAAACAGATCGACTGGTCACTTTTCGATCTGTTGGATTTTTTTTCGAATAACCGTAGAACAAAACACATACTGAGTGAATGCATGACTATTGACGAACAGCATATTCCTTGTAGAGGACGATGCCAATTCGTTCAATATCGCTACATGCCTAGTAAATCAGCCAAGTATGGACTTAAAATATTTCGTTTGTCTGATACTAAAAACTCTGATACTAAAAACTAGCTATGCTTTGGACGGAATTTTATACACGAGACAGTGGCAAATAAACCTGTAGTAAAAGATTCGGCCCAAAAACTTAGTTCCTGAGTGAGTAAAACACATCGCGAATTCAGGAAGAAATAATACTTTTAATAATTATTATCCGTCGGTTTCTTTATCAAAAAAAAATCTCCTTGCGAGAAATTGGCAATAGTTGGAACTAGCTATAAAGCAGAACAAAATTGAAGTTCCACCTATAATGAAAACAAAAAAGGAACGTAAAGACCACTGTTCTGAATTTGGATTTGTGAAATATGAGATTTGTAAGTTATGTCCCTAAATGACACAAAAACGTAGCTCTTCTCAGCCCAATACACAGAGACAAAATATTATTTAAATATAACAAAACCGGAGATAATCATATATTACAATGACACGAAAGGAGCAGTACATTGTCTGGTTCAGATAACAAGAAACTACACGACAAAACGAAAATCAAAATGATGGCCATGTATTTGGTTTTTCAACATGCTAGATATAGCATGTGTAAACGCTTTCCTGGTGTAAGAGTCACAAGTACATCTCTTTCCCAAGAATTCATCCAAGAGAAGAAATTACCTTTAAGAAAAGCTGGTAAAAGAACTAATGTTACTCCACATGCAAGAATAGAAAAAAATGCCCATATTCCGGAAAGAACAAGAACTGCAGTGGAACCCTGGGGACCAAATTCCATTGAAGGCAGACTCAAAGCTATTCCGGGAAAACTCTGCTATGAGCGCTATGAGCGCTATGAGCGTCCAGCAAGTAAAGATAGAAAAAGAGAAATGGTGCCTGTCGAGTGCAAACGAACTGCATGTGGTTAGCACAGTGTAATTGTGTACGGTGAATGGAAGCACTAATAGCATACCTTCAAAAATAAATATTTACTGGAAATATCACAACGAAAATTAAAGAAGTTTTATTGTATAAGTTGAGTGTAAAAGAACTGCAAAATTTAACTGTAGACTTTCGTTTGTATGTTAACGCAAAAATACTCTGTGTTATAGTAATTACAAAATGTTCAACCAAAATATATATGGAAAGCAGGAAGAAGAACAGTCATTTAACTTTTAGCTATGTTGAACTTTGCTGTAATTCTGAAATGTAATAAAAATTATAAAATAAACTCATATTTTAATTTATTTAAAATGCAGGCCTGAGAGGTCCATGCTATGCATTTGTGTAGGACAAATTGGCTATGAATTAGAGCGTTAACAATATCTAGGAAAAACTTTTGTTGTACATAAATGCATTTCGTTTAATTCACTTAACTAAACAGTACATACATAGAATACTAGGAAAATATTGAAATTGTTGTAGTACAATATGACCTACATTACAATTTACATCAAAATATTAAAACAATATATTACGTTACGTACCTACATATTTTTCACATTTGACTAAAATACAATTACAATTTTTCATAGCATAAGGAATTATACAAGGAATATATTTGTGACCTACAAGGAAATATGCCAGTGTTCCCACTTTTGTGGCAACCGAAAATTTTCAGATTTTTCCTGGTCAAAAGTTGCATGTTTTCAGGTGTATATTGGGTGTTAGATTAATAAGTATGCAAAAAAAAAAAAATGATTGTTAGATACCACATGTCAAAACAAGAAAAAAACTGTTCTTGAACTTCGGACAAAATCTACGTTTCAGAGATATAGGCTGCCGAAAGCGTGACAAATGAATTTCAGAGGCCTATGTTGCAAATATTGTCCAACGTAGTGCAGCTTAACATATCATTTACGAAATTAGAAATATTTTATTTTTAAAAAATTGCGTTTCAAAACTGTGCCATGGGTGCGCAAGGGATTCCCCAGAGATATGACGTACCAATTAAATTTATTGTCGGTTCGTCAAGCTGTTTTAGATGAGTCCCTTGTTAAACAGGAATATAAGTTACACAACTATAAAGAGTTATAAAACAAAATGCTATTAATTTGAGTTCCTCACGAGAAATTATATTTAAAAATTTAGATTTTTAATCAACATCCATCACGAGCATCAACGTATCGTTATATATTGTAACGAGGTGTCGATGCTACAAATATTCCATACCTGTCGTGTAGTAAGAATATAAGCATCACTTGCAAAAATACTACTTCCATTAATATTCCTGTTTACTGTGGGTCAAATATACGATTTTCATGAGTACAATTTTAAAATGAAGAAGTCCTCCTTGTGTCATTGTTTGCTAATGTTACGACTAAAATAATATTTGCTGGAGATTTTAACAACTCAATAGATACACCTTAAACGTTGTTTAATGTCGTGTCTCTCATTCTTTAATTACTGCCTTGTCGTTTGGAGATACCATCGTGGGTTTCTCAATTTGACTTTTAAAACCTCGAACCTGAATTTTAGATAGATACTCAGTTACACTTCACCGTACTTAATACCTTCTGTTGCAGATATTAACATGAAGATAGTACCATTCAGAGAGCATACATTAGTACTTTGGATATGAAAATTTGCGTTTTGTGATTTTATCGTTAGTGGGAAGACAAATTGGAAACTCAATAATCAAAAATAATCGTCTAAGCCGAAATACAAAATTTAGCACTAATTATGACCAATATTACTATTACTCAACACCATCAAATACCCAACACTATCAAATATGATCGATCAAATATATGCTGAGCCAGAGGTATTTTCAAATAGTAGGGATCCTTAGATCATAGTGTATCTCTATAGAGAGTTTGGATCCTACCAACTTTTCCGTAAAAATGATTGCAATTCAGTATATATAGTCACGTAGATTATATCATAATTTATTCTAACCTTTTGAGTAAATTTCCTCGTATTTTCCTCATTTAAGTTTGGATTGAACATTTTACATGGAATCACTATATGGCTCAAATTAAACGCATGTTGGAAAAGATATTGACATCCTACATCACTATAATTAAGCTCTTACATGACTCCACCACATATAGCAAGTATAGTTTACTGCTCACCACAGCAAAAACATACTGAGATATTGAATACTACGTATCGCCATTAATAAATATGCCGCTTCCGATGTTATCGGAAAAAATACACAAAACTTCCCCACACTTATAAAAGAAGAATAAATTACTCATACGCTCAAACATTTTAACACTTCTCGTAGTCTAGAAAGCCACTGTCTCGTAACAGACAGTATTAAAATTTAATGTCAGTGAAACCCTGCCCCTATATAATGAACTCTGTCATCTTCAGGATATAATGATGGTCATTATATCATTATTTCTAAGTCTTCTGATGCCGAGATTGTCACGCAAAATGGGCCAATCATAATTAACCCTCGAGAAGTCGCGCTGAAAAAGTAACGCGAGTAGTCGCGCGCGGTCAAAAGGACCGCACGAACATAATGTGTTGCAAATATCGTTTTAAACATTTTTCTTGTATTAGAAACGTAATTTTGTATATTTTCTGATTAAGAGGGAATAACATTTTTATTATTGTAATAAGTTTTACTGTAACAACTATTAGAGAAACCTACAATTAGACATGTCCTTTTTGTTATTTCTCATTTGGAATACTTTTTTTTTCGTTACATATTTCTTTAGATAGATAGCTACGCACTTGTTTTACTGCAAATTCTAAATCTGATGATGATCTTTTTGTCAACTCTGGTTCGTCTAAAATTAGAAATGCAATAGTAAATTAGTTAAAAATATACTATATAAACATAACACTAGAACAAAGCTTCACAGCGCATTTTACATTGAATTAGAGCTCACTAATAGCTAAGCGGTTAGCATACATGCCTTTGGGGTGGGACTTCCGGCTTCGATTCACGGTGGGACCTCATGTGGTTCGGATCCTTCGTTAAGCAGTAGGTCCACGTCTTACATAGCCTTGATGCTGAAAAGGGCGCTAAATTGAAATCAAATCAAATTTACATTGAATTATTTTACGGTGCTGTTATTTTGAAATTTCACCTATACAGCACTACCTTGAATTATTTTAGGTTATCTTCAAATTTACACTTTTCTACACTTCGTAGTCGCTTATTTCGTCCTCTCTTGCTCTGACTACATTCGGGGAATCGCTGGTTATTTCTGGGATAAGATCTTCAGATTCGCTTGCATACTACTCACTTTACCTTTCGTGTTCACTCACTTATATATGAGCCCTATTTTTGATAGTGTGTATAAATTTGAAAATTCGTAGGGATCTATTAGAAGCAGGGGCGCCAATATATTTGTCATGATCTTCTTCAGACGAAGCTTCCACGAGATCATCTCGGTTGATTTATCCAAATAGTCTATTCCTAACATTTCCCTCCCTTGTTATAAGCTGTTCATTTCTAATTTTCTCTTTTTTCATACTTGGTATCAGTTTGTTAGCTCTGTCGACGTCTTTTCTGTCCATTAAAATAATATTTATGTTTATAAAGCTTAAAACATCTCCAAAACAAAGGTCAAGTGCAGAGCGAAACACCGAGAAAAAAACATTACACGGTTAGTCGCGCGCGGTGGAAAGCACCGCAGAATCACTAAACAATCACTAGTAGTTAAACTAAATAACGGATAACGGAGTGATTGAGCAGGAATGTTCGGGAAGGTGAGGGGGAAGATTAGCTAGACGGAGAAGTCTGTCGGACAAACAGAATGGACACACGATCGAAAATAATTTCCCTGCGGTGCTTTTGACCGCGGCGCGACTACTCGAGGGTTAATATTGATATCAAATTGATTAATAAAATACATACTACTACGATACAATACACAATATACATAAATGCAACATATAAAATATTATGATTGTGTGGCAGTGATAAAATACATGTGCAATAGTTCTAGAACTAAAATTCATGTGATAGGCTTAGAAACTCCGTTAACAATTGTGTTGAGGTTGAAGTGCTGAGCACAGTTGCCGTAACTAAAAGTGTCTGGTAGGGCCAGAAATATAGTAAGAATATGCTGACAAAATATATTTGTTATATATTGTCCCTGAAATTTTTGTGAATGTAAAATGTATTATCGTAATTTTAAAACGCAAATAATATTGCAAATTTGTATACGTATTTTGTAAGTATTCATAACTTACGCCTACATGTTTCACAAATTTTGGTTCATAAGGCCTCTAGATATAGAGGTTAGCTGTGAATATACTGAATAAGCTGTCGCGGACAGCCGACTAGGAGTGGTCTTCCAGCTTGGGGGTTTGGGTAGGGCTAACAACCTCATCCTGTAAACAAAAGCACTTGTTCAGAAAATTTTCACAAAAGCCTCGGACAAGGACTGATAACTTGGCACGACCTCAGCAAAAGAAAACGGACATGAGATTTGGAAATGGAATATTTGGAGTCTTTATAGGGTAGGTGCGTTAAAATCCGTAACGAGTGAGTTAGAGAAATATAGGATGGACCTAGTAGGAGTTCAGGAAGTTAGGTGGGAAGGAAATGGATGTGAGAATTCCGGAAATTTTACGTTCTTTTACGGTGAAGGAAATAAAAATCACCAGTTAGGAACAGGGTTTTTCGTTCATAAACGTATATTACCAGCAATTAAACGGGTTGAATTTGTTACTGACAGACTTTCTTTTATTACTCTTAAGGGACGGTGGTGTGATATTATTGTTTTAAATGTACATGCTCCAACGGAAGATAAGGATGACGATATAAAAACAGTTTTTACGAAGAAGTGGAACGGATATTTGACCAACTCTCGCGATACCATATGAAAATTCTATTTTCGGATTTCAATGCGAAGGTAGGACGAGAGGATATTTTCAAACCGATTATAGGGAACTAAAGTCTGCATAAGGAAAGTAATGACGACGGTGTTAGACTCGTGAACTTTGCAACATCCCAAAACCTAATCGTGAAGAGTACAAAATTCCCATATCGCGACTTTCATAAATACACTTGGACATCACCAGACGGGAAAACACATAATCAAATTGATCACGTTTTAGTAGATAGAAGAAAGCAATCTACCATAATTGATGTCCGGTCGTTTAGATGGGCTGATTGTGACACTGACCACTACCTGGTAGCAGCGATAATACGAGAGAGGCTATCGTTGAATAAAGGTAATATTCATTGTCCGAAAACGGAGAGATTCAATTTAAAGAAATTGGAAGAGAGCCAGGTAAGAGAGGAATTCCAGATTGAAGTTTTGAATAGATTTTCGGCTTTAGAAGATTCGGAGTGCACTAGTGTTGAGGATACCTGGATTGAAATTAGAGATAGCATTAAAATTTCAGCAAAAGAAAAATTGGGACACGCGGAAATACGTAGGAACAAACCCTGGTTCGACCAGGAATGCATAAAACTAGCAGAGAAGAGAAAACAGGCAAAACTACGCTGGCTACAAAATCCGATTGAAATGACTACACAAAATTTCGCAGATATCAGGCGGGAAACTTCAAAAACTTTTAGAACAAAGAAACGCGACTTTCTGAAAGCTAAAATTAAGGAACTTGAAGATAATAGTAAAAATAAAAGCATACGGGACATGTATAATGGAATCAACGAATTTAAGAAAAGCTATCAACCTCGTGCTTATACGGTATAGTTCTCACTGACACGGTATAAGAAATCTGACGGTATAGTTCTCACTGACACGGATAGCATCTTAAATAGATGGAAAGGTTTGCTTAACACGCAACCAAAAACTAGTGTTCGTGGAGAAAACGAGATACACACCGCAGAACTGTATATTCCAGAACCCAACCGATAGAAGTAGAAATCGCTATAAAGAAATTAAAGAAACACAAATCTCCGGGTGTAGATGAAATTCCGTCTGAGTTAATTTTAGCTGGAGGCGAAATATTGTGGAACAAGATACACAAACACATTCTACTTATCTGGAACAGGGAAGAATTGCCACAAGAGTGGAAATAATGAATCATTGTCCCAATCCACAAGAAAGGCGACAAAACTGACTGTAATAATTATCGAGGCATTTCTCTTCTGTCAACATCCTATAAAATCCTTTCAAATATTCTGTTAGCAATACTGACCCCATACGCAGATGAAATTATTGGAGATTATCAGTGCCAATTTAGACGAAACCGATCAACTATCGACCAAATATTTACCATTCGCCAAATACTCGAAAAGAAGTGGGAATACAATACCCCGGTACATCAACTATTTATTGATTTTAGAAAGGCGTACGACTCGGTTAGGAGAGAAACATTATACAACGTTCATGCAGAATTTGGAATACGGAGAAAGCTAATTAGATTAATTAAGATATGTTTAAATGAATCCCAAAGTAAAGTCCGGGTAGGAAAATTTTTGTCCACGAGCTTTCACGTCGAAAATGGCCTGAAACAAGGAGATACGTTGTCGCCATTATTATTTAACTTCGTTTTGGAATACGCTATAAGGAAAATCAAAGATAGCAACCACGGCTTACAGTTGAACGGTATTCACCAGGCTATGGCATATGCTGATGATGTAAATTTAATAGGAGATGGTAGGAGAACAATAGAAAGAAATGCAGAGATCTTATTAAACGCTTGCAGGGACATGGGTTTAGAAGTAAATGCAGAGAAAACTAAATACATGGAAGTGCGTCGGGACCGTAATACAACAAATTATGGATGCGTTAAAATACTAAATAATACTTTTGATAAAGTGGATACTTTCAAATATCTAGGATCAATATTAAGAGAGGAAAATCATATTCACGGAGAAATTAAATGTCGACTAAAAGCAGGGAATTCGTGTTACTATTCGGTTCAAAATCTCTTGTCGTCGCGAATTCTGTCGAGGAATTTGAAACTTAAAATATACAAAACGATAATCATGCCTGTTGTTCTGTATGGCTGCGAAACATGGTCACTTACTCTGAGGGAAGAACATAGACTGAAAGTATTTGAGAACAAGGTCCTGAGACGAATATTCGGACCCAAGAGGAACGGCAATGGGGAATGGCGGAAACTTCATAACGAGGAACTACATAATTTATATGGTTTACCCAACATTGTTAGGGTCGTCAAGTCTAGGAGACTTAGATGGGCGGGTCATGTAGATAGAATGGAAGAAAGTAGAGACGCTTTCAAAGTCTTGACTGGAAGACCAATCGGAAAACGACCATTAGGAAGACCTGGGCGCAGATGGGAGGACAAAATTAAGATGGATCTCGCAGAGATTTTAATACAGAGTAGAAACTGGATGCAGTTAGCTAAGGATAGAAGTCAGTGGAGAGCTTTTGTGAACGCGGCATTGAACCTCCTGGTTCCATAGGCCATAGAGTTAGTTAGTTAGTTAGTTAGTTAGTTAGTTATCTTAGGAAGAGATATCATGAGTCAGAAAATTCATATCAATACCTTGGAAATAACATGGTTGTCTTCTTCTAATATAATTCTCGCTTCAGAGATGTTCAATAATTTATCAATTTTCCAGAAATCCAATAACTTTTTGCTCTGTGTTTCGAATTTAGATTAGAAGGTTTAGTGGATCGCATGGAATATAATTGGTTTCGCATTTATTTTTAATACTCCATAGTATTGCCTGTAATTTCTTAGGGGTCCATTATTGATTCCTTAGGAAAATTGCACACTATTTGAAGATGATGTTGGTGAATGTACATATCAATTTTTTTTTAACATCTGTTTCAAATAAGTGGAAAATCATGATTCTAAATAATGACATAAATATTTACTTAACAATATGAGTAACAGGACTATAGTTCAAAACATGGGTAGTCATAACCAAGAACGATACTGTTTATACGTTGGTACATACGAAGGACGATGTAAAGTATACGATAGGCTTTACCTGGAGAGACAGTAGAGTTGTAAATGACAGCTGATCTCCATATAATGTAAGGTAACTGTAACTTTTCAACGTTCTGAAAACATTTTTCTTCTCCATCACCATTTTCTACATTTTTAGAACATGGACTTTATAAAGAGAATATCTTAGAGAGTACTGAACTGTTAGAGCGTAGTTGGTACAGGCTAAAGTGATGAAAAGGGACATACAGTAGATGCTGTTGATGATTATGCTAGTAAAGCAAATTCATTATGAGAATTACTTTGAAATACAAATAATGATATAAAAGTACTATTAATGGATTTTGGTGTACAACCATTTAATAAGGCACAAATTTATTCCGCAACCTCCAAGTCAGGAATTATAAAACAAATATTTGGAAGGCGTAGATCTACTTGAAAACTACATCAGAATTTAGCATACAGCAGAAAGGGAAAGTAAAAAGTAATATTCATGTAATATTGTGAATGATTGAGCTCACGGAAATACATTGGAGAAATTAGCTTGTGGAACCGAATTTGTACTCACTCTTCTGTTATTGCAAGATTGAAATGTTAGTTGCCGGAACATGATTTTCAAAGTCGGATAGAAATTTTCCAAATGTTCACATGATAGTTAGGAAATTAACCAGGATATATTCATTATGGAAAACAAATCACTAAATAATAAAAGAAAGTAGTTTTATATGGTAAGTGCCAAGGTTCGTTCCATTGAAAAATGTGAAACTTGTAGAGTTCTAAATATCCAGCATTTTGAGGAACAACGAAAATACACTTGTATGCAGTGCAATGCAATAAATTAGTAAGTTCATGATCATTTAGGAGGTCGTGACTAAACATTGTTTATCAACCTTATAAGCTATTTGCAAATTTAAAAGTAAGATATTACATATGTTACCGTATATCAATAAACATTTTTGTAAGCGTATGTTGATGGGGTAAATAATTTTAAATTGTTATTATTTTATGTTACGTATTGCTTAGGATGATACTGGATTTATCCAAAATTTTATGAAACAATATCTTTAGTGGACTAAATTTACAAAATTGAACAAAAGGAATGGAAAGAAATGACACATTTACAAGTGAGATAATGATTTAAGAATTACACGTCCTTCATAATACATATTATTGTCAGCAACCTCCTATTCACTGAAGGCCAGAGGCCGAACCACCCATATCTAGTGAAGTATAAAAACGATAAAATGATCTTCATTTATCATTTTGACATTTTAAAAAATTTAAATGTATCCATTGTGTTTTAAGAAATTTTACAACGATACACTATGCTCTCCATTCCTTATGATTATAATGAATCTGTATTCATCCTCCTATCAGCATATACTGCAATAAAACCTCATCTAAGGTAAATAATTATGAGAAAAATCGACTACATTATATAACATATTATTTCCGTATATTTTAATACGTTCCAAAGCATGTTACACTCTTATACCAATATATTTCAAACACCAAATTTAACTTTTTTGCAGTTCTCAAATTTAACTGATAGCCATGTTCCCTTACAGCAATGTGGGAATTTTAAATCAATATACCTATATCGCGTAAATTGTAATGTAGCTTGGTACTACTTCACTCATCCATGTGATCAGGGCTGGAATAATCCATCTGGAGGTTCTGGACTAGATAAAATATGTGGTCCCTGCTGACTTCATCTAATATATTTCTGTGAAAGTACAGTATGAAAGTTAAGGAAATATGTTAGATTTTTCTGGTCATTTCATTTTATTTTATGATTGTATCTTCATGATTCTTCTTAGAGAGAGTTGAGATTTTGATCAGAATGGAGGCCAGTGTCCACCTGGAGGCTCGGGGCTATAGCCTCTCTAAGCTAACGTCCTTTAATCCGACCCTGCATGTAATCATTTTCAGTATAAAGCCTCATCAAAGAAAATAAATAGGTGAAAAACGGCAAAACTTTAATTTTGACATTTGTTACTCATGCAATGAGAACATGATGGACACTCAAACTTACCGAGGTACATATCTCGGCCCTATAGGATCATAAA
This sequence comes from Thermobia domestica, assembly GCF_964235325.1. Taxonomy (NCBI): domain Eukaryota; kingdom Metazoa; phylum Arthropoda; class Insecta; order Zygentoma; family Lepismatidae; genus Thermobia; species Thermobia domestica. Next base: position 138,398,502 of record NC_137460.1, read on the forward strand.
ATATGTTTAGGTTTGCAATTTTTTTAAAAAAAAAGTAGAGATGGTACTATATCCTCCGCATTAACGAAATGGTGAGACGAACCACTGCCAAATCAACAAGATCGATCTTATATGACATTGAACACGTGATCAAGAGGTCTCACAACCAAGCAGAGCAGTGCTTCTTCCGCTAAGGCATATCATATTGGCAAAAAGTGCTCATTTTTGGTTGTTAATTTAGCCGGAATGAGCTATTCTCCTTAGGATATAAAGTATATTAATTTCAACATAATGTTTAACCAGTAAGTACTATGGACCGTCTCTCAGACCGCTGTGACTTTTCATACCATTATATTTTCCATAGCCTCACTACTACAAGTGTATTTTTTCGTCTACCTTCCTGTGTAGCTAATAATTACGTATTGTGAAGTTCGTGTTATAATTCATCCCTGTGCGCGGCTATAAAGGGTTCGAGCCATCACACAGACGTACTATTTTAGTTACACGAGTATTTTGCTGTTCAGTTGTCTTTCGTTATCTACTGATTATTAGCAGTTTTTTTGTCTTACACCACACGTCTTGCACCACACATCAAAAAATGACTCAGACACTGGAAAACCTAAAATATTCATATTTTATAACGGGTAAAAGCGGAGTGGATACTCTAGACAAAATATATAGAGATTACAAATCAAGTCGTCGAACAAGACGATAGCCATGAACAATTTTCTTTATGCTGGTGGATGTTGCTTTTGGTGTCAATGCTTATGTCTTGCATCAAGTCTAGTGATGACAAGACGATTTCATGAAAACGTTGGCAAAAGTACTTCTTAGGCCTCACATAGAATGTAGATTGTTCATCGGACAACTGCCACGAGTGCTGAGTTTTTCAATCAAGGGTATACTACAGCTTGAAAGTGAGTTTTACACCATCTCGCTCAAGGAGTTGCAGGGAAAACATAGTCTTCTCTCCACTGAGTTATAAGCGGAAAGCAAAGATATTCGTGTCAGCGGTGTACCGGTACTTATTTGCTCTCAGTGCAGAAAAAAAGATATAAGTGCCTACCTGAAGAAAGTACATCCTGTCAGAAAAATTAGTGCGGTACTCTCTTTACCGGAAAAACGTATTTGCTTTACTTTCGCCATCATATAAGAACTAAAAATAAGTTTTATTCATTACCTTTTCACTACAAAAAAATTGTACAATACAACTATAACAGTACCTTCTTGTAAGTTTAAAGAAACTAAAATTATATGTTTTCTCCGTTTTTACTGTATTTTTTGTTCTCAGTGCATCTATAAGAACAGTGTATTTTAAATTAGTGTTATTCTGACTACATAGAAATGGAGAAAAAATTGAATATTTCAAAAATTACAATTTTAGAATAACAACAAAAGCATTGCTGCAAATTTTGACTATGTTCTCTTTCTCATTGTTTTAAAAATATAAAGCTTTTTTTTATATCGTGAAATTACTATGTTTTATTTTTCTATAAGTAACTAAGATATGTAGGATTGCATTTTACAAAATATGCAATAAAAGTACTATTGAGAAAACGCGAAAAAAACAATGAGGTCGGACAGACCGTTCCATAGTAGTTCCGTGATTATTTTCGTCCAAAGTACTTAAGGGTTAAAAGAGATATACGTTTTAGAAATGTACGTACATTTACAAGGAAACGCACATGTCTTTCTTTGGTAATTGCGCTTTTATTACAGCATTACCATTTGTTAAAAGCAACGAAAACTGTTTCGATATTTACGTAAAATTATATCACGAATGTTGCAAAATAAAAGCGTTGTTTTTAAATGAGACTAATATATAAATTATACGTAAACATTCAAGTTCAATTTTGAAGAGTAATTTTAGGAAATGTGGCAATTAGCTTGGTGCTTTCAAAATACTTTACTTATGAACACTTGTAAAGCAGACACAGAAAGCGAAAAATCTTTGAAAGACGATAATTGGTTCGTATACTTTGCTTAAATGAGCTAGACTAGAGTTAAACAAAATGTGTAAAATTTAAAATGATTGTCCATGTTTCAGTGTTTGCGTTATTAAAGAAATAATACTATGTTTTTAACCTAATCTGAGTTCACTTGACTTGTTCTCATGAATGAAATAATGCTGTTGGTGAATAATACTAATCATGTAATTAATACCTGAGTAACTTATCTACTTTAATAAAGTAAAACAACATTGGTTGCACAATGATAATGTACTTTTCTAACATTAGGTATATAATTGTGTTTTTATTTATTTATTTAATAAACGCACTAATTAACAGTAAATTACTGAACTCAGATACACGAACCTAAAATTGAGTATATTATTTTTTTTATTTTCACTGAAATATGTAGTGAGATAGTGTGCGATTTGAATTTATTATACAACACTTCGAACATGGCCTTCATCAAAACTATTCTATTAGAAATAATGCACAATCTACAACTATAAACGTTTGTTCTCATTAGGTCAAAGTCAATACTGCTCACTTCAATGGTTATTAAAGCCCCTAAAGCATACAAATATTTTTGCTTTAAATTGTTCCAACTCCCATAGAAACAAAACTTGCATTTACATGCATTTGCTAATAATAAAGCATATGTTTACACTATGTAATAATGCAATAAATGCATTTATTAGATAATGATTCTCATTCAACCCTAAGCTCAAACGTTCATATTTCTTTATAGACTACATATGTTAAGATAGTTCATGTGTTTTAATATACTTTATTTAAAACAACAATGCATAAATATTGTAATTATCTAGAGATTGCGAAGGTTGCGAATGTTAATTTTAAAATTGCATATAACTGACTGGTGTGCATATCATGAACAATATTTTTGTTAAGTTACAGATCTGTAATTAGAATCTTCTTGTGAATAGTCATATTTCGCTTAAACATGTTATGAAATTATTAAGGATTCATTTGCACATATTGATACCAAGGGGATAAAAAATATGATAATACAATACATTATGCATACAGTGTGATATTAAAATTAATAGACCTATATGTGGAAGTTTTGTGCACTTTAAAATTATGCAGACATTTGGCGTTACGTGTTCATCAATGAATTATTATTCTACAATATTTTTTGTTTGGTATTTTTACGTGGGATTTCCTAATCTTGCACACAAGTTCATATTTGAGTGGAACACGAAATTGGAATATGTGTAGAGTTGTTAACAATACTATTCTATGATGATTTACGTTTCATTTGTTCAATCATTTATTTTGAAATTGTTACAATTTCTTAAGGTACTATGAAGTAAGTAGTACATTGACACATACACACGCACACGGACACACTTGTATTTCAGATTTAATGTTTTAATGTGGCATCGAAGGGGATTATTCTATCACATTGATGGCCGAACGAGCAGGATGTATATTTGCAATCAATAGCGTTCCAATAAAATGCGCGTGTTTCTAACCTCAGTAACTATTCGTTTAACCTTCATAGTTCACCTAATAATTCGTTATGATATACAGACTGTAAACGTAATATTGTGAAAAGCTTGCGTTTGGTTTTACAGGTTGAATGATACAAAAGATATTCTTGGATGGGTCTCAAAAAACTAATAGGTGATCATTGAAGTTCTTCTTTATTTCTTCATGAACTCAAGCGTATAAATGTATATGAGGATTTCTGTTTCCAAAATGATGAAATACATAATTTTTGCTACAGACATTACACTTGCTCCAATAAATAACCCAAACTCTCCACCCACAGACACTGCAATGATATATTAAGCAATTCACATCAAAATATGATGTTTAATTGATCATGTATTTGAAGTATAAAATGTGTTTTGAATTGTTGATAATGACGTTTATCGTATTCATAAGAAAGATATATCTAAACATATGTTTAGATATACGAGGTCTCATTTGAAAGTTTTAAACTGGTGCTGTAATTTTAAAATGGCAGTACACATGCTTCCTGACGACACCAATTCCGGCCGTGTTTCCTCTTCTGAATAATTCTTCAAAACTATCTTTCCTAAGGGTTTGAAGAATTTGCTCCCTATTTTTTCTGATGTATTGAATTGAGTCAATTATTTTCTCTTTCAATGACAATTTTAGTTTAGGATACTTGTAGAAGTAGGCATAGGCCAAATTAGGGTAATAAGACATTTCAGAAGCACGGGAATGTTGAATTTGGCCATAAATTCTTGGATTGATAATGCACAATGCGCCAGTGGGTTGTCGTGCTGGAGGGACCAAATTTTGTCTTTCCAGACGGCAGACCTATTCTTCTACAAAGTTTCCCGGAACCACTAAAAGACATTTTGTAGTATTCCTGGCTGACAGTCTGCCCCTAGGAACAAATTCATGACGCACAATAGAAGTATGTTTCGTCACCTGCCATTACTTTATTTAAGAATTCTGGGTCTATTTCTGCAGGATTAAGCAGTTCTTGAGACAGTTCCAGTCCGTGGGCTTTCTGCTATTCTGACAACAATTTTGGAATGAAGTTTCGGGCTGTCGATACATGTTAAAATTATAAGACCGAACTTTGTAGAAACTTAAATAAAGGTTGTCAGCCATCTACCCGATTGTAAATATACGGGTATCGCAATAATCGCCAACTTTCATAATGTTTTCTTTGGTGTGGAAGGCCGTCCAAACCGCTGGTAATCTTCCACTGAGTTGCAGCCATCATTGAATCTGTTAAAGCAGTTAAACATTTTTGACGGCTTAGACATTTATATCTAAAAGCTGTTTTCAAGAATTCATAATTCTCCCTAGCAGATTTTCCGGTTTAAAAACAAAATTTGACACAAATACTTTGTTCCGGCTTTTCATCCATTTTGCAAAATCAGTTATTACAACCCGCTACGACACACAAACGTGTCCGCACTCAACAGGTTGCTGCGCTGTACTGATCAAAGATATCGCTGTGGTTCTTCTGCAAGTATCAAGGTTACACGAAGCCACCGCTTCCATGCCAACCCAATATTACTTCTACTTGGCGCCACTTGCCTTTAAACGTTGCAATCACAACTAGTATAATCTGTGAACATCAGTTTTAAATATCATATTAAAGTATAAATAACTAGAAGAAAAGGGTAAAAATTAAAGTGAAAGACCAGTAAGTACAGTTCGGTGCATGGAAAATGTTACAAAATGTTCAAGTCCAACTTAGGAACAAACTCTTGTGACGTGTGTTTATGCATTCAGAAATACACTTCTCATCGACTAATTACTTCTGGTAACGAACCCAACACACCCCTTCCTCCTCCTCCCCTTGTCTAAGGCAGTATGTAACGTAATATACTCTTTCGATTCGAAAGAAACACGAACCAGTTTGCAAGGGTTATAGCTCTAAAACAGTCTCTTTCATTCGTTAGCTGTGAAATGCCTTTGTAAGGCCTGAAAAAAAAACAAAATGTTCACATACCCGTTGGTTCATAAATACCCTTATTTTCATTCTTACCATTCTTGAAAAACTGCCAATCACTTCAACCATGAACTTGTTCCCTGTAAAATATGTGGAAATTGTTAATCATTGCAATAGGTTTTGTGCTTCCTAAAGTCTGTAAGTGTTTTTAGAGCGATATCAGAGCTCTAAAAACTACTAATAGAAATGAGTGTTAATCATTTCTTTTCAGTAATTATAAGCAAACGTTCCAGTTGCCGTCATTTGTGCAGGACAGAATGGCTACCTTGAACTTGATAAATGCATATTGTTTGATCACATGTATGGTAATACTCTAACAAAAAAGTTCGATTACTTCTCAGGCCAAGTAAATTTTGTAGTGAACAAACAGAGTGTGCGTGGGTTTTCTTCTTTCATCCCACTTTCTTCTTTCCACAATTTCCTTTATTACTCATCATCACCGTTTCCTTTAGCCTACCCATCATAATGGTGAGAAATAAAACTAAAAATATTTTATATCAGTTTTTTACTAATAAAAAATGAAACTATTACGTCGACGGAGAATCTCGACCTCCCAACAGCCCCCGGGCAAATTCTAAAATGACTCAGCTTTTAACAACAAACCTATATAGATAAAATAACACTTACTAGATAGCTTACATTTGGTTTCAAGAGCCGAAGGTTCGATCCAAGGCATATGAGTTCATGAACAGCAATGAGAGATGGAGACAGAGAGAGAGAGATTCAAGAAAAGAGACATAAAGGAATGATTTATATATACAATTTTAGAACTGGACAACAAATGATCAGACAGCACCCGTATTATAACGAAAATCATGACTTTGTGAAACAGAAGAAGAAAAGGTTTCGAACTGTGAGGATCTCATTAGGCAGTTGTCAAATAAAGATGGAGAACTCTTTTTAGAGCATCAGATGAACATAAAGGCAGAGAAAGATCTTAAGATCTGGAAAATTAGGAATTTAAGAAATGTTTAGCTTCCGAGCAGGGTTTCGAACCAATAACAATCTTTTAGTTATCGAACCGTGAACTCAATGTAGCCTGGCACATACTATAACTACTAGAATGGGATATTCTAAACGTTGACTCGGGGTATACGCCGTTCAGGACAAACGCAGACCTCTTGTAGCTTAGTGGCAGGGTGTATATTGTAATTCCAGTTATTCTGGAACACTTTTCAAGGCAGTAAAATTTATTCCTATTGTATAAGTTAAGTTATATTTGATAGAACTATATGAGAAAGGTTGTGCAAAGTTCTTTGGTTCATTATGTGTTACATGAATGCTTAGTGTAAAGAATCCCTACTTGGATGGTCTTTAGTTCCAATCCCGACTCTTCTTTTTGACTTTTTCTTCTAGATACTCTTATACTGTGCACTATAGAGGTTCAGTTTTTAATTAAATGTTGTGGCAGCTAGTTTAAGACGACATTATTTTCAAATATGATATTAGTTTTTACATGATTTTGTTTAACTTGCGATGTTTCTACTTTGATATTAAATCCTACAACCTCAATGTAATTCATTTCCCTTTCTCATATCATGCTGAATGTTTCCATAACGACGACAGTCGGGCGGTGATAAGAAAATTTCATCGTTACTGTAATACATATATATATGTATATAGTATGGCGTTAAATTTGTTATAGGGGCCGCGGTGGCTCAGTGGTAGAGCGTTCACCTCTGGTGCTTGGGGTCCCGGGTTCGATCCCAGCCCCCGCCAAGTGAACTTTGTGGTGGACAAACACCGTGTGCGTGGGTTTTCTCGGGGTTCTCCCGTTTCCTCCCACTTTCTTCATTCCACCATTTCATTCATCACTCATCATCACCGTCTCCTTTAGCCTAACCGGCATATACGTGGGACGTAAAACTTAAAGATTTCATTTCATTTTTAAATTTGTTGTACAAAATCAAAGGTGTGATTCCAGAGAGTAAAACAAACAAAAACGTTCCAATAAACACAGGGCTAAATCCCTATCGTTTACGTGTTATAGGCTGCCGAGAACACGGAAAATATGAATTCTAAAGGTCCATAGCTCCAAAACTATGGAATTTATTGTAGTCGGGCCAAGACTTCTGAAACACGCATTTTTGGGTAGGGCACATACTAGTTCCTAAGTGAAGTCTTGACCCAACGACGGCAGGTCCAATAGTTGTGGTGCTATGAACCGTTAAAATTCATTCTTTCACGTTTGTGGCGGCCTATAATACATAAATGGCGACGTTTTCGCCCTATGTTTATTGGAACATTTTTGGTTGTTTTACTCTCAGGAATCACTCCTCTGGTTTGGTACAACGAATTTAGCGCCATCTTTTCATATATTATTTTGTAGTGATATGTATATTCTTTTCATTGTGTGTTTTCAAGTAGATCTTATGTTACGGTTTGCTGTGCTACTTTCCAGTTTTAGATTTTATCAATTTTGTTTGGTTAACGTGCCTCGAGCAAATAGACATAACGAAAGATCAGAGAAAAATATTTCGAACAGAAATACCGCAAGCATGGCTACTTCTTCTTCATCATCCTCTTCTGTAGTTAATTCTTCCATTCCGACTTCTTTAGAAATGTTTTCAGGGTTTCCTCATGGAAGTCCCGAATGTTTTTTGGAGAATTATGAGAGGTTAAGAATTCTACCGGGGTGGAGCGAGGATCGCAAAAGACAATTTTTTCTTCTTTGTCTCACTAGCACCCCCAATTTTGATTTAAATCCATGGACTCCCATGCTTCCCTCTCTTGGGAAAATCTTAGAAATGGCTTTAAACAACCTTTGGGGAATTTATTTAACCAGCTTACAGCCTCAGACTGATATCGACAGATCATACAAAAAACAGATGAGTGACTGCTTTCATACATTTATGAAATTCTAGTTTATCTCGAATTCTAGTTTATCTCGAAGCAGACATGAAACAATAAGAGGAACATCTACTTTCTTTAGGAATTATCGTCCCCCATATCAGCAATATTCATATGGAAAGCACACGCTTTACCTTCCGCCCCTTATTCTGCCTTTTATCCGTTCACTACAATGCCTACAACTTCTGCGAATCTTCCTGCTTCGCAGATTTCTTCTAATCCCACCACATCGTCTAAAAACTCCCAGTGATGGGGACCAAACCCCTTCTCTGTCCTTTTCTGAATTTGACCCCTCACAACCACTACATGGACTCCCCTTTAAAACCGCCACTGTAAATGCAACTCAACTCCTTCCCACCCCCTTCCCCGACAACCTGTGGTATCTTTGCAAATCTGTTCCACTGGGACACCAACAAGTCCTGATAACACTCATTCAAATACTCTGAAATTTGCCGTTCCTCGAGATGCGCCATTGTTAAACCAAAACAGCAGCGAGTTTCAGTTTCCACAACGCAGGATATGCAGCAAGTGACTTCAACATCACAAAAGGAAATTAAGGAAAATAGTGGTAAAGTTAAGAAAAAAATTGTAACTGTGACTCTCACATTTCGTAGCCACTTTCCAGTGATTACCGACTCTATTTATGGTGTTTCATACCCGATATTGATCAACAGCTTAGCAGAGATAAATATAATTTCCAAAGATTTAGTGCCCCCTCTCTGCACGGCCATTTTCTTTTCATACTTTAATTTCAGGCATCTCCGATACAGATTTAGTTCTTTCAAAAGGAATATATTTGCGCATGTTTATTGGTAACATTCCTTTACTATCCTTTTCTCCTATACAAACTATACCAATATTATTGTCTATTCACTTTCTAAAAGATCATCAGGCCACACACGACTATGACAAAAATCTGTTAACTGTGTACCGAAACGGAACACCCTCTGCCTCCACTCGCAACCCTAGGCAAACTGAGTTGTCTACACAGCTACTTAGCCAAGAACGTTTTTGTTTCGTTTAAAACGGAATGTAGTAATACTCCCTCGCTCTCTTCGATGTGTACGACTCCTACCTTCAAAAACTACTTCTCTGTAGAGTGTTATACCAATGCTCTACATTTTCAAAATTTAAAGGAATATTTTACAGCGCGCACAGCTATTTCCTTTTCTGATACACAAGTTCAACTCGTTAATTTGTCTAATCGTTTTTTGAAATTAAAGAGACAAAACGGAGATTGCATCAGGCGTTCCCTTAGGTAATGTTTTGCATTACTCGCCAGTTGGTACTATCAGGAAATTTTATGAATCCACACCAGAACAAGTAAAAACAAAAAGGAAGAAATGATGGAAATGATTGCTCATTATATAGACCTTTCTCGTTTTCAGTTGAATGAGCACGTCTCCTCTCCCACAGACAACAACATTTAGGAGTTTTACAAAAACATGTTACATGTTTATAGTGGAGAGAAGACGATTTTTCAAAAATTGATTCGTACGAAGCCTCTTTGGATTTAATTGATAGAACTCCGTTTTGCAATCCTCAGTTTGTAATTCCTCACAAGCTGCGTAGTAAGGTTAGAGACAAAATATTACAGCTTATTGAAAATGTTATAATCGACAAAGTGTCATTGCTTTTCCAAAACAATATATTAGCTATACCAAAGGGAAATAATGATCTACGTATAGTTTTAGATCTCAGGAAACTTTCTGAGCGCTCAGCATAAATCTCGGATTCAACGCAGTCTATCCAGTACAGTTTAGGTCAATTATCTGAGGCTAATTACATGGTTTCTTTGACATGTCAGTTAGTTCTTCCAGGTAAAGTTAGCTCCTGAAGACCGTGATGCGACACCTTTCAGTTTACGCGATTTGAACATTAGCCATTCCCAGTGGCGTCTCAAGCAGCTTTCCCAGGGGCATCGACATTCTACTTTAAATTTACAGAGAATTTTAACTGATATTTTTCAAGATGTTCCTTCTCAGTTAATTAGGTACGTTGACGATTTTATGGTACTTGGAAATACATTTTCGCACTCATTAGAATGGGTCTTAACACTTGCTGAAAAAATATTAAATTATGTTCATTTTCAAAATGTCTCTTTTTGGGGTTCAAGAGGTCAAGTTTCTGGGCCATATAGTTTCTCAAGGTCGAATTTGTCCTGACGATTCCAAAGTGAAAGCGATTCTCGAATTACCACGTCCGGGTTCACCGAAAAAAAATAATATCATTTTTAGCCATGGTGAATTTTTAAGATCTTTTTATACTCATTTGTCTAAAATGACAGCACCATTATATCAGACATTGCGTGGGAATTCACAAAAAAATACTAATTTGGTCAGAAACAGGCGTATGAGAAAATAAAGGAAGCTTTCACTTCAGGTACCATCTTAGAGATATTTCTGCCAACGATACAGAACACATTTTGATGAGAGATTCCAGCCAAGAAGGCTGCGTTTCCGTCCTCTTGCATCGTAAAAAAAAGGATCAATTAACTGGTATCCTTTGTGCTTTTGTCAATCAGACACCTCAGAAAAATAGGAGCAAGAGCATCCCTCTACCAGCCTGTTTGACACTTTCTATATTCACCCATGTGGGAGTTTACCCACCACCAAAGAATTTAATCACATTTATGTTGCTACAGATGGCAAAACATCGTTCATAATTACAAAAGCGGTAAAAGATGTTACTACGGACACTTTTATAGATTTTGTTATGAATGAAATCATAATCAAACTTGACACAACATCGTGTTGCAGCTCGGTAAAACGCCCACACACACGTCATCACGTGCTAAGACCTCTTTTCAGTCTCTCAATATAGAGGTGAGATATTGTTTGTCTTCCTGGCACAGAACGATAGGCATTGTAGAATCCCGAATCCAATTGCTCTAAAATATCTTGAAATTTATCAGTCGCAATACTCAGACTACATGGGCAGATCCCCTACATCACGCCACATCATCTTGTAATATGACCCTTGTGGTTCCAATTGGTATTACCCCATACCACCTGGTTTATGGCATAGAACTACGATTTCCGATTGACCAATTACTGAATGTAGCCGGTGCTCACCCGGAGAATTCAGACAGATTGACACAATTATATCAATTGCGTTCTTTAATGCAATACAAGAGAAAACATGCTTTTGACGCGTTACACAAGAAAGTTGATTGGAAACACCCACACATGGAGTTTTTGCCTTTGCAACAAATTGTAATAAGAAGAGTTCATACACGCTCTCATGAATCTCGAGCAGTACTTCAAAATTTTAATGGGGCGTACAAATTAATCAGATCCCTCGATAGGCACTGTTATTTGATATAGATAAATGGAGTTCCGCGAGATATAGCAAAAGAAAATCTCAAATTTTATACTCCAGAGGATTCGAACTCAGAACCACAGTATACTGTGAAACACAAACTATTTTTTTGCTCTTAACAGGAGTAATGCCACCTTACATTTAACCAACAACTCACGATTTTCAATCTTCCGTTTTATTGTTAAATTTCTATACTATAAAATAATACAACAATCCAACAGTAAGAAATAGTATTTCTGTGTTTATTCTGTAAATTTTCCTCGTACCTACCATCACACATTTTTCTCTGAAGGTGTTTTCAGCATTCCAATTGCTATATATATATATACACACACACACACACATATATATATATATATATATATATATATATACGATCGATACACACCATCAGTTAGCAAAAAAGCTGTCTTCAAATCAATATCAGCTTCACTCGTTATATTAAACATTTGCAGATTTTCGTGCTCCCTCCCTCTCTCTTACTGTAACCGTCCAAACAAGAAAGAAAAAGAAGATTACTCAGTGTTTTGTACTGTCTTCCTCTCTCCTTCACTTTCTTGTTTACTCAAAACAAGTCATCCCATGATTTCAGAGGTAGTGACAGGACAGTTATTTCTTCACCAGCTTTTAAGAATAGCCTTTACCTTACAACAGGCATATTGGTTTACAATTTCTCTTCTTTTATGCCTCTACCTCATTCCCCCCGCCCTTTAGACTCACTTGCATTTTCAACCAACAGTGTCTCAAGGGCAAGTAAATGCCTTTCACTCATTGGTTCAGTGTATGACACTATCAAAATATTATCCCCTTTTTCCTAAGTACTGCTAAGTATATAGATTATCATGCTTCGCAAATCTTTTATTTCACAAACATAACAGAATAATTATTTGAATTTCATACATATAACATTATGTAACATGACATTATACATAATTCCTTTTCTTTTCCAGCTTACGTATACTACCCTTTCTTTGCCCCTTCCATCACACATTATCCTTGAATCCCCAATATGTGGAGATCTCTGTTGGCACAGATTTTCAACCAATTCCCCATACCATGTCCGACGCTCCTTTTTCCCGTTAGTATATAAGTTTGACATTTCTGTCATTTCATTTCACCAGTTACACGTACAATGTACGCCGACCAACAATACTAGATTCTGCCTTCCGCTGTTAACTTTACTACATACTGCAAATAATTTTTCGGCAGAGCATCAAGCAACTTACATCTCTAAATTTGAATTCATCCCTAAGGATTCGCGTGTTTCACGAGCTTTAGTTCCCTTTTTAGGTTGTTCCTTAATTGGCTAGATGGTACTGGCACCGAAGCTCAGATTGCAAATTTTGTCTCTAATGATAATAAATTGTAACGTCATATACAGCACTTTGACACATATATGTTAGTTCATTCACACCTAACGAACGTCTCATTTGCCTTATCAAATCTCGCTAGTGAAACTCATCCTAGTTTCCAGGATGTTCAAACCGCCTTTAAAACAGTCATAGAGGATGAACAAAGAATACAACCGTCAATTTTATCAGCTCACAAATTAATACTCAATTCTATTCAATTATTTTTCGATCTCAATTGATTACTTCTAAACAAGCCTCAACAGGTTCTTGAAATGAACATTTTTCGCATATACATTCTGCTTGCCCTCAAGGAAGAGTATCTAGTTCCCTCATTCCGTTAAATGTGTTAAAAGATGACTTTATTAAACTCAACAACAAGGTACAAAATAAGAATCCTTAGATACATCCGGCATTCACCCAACAGATTGCATATCAACTCGCAACTGCAAATTGCAAGATTACCCCAGTCAAAATATACTTATCACTGCAAGTTTCAACCACTCAAATCAATGTTTCTCTTCACTTGTATAAAATTATTACCTTTCTAGTAGCCACCCCTCAAGAAACATGTACCCTCCAACCCCCCTATTCATATGAAATCATAAACTAAACTTCACTAATCCCTTGGCCCAAGCAAATATGCTTGTTTGTCAATTATTTGTGAAACCTTTTTTCTGCGAAATTCCCTCAATTAATCGACATACATTATTACGGACCATTTGTCGTACTCATATACGGTTTCCGAAAGTCGTTTTTTTTATATAAACACCTCTGTACATTCTCATATGTCTCTGCATATTTTCCCCTCTATTTCACGGTTAACTACCAATAAATATGTAACGCACGCTGCTATTATCTTACAATCTGTAAGATACTCTGGGTCGCCACTCTATACAAAAACGTGGAAATTTCTTATCAGAAGGTTCCAAATTCGGTGTGGAGGCGACAATGGTAACGATTAAGATCTTTAATCACATCGCACGGGGCCAAACAAACGTGACTCACTCAATATAAAATTTATTATGTGGAACGAGTAATTAATTCCTTAAATTATACAAATGACTAGTAAGATAGATTTTACTGTAACCACTTTTATGGAACTTGAGTATTCAAATCCGTGTACATAGAAATCAATTATCGGAATTAACAAAGTTCTACATAATACACGATTCATAATGTTAATAATTAAAGTTATTATAGCTGGAATTCACTCAGTGTTCATTGCTTGCTGTAATCCGTATAGTAAGTTCCTTCCATATACTGTACTTTTACTAGATTGTGACAGTTAGTCATGACTTATTTAGTCTTTGACGTACTTAGTCTTCAGAATATTTCTTGGCCGCAGTAGTTCAGCAAAATTTATTTTAGAAAGTAGTAAACACCAGTATATCATATATATATATATATATATATATATATATATATATATATATATATATATATATATATATATATATATAATTTCCATTTATGTTACATTATGCTGGATTCGGTATATGCTTTGCTACAGCAAACATCAACTGATTAGCTTCTTTTGGCGAAGGTCATTATATTTCCTTACGGAATTATTTCATCATTACATAATTATTATTTCATTTAATCATCAATATATTATTATCATTACTATATTCTTGACTAAAATAACCCTTGCCAACAATATCACATCCTTTTCTGTTGCAAATAAGCAATACATAGTACCATAATTGCACAATGAAATCAAGCTTAGCTATTAGAACATAAATAACTTATATAGAATGTTGTTCAACTTATATAGAATTAAATTTATTACTAATAAAGTTTACTTCACATACTGTGCCAATGAAGTATCATAGATCTTCGTGACTACGACTAGTACGCAGGTACAGTATAACGGAAGATTGACATAATTCCAATTAGGTTAAGTTTCTGCCAAACTGGTTATTGAATACAGGAATTTTGAAATATTTTAATCAGTAATTCATGAAATTAGATATATTTTCTCTTATGTTCATTATATCCCGTGTGCATTCGTGAAAAAGTTCAAATAACATTCAGGTGAAAAACCATATGACCACACAAACTGTACGAAGACATAGTGGTCCATTTTCTGATGCATTACGTATGACTAAAATGTTTGAACTGAATACAGATGCAATAGCCACTACTGGTAACCACGAAGTGTAACATAAACTTATATTTTGTCTCCATCAAGACTATCTGTTAAATACAGGCTACAGTACCATATTTGTGGCAAGTGACATTGTAAGTGCAAAAGTGATGTTTCAAGTGATAATAGCACCATGGACCAAATAGTGGCATCTTCCTTAGTGTTCCTTTTGTATTTTCTGTTGTGTGTGGTGACACAATTCACAGTTACATCTCGATAGCCTTTGGTTCAGGTTGTGTTTTTAATTATTTTATTTTACTTGTTTTGATTATACCAATGAACTTAATAGGGTACTTTATGAAAACGGACACTTATTTCTGTGGTAGAATTTTCAGTGTATACTTTTACAGTTGAGTATTTAACATTAAGTCTAGCCCTGATCGTTTATGCAAAAAAAAAAAACGAATTTTTCAACTCAGCAATACATTTTAGTACTTGGTATTTTTTAAACTTCTTCCCAAGGAAAGGAATGTATGGATATTGTGCAGTTTATTAAAATATATATATATAGGTACTACTTTCAAAATGTAGAACATGTTTACCTGTTGAGATCCCGTATTTAAAATGTTTATTTAAGAAAAGCAGGATAGCTTCCAATTCCAAAATAGTTTTATTTTAAGGAAAGAAAGCAAAACTAAAAACAGAAAGAGAAATAGGTACTGTCCTACAAATGAACGAAGTAAATGTGAAAACAAGGGGCTATATACATTTTCAAGAGAGGTATTAAAGAGGCTTTTAGGAAGGGGGTGTTAAGCAGATTGACTATACGCTAAGCTGCTCCTGGTGATCTAGATTCAGAAGGGACAGGATGGCGAAGATATTGTTCTTGTAAGTTTACCTTTTTGTTAAGAGTAACATGTATTCTATCAAAATAGAAGCTCACATAGAAACTGAATAGCAGGTCTCCTGCTAATCAAGATTTTAAAATGATAAAATAGATTTTATTGTAAACAATTTTGTGTTAAAGGTCATGTGAAAATTGATATTCAATAGCCTAATAAAATTTCATTTATGGTGGGGGAAGTCATAATTTTCATAAACTGCTCTTCTGAATGTGTAAGAATTGAAAGAAGAAAAACCAGTTACATTAAAAATACAGTTTGGCATTCTGGAACACTATGCCCACCCCCTTGGAAATCGTTCGTCTTTACTATAACTATATTTTTCAACCTAAAAAAAATACATACAAAATAAACATTAAGAGAAACAAAAAAAAAAACAAGATTAAGGAGGGACGAAAATATATACTCATTTCTGGGATTGGCTATGTCAATGCTGAAGATGTAAGCCATGTGGTGAATTCTTTAGTTTTCTCTAGAAATTTGGGTGACATTTGATTTCAGAATGGTATTTCTAGTTATTCATGAATTAGTTTAAGTGTCGTGCCCATTACATATCCTGTGATGACCAGAACACTAGGGCTCCCAGACGTACTCTTTTAGGAGTACATGTACTCGTTATCAAGGTCTACAGTTTTGTACTCTGTCCCATTTTTCAGTGAAATACTCTTCTTACGTGCGTTAGTAAGTAATGTGAATTTCAACATCCTAACAAAGAAATAGGTGTACTATATGTACAAATAAGTGTTCAGGACGTCTGTTATATTGCAGTTCATTATTAGATTTCATTTTAAAAGAACTCAAGAAACTATTCGTAGTGGCTAAAATAATAACCTAAGGACATGAGCGAAAAATCACGTCCTGTGATGAAATCATTGTGACTTCAAGCAGTGATCCTTATTCAAAAGAGTGAGAGCTAATTAACAATGCTATTCAATGATCATATTATGTTTTTGATAACAAAAGGGCACTACAGCTGAATTAGCACCGTTGCCAATCCTACTACTATTTCAGACTAACGTTAATAAAGTGTGAATTACAACTGCATTCATGTTTTCATTAACCTTCGAATCTCCAGATTTGCTGTGCACCATTACCCAGCCTTTTGGGCCTAATTACCTCATAGCGTGGAACCTTACGAGCACATACATATCTTGTTTTATTGCCTTATAGTTTCCCGATGTTTAATTATAGACCTAAGCTAATATTACTGTATGACGGTACAGTGGATAAAGAGCCTATTCAGGTAATTACTATTTCGTTGTCCTCATTGTCAACACCACACGAACGTATTTGGCTTAGGTACGCACAATTCCCCTACTCTCCCTTAATCCTTTTTCTACTGTAAAATAGTGGTGTTCCACTTTAGCACACTGCACACAAACCACCTTCTTGTGCCATGTACATAGTATCAAAGACAGACGTTTATATTGTTTTAGTTTTGGCATAAGATGGAACTGTCCACTGAAAGAACTCAACACATGAATATTTATTTGTTTGGAGCTACTGTCGCGTCCTATAAAAATAGTACGCTGACACGCTTTGCTCTAATCAATAACTATTACATGTATTTCATTCTTCGATGTGTCAGTGCACTGTCACAAATAGTCAAAGTTTATATTTTGATAAGAACGCCATTGAATATTCTAAAATTATTTGGAATATGCTGTAAGCTGAAATAGGCTGCTAAGATAAGTATTTATGATTTGATGTTTGTTAATATGGTGTTAAGAACGGAAGTACAGCTCGAATAAATTCCAGATATACTTTATAGCGGCATTGATTGCTCAAAATGAATGTCTACCCTCTATATTGACAAAAAAGGTACTTTATTTATATTTGTATTATTGATTTTAGTTCTTCCGACTCAAGCCTTTGGTTTGGTGTGCGCTATACGTAAATTCGTAACTAATTAAAAAGTGCTTTCTAATCTTACCTTTTCTTTCAACAAGCGACATATCAAGAAAAGGGTCATTTAGTTATTGCAAAGAACGAAACAGAAGCAAAAATTTTATTGGTACTATAATACAAATATTTTGACTCCTTTTCTACGTAATCACCATAAACCTTTAAACATTTTTATTAGAGGGACATAAGCTTCAGTAGACACTTCGTGCACAAATCTACAGCCTGAAACTTCAATCTCATTCTGCGTGATTTTCTATGTCGGTAATCATTTTAACTTATTGCTACACCTCAGACTAATGCAGGCAGGTACGGAACGCTATAGTATGCTCCCCCACCAGAGCAGGTTCATCAATGTTACTAGCCCATTGTAAGTTGCTGAACTAACTTGCAGTTAAACAAATATTAATCTTAATAATCAAATCTAAACATAGTTAGGGGCTATTAATTTTAGCATGCTTCATGTGGGTTGGGAGTAAAGCTTGATAAATATTGCACTGTCCTAAAGGTAAACTGTAACAACTATCTGTATTTGATATACTGTGTTCGGATTATTTACATACAAATATCTGCTTAGGTGTTATATTAATAATAGACAGCAAAGACTGTTCGTGTTCAGCATAATCATTTTCCATTTTTAAATAAAGGCAGGCATCTATTTATAATACAAATAAATACAACTAAAATAACGTTATTCATACATTGAGATCATTTTGTATTATAAATAGATTCGGTCATGGAATTTAACGTCCCTTTTCACCCACGAGACAATGTGATACAGGAGCCACTGTTCACTACATGAGTTTGCAAGGGAAACAAGTACCGCTACTGGAATCGAATCGACGACCACATGCCGTGAAGGGTCACTTTTTAATTAGCTGTAGCCTATATTAGTACTGCTGATAGTGAATGTTTCGCCACTCATCGAAAGAAGTGGGAATCCTCTAAGAGTATGCTCTACAGTATTTACACTTTATCCGCCTATTGAAACTGGAACTGGTTTGACTTCACAACTGGTTACAAAATTTGTTCTCCGTCTACTGTAGCTTCATAATGCGAAACGAAACTCATTTCCTGTAGTCGTCTTTGCAAAGCGTCAGAGAGAAAACTTTCATTAGAAAACGTCATCTGTTCTCTTTTTGAAAAGAAATGAATTATACCACAGTATAATAAAAATAAATAGATAAATAAAATCATTGGAGACATAGTCGAAAAATAGATTGAAGTAAACTAATTAAAACATTATCTATGAAAAGTTGATTATACATCTTAAGTTCAGTATAACGTTAATAGAGAAATATGAAATAAGTACCTAATTATATACAGATGGTGATCACAAAGATGAAAACACCTGAACGAAATTGCAACTTACCAGATTAATATGGTGTCGGACCACCTTTCGCTTTCAGAACAGCCTTGATGCGACGTGGGATGGAGGCATAGAGCTCGTGAATGGTAGCAATTGGAATTTTACACCATTTCTCGTGCAGGGCATCGGCCAGTTATGTGTGAGAGGATGGAGGTGGAAATCGTCGCCGGAGTCGTGTTTCCAAGACGGACCACAGATGTTCAATTATGTTGAGATCTGGGGATTGGGCGGGCCAAGGGAGCTGTTGAACTTCATCCCGATGTTCCTCAAACCACGCTGCAGCAACGCCAGCTGTGTGAATGGGTGCATTAACATCCTGGAAGATGGCGTTATTGTCCGGAAACAACATCCGGACCATAGGATGCAAGTGGTCTCCTAAAATTGCGACATAATCGTTTGCAGTGATTCGCCTGCTAAGTGTGACCACAGGACCCAATGAAAACCATGATATGGCGGCCCACAGAATCACCGAGCCGCCGTCATGTTTCACAGTTGGACGGAGACACTGCAGATCATAAGCTTCTTTGGGTGCTCTCCACACATAAACACGGCCCGTGGTTGGGAATAACTAACTAACTAACTCTATGGCCTATGGAACCCGGAGGTTCAGTGCCGCGTTCACAAAAGCTCTCCACTGACTTCTATCCTTAGCTAATTGGATCCAGTTTCTACTTTGTATTCCTATCTCTGCGAGATCCATCTTAATATTATCCTCCCATCTGCGCCTAGGTCTTCCTAATGGTCGTTTTCCTATGGGTCTACCAGTCAAGACTTTGAAAGCGTTTCTACTTTCTTCCATTCTAGCTACATGACCTGCCCACCTAAGCCTCCTAGACTTGACGACCCTAACAATGTTGGGTAAACCGTATAAACTATGTAGTTCCTCGTTATGAAGCTTCCGCCATTCCCCATTCTCGTTCCTCTTGGGTCCGAATATTCTCGGGTGGTTGGGAATAAGGTGAAGGATAACTCATCCGACCATATCATACATTTCCAGTCCTCAACGGTCTAAGTTGCATGGTCGCGGCACCATTTGCGGCGTGCGAAAGCGATATGGTCCCTGATGAGCGGAGTGGCCCGTGCAACACGACCCCGTAAGTTCATGTCATGTAATTCGCGGCTGACTGTGATTGTCGAAACAGGGTGGGGAGGTGCTGATTGAGTTCCTCCGTCACTTGCTCCGCAGTGGCACGACGGTTCTGCGTGACTTTGCGCTTTAATAAACGGCGTGAATTGTCACTCATGATTTTCTTCCGCCCATTGTTCCGCTTCCGCGATGTGGTTTTCCTGTGTGTTGTTTAGGCAGTCATCACCTTCGACACTGTCCCACGCGACACACCTAACACAGTAGCTGCTATCGCTTTGGTGAAGGAGGCCACACAAGCTTATCTTACGCCTTTTGTTTACATCGATTTTTAATGAAGAGTCTTCCCAATCATCCCCTTCACCCGGAAGCATATACATGCTTTGCCGATCTTCACTTAAGCTTGGGAACAACTCAAGTGAAAGATCGGTAAAAACGTGTTTGGTCGCGTTCGAACTATCCAAGAATAAAAATTAAAATGAAAATAAGGAATTCTCGTATTAATTGAAGTTTTACCGCGAGGGATAGTTCACTACACACACAATTGGAGTGATGAATACGTTCCGCGACCTGCTCTCGCGTCGGTATTCAAAATAACAGTAACAACAACAACAAAAAATAAAAGGAAAGTAAAAAGACTGAAAAGCCGGGAATTAGTGATTAACTATTCATATTTAGCAAAAACGGAAAATTGATGGTTCTACATGCACTGGTTGTTACATGGAAACTTCGACATTAATATAAACACAAACTGAGATGACCAATAAGCATGAAATATTAGTAACACAAGACAACATCTACATTCTTCGTATTGCACACACAACAACATTAATATTCATATATCAAGTACTATTATCACTTTTCTTTATGGAATTTCCTATCTAGCTAAAACATTATTCGTAAACATGAAATTATGTGCACAAAATAATTATACAGATGCGAGCTCGCGCAGTGGTGGCCGTTTAGTCATGCGCATTTATTATTTTTTTTCCACTGTTAGTTGGAGGCAATGGGATCGGCGTACTAATTACGATCAGAGAAGAATGATCACTTTCACACTAATTGACTTATGAACTCCTGTATTAGATAAGTTCTGGTGAGACTTGCTCGCATTGCTTGACAATTGCTCCTACAATATCATTTTGCGTTACTTACAGTTTCGTTTCCCTAGAGATGGTATGCCGCTTTCGTTGCCTTCCCTGGTGCGCTGGGTTTGGACCGCGTAAAACTTCTTATCTTTGAATTTTTTTCTCATTTAATACTGCAACTATTGTTTTTAGATGTCACTCGCACATGTTAAATATAATCATATTCACCAACTAAACACCGATGTTCTATTAACTTTTCAATTTCACAAACAAAATGTCCCTCGGATCGGGATACGTGTTGCACTTCTTAAATCCTAGGTCCCGAATAATTGGCGCAGTTCCTGGTCGCACAATGCAAGTGAGAAAAGTATACTTGGGACGTAACAGAGTTCCTGATTGGTCAGTAATTGAAAAATTGTCCAATCACCACTAGCTTTAGAAAGTCACCGGAAATACGAAATGATCCAGCAGCTTCTGGAATGTTCTAGAAACTGCACAACCGGAAGTTCCAATGTCTTCGAAACAAAGAACTATTGCTCTGCACACACACACATTCACAAGAAAATTAGGTTGTGGCGTCGATGAAATGTCATGTACTGGAAGAATATGAACATAGTTGCCAACTGCTAAGTTTGTCACCAAAAGTCAATCATGAGTTTAATAAAATGTACGCATTAAATTTTCTTGCTTCGATGGTCGATAGCAAATGGCGCCCACAGAGAATTGGCAATATTGCATTAGCAATATTGACGAAGAAACCTGGACCGTTCATATGTGGCCCTTGATTTTTGATACACCCTGTATATAGTTTAATTCCATTGTGTTATGGTAACTGTTAACATAATATTTCCTTGTTGGGATAATTTATGCCACCATAACACTATTTTGGATCAGCTTGGGGTAAATGCGAAACATTAGAAATATAAATTGGAGAAATTATTTCTTTTGGCACTGTTGAGGGAGCACTATTGGTGGAGCATTAGGTACGAAGCACTATTAACGCCATTTTGCACTATTTTGTACGCGTTATTACTATTTTGGGACAATAGGTCTTTACACCTGTATGTTCAGCCACCTTTTTTCCGGCCACTTTTATGTAATTACGAAATATTTTCCGTCTTTTAATGTCCTTTCATTAAAGTATGTAATTTTCTGTTATTTATTAATTTTCACTTGATACTCTTAAGTATGGTTTCTTACCGTATGCTCATATTTTATGATTTTTCATTAACAATAAAACATACCTACTACAACGTTACAAAAAAGTATTAATTAACGTGTATATAAATCCCATTCGGGTAAAACTTCAAAATTATATATGAAGAAATATTTTTTAAACCAATAATGCGCTACAAAACGAAACGAACTAAACATTTTTTAAAATTAGAAATGTATCGGAGACGAGAGCGGAATTTTTTTTAATTGGGGTAAGATCAACGACGGAGTTGTCAAATTTGTGCATTACTTTACAACATGAAAATTTCAGTACTTATTACTATGAACAGATTTTGAAAAAAAAAACTTTTTTTTTACAAAAAAGTATGCATGTCTTTTTCAAACATTTCTAAAAAAAATCGATACAATTCAAAATAAAAAAATGTTACCAATGTGGTGATCTTTATTATTGCAACTTAACAACCTTAATCCTTAAAAATGATTTACTTATTAATTCGTTTTAACAAAACTCAACAATCCTAAATTTATCTCTTGCAATAGATCTTATTTTCATATTCTTCATCATGTGGTTCAATATTTGAGAGATTTTTAAAATATAGGTTCGTTCTTAACAATGCTTAACTATTCTGTAACAACTTGACGGCATACATTAAGGCTACATAACTATTCATAGTTCCTCCAATGGGCATTCGAGAAATATCATTTCTAACGCTTTTCTTATTAACATACTTTTATCGCATTCACATTCAATTACGTCGAGGGCACAACGTCAACCTCGGTAAACAACATTTTCGTAAAAACACTGCGTTGCTACTACTGTCAGAGTATAGTCTTGCTACTGCTTTCGGAGCATAGCCTAATTTCATTAAATGCCTCATAACATCTCTATCCCGGACACATCTTGTCAACAGGGTACACACACACACACACACACACACACATATATATATATATATATATATATATATATATATATATATATATATATGTATATATATATATATATATATATATATATTCATCCTCACGGCATTGTCAAGGCTCTATATTTGTATTTTACATTTAAAGTTGCAACCGGGTGTCTCTGACTTCCGTATTCGGTAGCCCGATCATCACCCCTGTTCTTCGCGCGCAGAGTCATTGGAAGAACTGAAAACGTACTCTGTACACAAAGAGTTTATGGTTGTGAACTCGGAAAGCCTGGTACTTCTGCTTGTCAAGGTCAAAAAGTGGGAGAAAAAATGATGTGTAGAATGTAAAGAGGGTGCAACAGTGTCTGATGCTTGTAAGGGAACATATTCGTTTGTAGTTCGTGCACATTCCGCCTGTAGCGCTACTGTGGCACAACGTATATTGTAACTGTATAACTCTTGTACATCGCTAGTAGGTCTATTCGCGTTAGTAACGACCGAAACTATGTTGTCAGCTCTGACTGCGATAAGGCACTGTCGTGCTGCTTTTGCTTTTCTTTTTTCCCCTTTTTCATTTGTGAGACGCCAAACATGTTGTTTTTGCTTGTTGCACGCGCTGAACGGGTTCCTGCGAGCGAAGTATTTAAGAAGTTGACTACATATTCTTGTTTGCGATAGTTTTAAATTGGTTAACTGTTGAAAAATATACGAAAATAAAGCTGTACTTGTTAAGGTATATTAGTCGACGACGTAGCTACTGACAGTGTTGATTACAGATTTTCTCGAGGAAGAATTTAATTACAGTAGAGGTGAAAAGGAGACGTCCATTTAGACAGCCCCCCCCCCTTATCAGACTCAATCGGAAATGGTCTCAATCGTTTGTACATCGTTCGTACAGAAATCTGCAAGCAAAATTTTCGTTTTTAGACAATTAGGGGCGTCGCCAGAACGAAAAAAGTGGGGGACTGTCTAAATGTTAGCCCCCCCAAAATGTCCAATTCAATCACAAATTATCGCAATCGTTTCTACACCTTTTGTACAGAAATGTGCAGGCAAAAGTTTTGTTTGTACACAATTAGGGGCGCCGCCAGAACGAAAACAAAGTGCGGGCTGTCTAAATGGTAGCCCCCCCCCCCACCATGTCCAATTCAATCACAAATTGTCGCAATCGTTCCTACATCGTTTGTACAGAAATGTGCAGGCGAAATTTTTGTTTGTACACAATTAGGGGCGCCGCCAGAACGAAATCAAAGTGGGGTCTATCTAAATGGTATTCTCTTCCACCATGTCCAATTTAATCACAAATTGTCGCAAGCATTCCTACATGGTTTGTACAGAACTGTGCAGGCGAGATTTTCGTTTGTACAAAATTAATGGCGCCGCCAGAACGAAAAAAATGTGGGGGCTGTCTAAGTGGTAGCACCCCACCATATCCAATTCAATCACAATTTGTCGCATTCGTTTCTACATCGTTTGTACAGAAATGTGCAGGCCAAATTTTCCTTTGTACACAATTAGGGGCGCCGCCAGAACGAAAACAAAGTGGGGGCTGTTTAAGTGGTAGCACTTCACCATGTCAAATTCAAGCAAAAATTGTCGCAATCGTTTCTACATCATTTGTACAAGAATGTGCAGGCGAAATTTTTGCTTGTACATAAATGGGAGCGCCGTAAAAACTGAAACAAATTGGGGACTGTCTAAGTGATAGCCCCCCCCCCCAAATGTCCAATTCAATCACAAATTGTCGCAATCGTTTCCACATCGTTTCTACAGAAATGTGAAGGCTAAATTTTCGTTTGTACATAATTAAGGGTGCCGCCAGATCGAAAAAAAGTGGGGGTCTGTCTAAGAGATAGCCCCCCCCCACCATGTCCAATTCAATCACAAATTGTCGCAATCGTTTCTACATCGTTTGTACAGAAATGTGCATGCGAAATTTTCGTTTGTACATAATTAGGGGCGCCGCCAGGGCGAAAACAAAGTGGGGGACTTTCTAAGTGATAGCCCAATCACCATGTTCAATTCAATCACAAATTGTCGCAATCGTTTGTGCATCGTTTGTACAGAAATATGCAGGCGAAATTTTCATTTGTACGTAATTAGGGGGCGACGGCAGAACGAAAACAAAGTGGGGGACTGTCTAAATGGTAGCCCCCCACCATGTGCAATTGAACCACAAATTGTCGCAATCGTTTGAATATAGTTATAGAGAAATGTGCAGGCGAGATTTTCGTTTGTACCAGGGCCGGCGCTAGAAGTTTTGCCGCCCTGGGCGGTTCTTTCACATGCCGCCCTTTTATTGTTTTCTTTCTCAAATTTTGCCGCCCCTGTATTCTTTTCTTTTTCAAATTTTGCCGCCCATCAGACTTGCCGCCCCGGGTGATGGCACGGCTCGACCCCCCCGCGCTCCGGCCCTGGTTTGTACACAATTAGGGGCACCGCCAGAACGAAAACAAAGTGGGGCTGTCTAAATGGTAGCCCTCCCACCATGTTCAATTCAACCACAAACTGTCGCACTTGTTTGTACGCCTTTGTACATAAATGTGCAGCTGAAATTTTCATTTGCACATAAATGTGGCCCCGCGAAAACGATAACAAACTATGGGCTCTCTAATTGATAGCCCTCCCACCATGTCGAATTCAACCACAAACTGTCGCTCTTGTTTATTACGGTTTTGTACAGAAATTTGCAGGCGAAATTTTCGTTTGTACACAATTGCGAGCGCGCCAAAACGATAACAAAGTATAGGCTGCCTAATTGGTAGCACCTCCCTACTCCGATTCAAAAGAAAATTATCTTAATTGTTTGTACATCGTTTGAGCAGTAATACGCAGGCGAAAGTTTTTTTTTCTACGCTATCAGGTGCGTGGACAGAACGAAAAAAAGGGGAGTTGTCTAAGTGCTAGCCCCACCATGTTCGATTGAACCACAAATTGTCGCGATCGTTTATACATCGTTTGTGCAGAAATGTGCAGGTAAAATTTTCGTTTGTATTAAATAATATACGGATGTGTAAATAATATAATGATATTTTTAATATCTGCGATCAACATTAACCGGTTTGAATAACGGTTGATGAGTTTGAAAATGGTACCTATTACACTAGTCGAAAAAAAATCTTTTTCTCTGGCACACGGAAGAAAATACCTGATTCTAATAGACCTTTTCACGTAGAATTCGAATCTGCAATCAGTTTTTCTCTATCACCCTCAGTTTTTCCGTGACAGAGGTGTTTTCGGAAAATTTCCCCTCAAATTTCTTTTTTTTTTCTTTTTTCTTTTTTTAAAAACCATTTTCATACTTGTACCTTGGGTACGTTAGGTATATAAACACACAAATTATATTGTATGTTAGCTTGATTTGTACTTAGTAAGCCCTCTAAGTAGCATTATTCTATCTAGAGAAATAAACATATTTATATAAAAATTTGCTATGTGTACTGTTCATTTTACAATATTCATTATTGCAGATAAAATTACATATAACATCCATTACAATATAAGCACGGTTTATATCTTATTGGATTTGAAATAAAACATATTTTCAATGATGTATACACCGTGTCAGCATTTTATATCTACTTAATAAATAATACAATAGAAGTGATTGGTATCTTCTTAATAAATGGACACTTACTTACCTCAACTAATATGTTTTAGTTGTTTACTTTCTTCTGTGTTTGGTTTCTAGAACATCTCTTTTAAGTGTCCAACAGTAATCAGCTAGCATTTTTGAACTTCACCGTCACTGGTATCTCTTCTCCATGGAGGAATTGTCCTGATGAAAATGTTCCCCATACTCATCACTAACAGCACCAAAGTTTTCAGGAAAGAAATGCAGGTGGGAGTCTAGAAAGTGAACTTTAAGTGACATGTTGCAACCCATTTCATTGAATGATTGCCGGAAAACACTCACAATTTCACGGTAATTTGGGGCTTTCTTGTTTCCTAAAAATTCTCTGTTAAACATTTAAATGGACACCAAGCTACTTTCTCAACCAGAGTTAAGAGATCCTCAAATTTTTGGTCACGAATCAAACATCTTATTTGGGTGTCTGCAAAACTCCCTAGCTTCACTAACCCGAGGAATTTTTTCCTTGAGGTAACAAGATCCTGCATTACTTTTGTCCATTGCCCTAACAAAGTTTTTGAAGAGCCCCAACTTTATGTGAAGAGGAGGTAGAATTATCTAATCAGGGCTCACCAGTGAGGAATAAACAGCATTCTTCTGTCCAGGAGTTAATACATGCGTTGGCCACTCCTTCTTGATGTAATGTTCCGCTTTGTTCCTGCTGTCCCATTCGCAGAGGAAACAACATTTCCTATAACCAAGCTGCAAACCCATTAACAAAGAAATGGCGTAAATCACAGCAAACGGTCCACTTGTATTTCTCATACTGAATGTTTTCTAACACTATTTCGATGTTTTCATAGGTTTCCTTCATATTAGTTGCATAAGCCAAAGGCACTGAAGGAAATTTGTTGCCATTGTGCAAAAGGACAGCCTTAAAACTAGTTTTCGAAGAGTCAATAAGCAATCTCCACTCTGTACTTATGTGCATGTCCAAGTGTATCCATCACAGCACAGACATTATTACAATACACTAAATCATTTTCTTGAGAATAATAGTTTTGAAACTCTGTATGAAGGTTTCGAAAAATACATACTTTAGTGTCACGATGGAGCAGATTCCAGCCTTAAGTTTAGTATCAAGAAGTTCTGTCTGTGTCTTGGAGAGTTTTAAATCCCGTACGAGGTCATTTAGTTCACCCGGAGTTATCAGATGGGGATCCAATGTAGATGTGCTTCCTACATAAGTAGGATCATCATCTTCATTTGGAACTTCAATAGTTGCCTCAAGTACGTAATCCTCATTTACCGTAAGATGAGGAAGAGGTACTGGTACAGGTAATTCTGCACTGTGTGGAACTGGCCTAATTGCTTATGGCAAATTAGGGTACTGTACTGTGTGGTTAGATTTACTGCTTATTTCTTTTATCTGTGTCATACAAAAGTAGCAGTCTGAAGAATGATCTTTTCGTTCCCTCCAGATCATCGGTACTGCGAAGTTCATGTTTCGTCCACCATTTGCCCACCCAGTCAGACGTTTCACGCAAGTACAACAAATGCAGTGAGGAACCCAGTTCTTATCTTGGTCTCCTACACAGCAACCAAAATATAACTGATAACACTTCCTCACAAGTGGAGTAAAACATCGACGTTGTGATTTAAATATCAGCTCCCCACATACATAACAGAAATTGTCCGGTTTATTACACACTTCCTCGACATCTTGTATCCTGTAACGTATCACACACACACACACACACACACACACACACACACACACACACACACAGGAATCTACACTCCATCAAATTCCCACAAAATTCCTCTAGAAATTTCCTCATACAAAAATGGTGACATGGTGAACACATCATTGAAAATGTTTTATTGGAAGTCCAGTGAGGTATAAACCGTGGTATATTGTAATTTTCGTGGAAATTATATGTGTTGAAGACCGACCCGACCCCACCCGTGACCCGAATTGACTGACCCGACCGACAACCCGACCAGAGCTGACCCGATTGGCCCGACCCAAAGTGACCCGAGTGAACCAACCCGAAGTGACCTAACCCGACAACCGACCCGAGTGACCTGACCTTACAATCTAATCAGTTTGAGAGAGCTAGAACCTTACAAAACTGCCACCAGAAAAAAAAATGCTGACCAATTCTTATGCATAAACCATTGTTTCGGCTTTTTTATTTGTAGTATAATTATCCTCCTCCTCCTCCTCAGTGTTCTGCCATTAATGACAGGCCAGTTTCCGTGAACTAGGTAAGAAGCTTCCATTTTTGCGATTTCCCGCTAATATCTGCCTCGCAACCCAACATAAAGTACCACCCACCTTATTACAATCTATCAATTGCTACCTTCTTACACACTCTCGCTCTCCTGATATCACCCCCTTTACTACATCTCTCAGAATGCAATCCCTTAGCAAGATCGAAACTTGTGATCCGTCCATTTTTTCGCTTCCTTATATCGTCTAATATTGCTCTCGTCTCTTGCATTTTTTCAGCATTTCCTAATTCGTTTTCCTCTCTACCCTGCTAACCTTCTTTATTTTACTCCACATCCAAATTTCCAATGTTAAAATTTAGGCATTCAACTTCGAAAATCAAAATAAAATTTGACTGAGTTCTGAAGACAAGTTCTGAAGGCTAAAAGAATAAAAGTTCTGAAGACAACATTATTTTCTAGTAAGGAATGTATATAGAACTTCTTTTAATATTGTTTGCTGTGTAACAAACAACAATTTCATCACGTTAACATTCCGATTTTTCTATTTAAAAACAGCGTTGCTGTCTGATAGAATCATAAGGAACTAATTGCACTGAAATATCATTCTGTAGGGAATTACCTTTTATTTTTTCTTGATTAATTTATCTAGGAGATATTTGCAACGTTATATAAAATTAGCAAGTATTTTATTGCGGAGAAAGTCAAATCACTACCCCAGCAATAATAATAATAATAATAATAATAATAATAATAATAATAATAATAATAATAATAATAATCTGAAGGTGACCAAGAAAGTTCTGTCTCTTTGTAGAGGTCTGTGTTCAATTGGCCCTCACACCGTGAGTTGAATGCGAATGGATATAAGGTGAAGGTCAGTTGTTGGACGAGACGAGACGAGACAGAATTTTCATGAAAGGGTACGAGATGATACAGAGCTCTTTCAATAGAAACATATGCAGTTTTCCAGACGAGACTACCTTCACGACACATTTTTGAAACGAGAATGCCCCAAACCAGGTCTCGTGAGCAACACTAGTAAGTATATCCAACATACTACTTGGTTGTGGCTGTTCAGATACACCGTGAACGTGCGTAAGGACTGAGTGAACATGGGGCCTTCACAGAGCGTCATAAGGGCTTGTTTGCTGTACGAGTTCAAATTGCTGCTCCGCGGAGCGGAAGATATGACAGGCCTTTGGTGAGGGTGTCGTGACTACGCGGAGAGTGCAGTGGTATGACGGTTTAAGGACGGTGACGAAACACTCGAAGACGCACCACGTGCCGGAAGACAAACAGATGTTCAAAATAAAGATCTTCGGGCAGCAATTGAGGCGAAGACAGACATGTGAGGAACTGGTACTACCTTTCAGTGTAAGTGGAGAAACCATTCGGCACCACCACCATCAACTTGGGAAGCACTGCAAGCTGGGTTGATAGGTCCTACATGATTTGACTTGGAGCCAGAAAGCAACGCGAGCAGACACCTGTGTTTCTTTGGTGTCTCGTCTGAGGAAGGAGCAATTTCTGAACAGGGTGTTGACATGTGATGGGAAGTGGGTCCTGTACGAAGCTCCACGGCGCCGTCATTGTTGGTTAGCATCCCATGAATCGGTTCAAAAACAGCCCAAGCCAGCACTACGCCAGAATAAGGTTCTCCTGTGCATTTTGTGGACTGTTCGAGGCATCGTCCATCGGGAACTGCTACCAGCTGGTCAGATCATCAATGCAACTGTGTACTGTCTGGATCCAGCAGTTCTGAATCGCAAAGGGGTCCTCTTGTTACAAGGCAACGCTAAGCCCCACGTGGCTAAAATGACCCAGTACATCATTCTACGCCTTGGATGGAAAACACTATTGGATCCGCCATACTCCACGTTGTACCGTCCGATTATCACCTGTTCCATTCCTTGGACAATCACCTTAGAGAACGCCAATTCAAACAGCTAGTAGAGGTTCAATATGCACTTGATACCTTCTTCACTTCACGTCCCACCAAGTTGGACTGCGATGGAATCCATGGCCTTCCAGAACGTTTTCAGAAGGTCGTCGAGGCTGATGGAGACGATTTTTGATATTCCAGGTACGTCTTAGGTTACATACCAATGTTCGAAGGTGTTGGTGAAAAGGCAGCGGAACTTTCTTGGGCACTCTTAAAGTTATAATAATAATAATAATAATAATAATAATAATAATAATAATAATAATAATAATAATAATAATAATAATAATAATAATAATGTGTCCTGCCCAAAGGCAGATGTTTGACCCGAAGGTCCATGGGTATTGATTCCAGCTCGTACCAAGTAAGTTTTCTGGTGGACAAACCCCATGTGCATGGGTTTTCTCGGTGTTCTCCCATTTCCTCCCACTTTCTTCATTCAACCACTTCAATTATTTCTCATCATCACTGTCTCTCTTAGCGTTGGTGCATAACGTGGGACGTTAACTAGATATTTCCTTTCAATTTCACTTAATGTGACATTTAACTTGACATAGAAACGCAGAAAGGAAAAAAGTCAGTAGTAATATTAATTACAATTACAATACCAATTAGTTAATATAGGGTAAAATTAAAATTTTATTACTATTTCACCTTCAATTAGTCACATTTATCATTCATTCACCAACTTCGAATTGAATTCCACAACAAAGCTCTTTATAGTATTCCGTATAGAAAATAAGTGAAGAATGTGACGACCCGACCCGAGTGACCCGACACGAGCTAACCCGACTGACCCGACCCGACAACCCGACCCGTAACCCGACCCGTTTGAGAGCACTATCAGAGGGGTACTGTTTACAGTACAATTTATTTTGTATGGTTTAGCGTACTTTAAGGCTACCATACTTTTTGAAAACAGAAAAAACGGGACATCTTACAAATTAGTAGTAAATATTGCATTTTGTATTAATTTTATCTTTCGAATTTTACTACAGTATCGCACTAGTTATACAACTTAAAATAATGTATTAATATAGTCCATACTCAGTGGCGTATTTAGGGGGAGGGCTTCCGGGCTCAAGCCCCCCACCGAAATCTTACTTACTATAGTAAAGTATATGAAGTATCTTGCAGAATTTTCATATTTTCAGGCAAAGCACCCCCGGAAGTTAGCAAAGCCCTTCCCGAAACAAAATCGTAAATACGCCACTGTCCATACTTAATCAACAGTGCTAAAAATTATTATAGAAGCTAGAAGCTGTTATACAATATAAACGCAATCAGTGAACATACAATATTTAGGCAAAAATTACATTTTCAATATTATTACGCATACCACCTTTACATGCTCTACATGTCTATAAAGAAAAATATCCAGATTTATGAAGTTGTTTCAAAATTTCAATAGGCTGATTTATTTTTGTTAACCTAAAATGCGAACTAAAAGAAAGCAATTTGCATAATTGTTTTTCTGAAGCAGAAAAAAAATGTGTTTTCGGGGCTGGTCTGCAACGTCACAAGAATTTGTTGCCACCTCGGGGTATACATTCTTACTTTTAGTGATAAGAGTGCTACTTAGGAGGATTTAAACATTGCATGTTATATCCGGGGAAGCAACGATTGCAATAATAATAAAGATTAGAATGCAATTGTTCCTATAGTATTGTCGGAATTGAAAGCAAAAGGAATAAGTCGATTTTATTATCTTTTCAGAAATTTTGATATGTAATTAATAATAATAATAATAATAAAGAAAAAACAGGACAAGAAGGAAAATTTCTGCACACCGGGACAAATTTTAAGAAACCGGGGCGTATGGTAGCCTTACATACTTATTTGCATGCGGAGTGTCAGTACGGAGCCACTACGTAGCAGAGTTGAAACAAAACCTCGTAAATAGGTTGCCAACTCAGGAAAACAAAATTACCGGCACACCCTCAAAATTCTCTGTACAAATGAGAAACTGAAGACTGTATTGATCGTTATTGTATTTACCAGCAATTGCCACTTGTTTAAAATTATCGAAACAGATGAATAATACTGGATATTAATCTTTATGTAACAATAGTTGATTCATAAAATGAAATTTATTCTATAAACTTCACTTCAAACAAAGGAAATTGCTTTAAAAAGTCATTTTCTACTCTCAATAAATGAATAAAATTCTTTTACAATAAAATATAAGTGTTATCAAATTTGTTATGTTAAATAAATAAAAAAACTGCCTTACGTTAAAAAAATATCGATAATGTATAATACAACGGAAATTTGTGTTTGTAAAGGCACTGTTGAAAAATTTCGATGTTCAATGTTATATTCTGGATTGCAGATTGCAAAATGCCCGTCAGAAGGGGGCTAATAAGAAGTTTGTACCGGTCACCGGCCTTAATCAAAATTACAGCAAATACCAGCCAGTTAGCAACTCTACTCGTAAATCAGAATGCTGAATGCACCAAAATACTTCACCATGCATTCTATAGTTTCTGCAAAATGAGTTTAATGAAGATGATCAAATAAAACAAAATACCGTGTTCTAATTTTCCCTTTAACAGTCTACTTTGTGAATTTGTTATATCTTCCACTTATCAATTTCCTGTACGAGATGAGAATAACGGTTTCTGCGCAAGATAGAAAGAAAAAAATACATTTTTCTCATAAGGATTCAGTTCACGTAAGAAATAATGAATAAGTTTAATAATAAGAGCCGAGGAGTGAAAAACTAACTCAGCAATAATGATTGTAAGTATAAATATAAATATAAAAAAACAAAAAAAAATTAATTCCATCATCGTTAGGATAAGATCAATATAGTGAATCACACGATAGTGTGAACAAACCAAACCACACAATAGTGTGAACTAAGTCCTGTTAGAAAAATACTCCATAAATGTGACACATTTTTTTAATGCTTCTACCATTTATACAAACCCTCACATTGTTTTCGTTCTGGCGGCGCCCCTAATAGAGTACAAACAAAAATTTCGCCTGCACATTTCTGTGCAAATGATGTACAAGCGATTGATATATTTTGTTATTGAATTGGATATGGTGGGGGCTACCAATTAGACAGCCCCACTTTGTTTTCGTTCTGGCGGCGCCATTAATTGTGTACAAACAAAAATTACGCATGCATATTTCTGTACAAACGATGTACAAACGATTACGAAAATTTGTGATTCAATTGGACATGTTGGTGGGAAGCTACCACTTAGAGAGCCCCCAGTTTGTTTTCGTTCTGGCGGCGCCCCTAATTGTGTACAAACGAAAATCTTGCCTGAACATTTCTGTAAAAACGACGTACAAACGATTGCGACAATTTGTGATTGAATTGGACATGGTCGGGGGCTACCACTTAGACAGCCCCACTTAGTTTTCGTTCTGGCGGCGCCCCTAATTGTGTACAAACAAACATTTCGCCTGCTCGTTTCTGTACAAACGAAGTACAAACGATTCCGACAATTTGTGATTCAATTGGACATGGTGCGGAGGTATTACTTAGAAAGCACCCTACTTTGTTTTCGTTCTGGCGGCGTCCCTAATTGTGTACAAACAAACATTTCGCCTGCACATTTATGTACAAACGATGTACAAACGAATGCGACTATTTCTGATTGAATTGGACATGGTCGGGGGCTACCACTTAGACAGCCACCACTTTGTTTTCGTTCTGGCGGCGCCCCTAATTGTGAACAAACAAACATTTCGCCTGCCTGTTTCTGTACAAACGAAGTACAAACGATTGCGATAATTTGTGATTGAATTCGACATGGTTGGGGGCTACCACTTAGACAGCCCCCTTTTTTCTGTTCTGGCGGCGCCCCTAATTGTGTACAAACGAAACTTTTGCCTGCACATTTCTGTACACACGAAGTAGAAACGATTGCGATAATTTGTGATAGAATAGAACATGTTGGTGGGGGGCTACCAGTTAGACAGTCCCCCACTTTGTTTTCGTTCTAGCGGCGCCCCTAATTGTGTACGAACATACATTCTGCCTGCACATTTCTGTACAAACGAAGTACAAACGATTGTGACAATTTGTGATTCAATTGGACATGATGGGGGGGGCTACCACTTAGACAGCCCCCACTTTGTTTTCGTTCTGGCGGCGCCCCTAAGTTTGTTCAAACAAACATTTCGTCTGCACATTTCTGTACAAACGATGCACAAACAAATGCGAAAACTTGTGATTGAATTGGACATGGTGGGGGAGCTACCACTTAGACAGCCCCCATTTTTTTCTGTTCTGGCGGCGCCCTTAATTATGTACAAACGAAAATTTCGCCTGCACATTTCTGTACAAACGAAGTACAAACGATTGCGATAATTAGTGATTGAATAGAACATGTTGATGGGGGGGTACCAGTTAAACAGCCCCAATTTGTTTTCGTTCTGGCGGCGCCCCTAATAGTGTACAAACGAAAATTTGGCCTGTACATTTCTGTACAAACAATGTACAAACGATTGCGGCAATTTGTGATTTAATTGGACATGGTAGGGGCTACCATTTAGGGGAACTCCCTCGAGAGGAATCACTCTACTTATTTATTGCAAAAAGCAGAATTTAAAAATTCGCATTCGTCCAAAGTTATCGTGTGAAGTAACAGCCGTTTGTATGTACGTACTAATATTGATAAGGTCCACTACGCGATCCCAATTAATAGTTCATATACCCGCGCCACACACACACACACTAGCATTTGTACACACGAAAGTATACCTGGTAGTATCCACACGCTTACGCCGGAAACTAGAAACAAACAAACAAACACACACACACACACACACACACACACACACACAGGGACAGAGAGAGAGAAAGAGAATATCTTGTTGTACCTTTATACTGAATGCACCATTACTCACAAAATCAGTTAAAAAAGAAAAAAGAAAAAAGTTGTAAATGAAACTTTCAAAGATTGGTACCACTGCTGCGTGTCACACATGAGATTGTTTCATAATGATTGATTCGTAATATGATGTATATGGGTTTCTTAATGGTAGTATAACAAAATGCCTTCAAATTGACCACTAAACAAAAAGTGAAATTTATTTCTCAAATTTTGTAAAATCGAAGTCGGTGGGCATTATGGGAACAGTCTACAATAACAATATATGCAAATAAATATTAATATACTTCACGTTTTCCAGTGGGTGCAAGAAAGCTTCGAATAGTATTTGTTGCCAGAAGCATTAGCTGATGTAAATATATATATATATATATATATATGTATATATATATATATATATATATATATATATATATATATATATATATATATATATATATATACAATATTCCTTAAACCCATTCACAAACATCGTTATGCATCCGCCTTATGCCTATCATTATTCGGTGGAATCTATCATTATTCTTTCATAAATATTGCCCTCTCATATTTATTACAATTACCACTCATACTTCTTGATTATCGAAACCCACTTAAAGTACGTGATCACTTTATTCTCATCAAAACAAATGATTGTTGACTATGTTCATGAAAAAGAAAAAGAATTATTTATTTATCTATTATTATTATTTTTTTCAAGTAAGTACCTTTGCTTTCAAAAGAATTTGCTTTAAAGTCAACGCCAAAAATTCAAAAATGTATCTGAAGGTCTCCGTTACCTTCTTTTTTTTTTTGATTGTTAACTAATAAATATAGTAAGGTAAAAATATAAAGGTTCAACAAAAAAAAATATCTAACTCAAGGGTATCGGTATAATTATAGAAATGAACTATATTTCGGGCTCCCCTAACTAGCCTTTTTTAGTGATTTACTTACATATATTTCTTCAATATATTCACTAATAACCATGACACTTATCTAAAAGTTTGAAATCTGGATCAACACATAATATGACATTGATTATTGAAACTACGTTAATATATTTCCTAAAATTATTGAAATATTTTATAAAATTGTTAGCCACTAAAATAAACAAGATTTTCATTCATATGAAACATACGTTGCTTATGTCTTCTGCCTTGACTATCATAAACTAAAATAAAAATGTCAAAGAAGTATATCAATGCTAATTCCCTAAATAACTCGACTATTCATTACTTAATAAGCGAATGTTTTATCAAGAATATTAACATAATTAATTGAATTATCTTATGCACTATTGCAACTAAGTTACAAGTAAAGTAAATTATATTGATATATTGAAAAATTGGAATATCATATTGAAGCTAAACAAAACCTATTATAGTATGTGTATATGTATATATGCATCTATATATTTCAGTACAGTAAAATACTGTAATTTTTTGATTACGAACACAAAATTCGTGAAACGTTACATAAAAACCTGATATATAAACGTAAGGCAATATATAACCAAATTCAAATCCTAATCCTATATTCATGAAACTTATAAAAATTAAAATTAACAATAATCTATGTATATATATATATATATATATATATATATATATATATATATATATATATATATATATATATATATATATATATATATATATATATATATATATATATATATATATATATATGGCATTTTGATTTGTTAATATATTATCATTATATGCAACATAATTCAACTATTCATACGCATACTTGCCTTGCGTAACTTAACTAATAAATTATCAAACATTTAACTATATATGTACAGGTATGACTTAAACGGCGATTAAGCCTTGCATAGCGCTATCCTGTGTGTCGTTGATCAACAAAACAGGTCGTAAGTCATTAATTAAACAAAAATATAGGTTAATGATTTGATCCCGAAGATCAATCAGCGCTGACTTACTATTTCTTTTTACAGCTCGAAGTGTGCGGGAGCGCCAACCTTCCCGACGATTTGAACAAAATCGCTTCTGCCATATATCCTAGCAGGGCCGTGCTGGGATACTAATGAGGGCGGTGGACAAGTCTACTAAAAGGGCGCCCATCCAAACGGGATTATATATATATATATATATATATATATATATATATATATATATATATATATGTATATATGTATGTATATATATATATATATATATATATATATATATATATATATATATATATATCTACTTTGAAAGAAAGTATAGATGCCTTTCTATCAAAATCCCCATAGTATTTGAAAACAAGATTCTTAAACCAATATTCGAACTCCAAGAGGAACGGGAATGGGCAATGGCGGAAACTCCATAACGATGAACTGCATAGTTTTATACCGTTTACAAAAACATTGTTAGGGTCATCAAGTCTAGGAGGCTCAAACGGGCAGGTTATGTAGCCATAATGGAAGAAATTAGAAACGCTTTTAAAACTCGAACTGGAAATCCAAATAGGTAAATGAAAATTAGGAAGACCAAGGTGCAGATGGGAGGACAATATTAAAATGGTTCTCGCAGAGATTGAAATATAAAGTAGAAACTGGGTCCAGTAGGCTAAGGACGGAAATCAATGGAGAGCTTTTGTAAACGCGGCACTGAAGCTCCTGTGTCTATAGGCCATAGAGCTATATTAAGTTGTTGATACATTTAGCTTCTTTTTATTTGGCAGAAATGTTATTATAGGAACTAAAAGGTTTTTCTCTAGTAAAGAGGATTTCGATTCAAGGTTTCCACAAATTAGCTATTTACGTTAATTCTAAAACGAATTCGGTGGTGATTTTAATATAGAAAGGCATCTATTCTTTCTTTCAAGAAGCTAAATGTATCAACAACTTAATATAGCTCTATGACCTATGGACACAGGATGTTCAGTGCTGCATTTACAAAAGCTCTCCATTGATTTCCGTCCTTAGACTACTGGACCCAGTTTCTATTTTATATTTCAATCTCTGCGAGAACCATTTTAATATTGTCCTCCCATCTGCGCCTCGGTCTTCCTAATTTTCGTTTTCCTATTTGGATTTCCAGTGCAAGCTTTGAAAGCGTTTCTAATTTCTTCCATTATGGCTACACAACCTACCCGTTTGAGACCCCTAGACTTGATGACCCTAACAATGTTTTTGTAAACGGTATAAAATTATGCAGTTCATCGTTATGGAGTTTTCGCCATTGCCCATTCCCGTTCCTCTTGGAGTTCGAATATTGGTTTAAGAATCTTGTTTTCAAATACTATCAGTCTGTGATTTTCCCTCAGAGTCAGTGACAATGTTTCGGAACCACACAGCACAACACGCATGATTGTCGTTTTATATTTTAAACTACAAATTCCTCAACAGAATTTGCGACAACAAAAGATTTTTAACTGAATAATAACACGAAATCCCTCCTTTCAGTTGATATCAATTTTTTTGTGATTATGGTTTTGGTCTCTTAATAATGATTCTAGATATTTGAAAGTATCCACTTTGTCGAAAGAAAATATTATTTGGTATTTTAACGCATCCATAAAATGCAGTATTACGATCCCGACAAACTTCAATTTGTTTAGTTTTCTCTGCATTTACTTTTAAGCCCATAGCTCTGCAAATGTTATGTATGATTTCTGCATTCCTTTCTATTGTTCTATCATCCCCTATTAAATTTACATCATAAGCATATGCCATAACCTGGTAAATACAATTCAGCTCTAGGACCTGATTCCTGTCGTTGATTTTCCTTATAGTGTTCTCCAGAACAAAGTTAAATAATAATGGCGACAACGCATCTCCTTTCAGGTTATTCTCAACGTGAAAGCTCGTGAACAAGAATTTTTCTACTCGAACCTTACTTTGGGATTCATTTAAACATATCTTAATTAATCTACCTTTTTCGATATTGCAAATTCTGTAAGCATGTTGTACAATGCTTTCCTTCTTACCCCAGTCTAAAGTCAATAATTGATGTGTCAGAATATTGTATTCCCATTTCTTTTCAAGTATTTGTTGAATAGTAAATATCTGGTCGATAGTTGATCGATTTTACCTACATCCGCTCTGATAATCTCCAATAATTTCATCTGCGTATGGAGTCAATCTTGCTAATAGAATGTTTAAGAAAATTTATTGGATGTTGACAGAAGAGAAATGCCTCAATAATTATTAAATCAGTGTTGTTGCTTTTCTTTTGAACTGGAACAATGATTGATTGTTTTCACTCTTGTGGTAATTCCTCCTTATTCCAGATAAGGAGAATGAGTTTGTATATCTTGCTCTACAATTCCTCCCTCCCCCAGCTAAAATTATATCAAACAAAATTTCGTCTACACCCGGAGATGTATGTTTCTTTAATTTTTTAAAGTGATTTCTCTTTCTGTCTGGTTAGGTTCTGGAATAAACGGTTATGCTGTATGCATTTCACTTTCTCCACGCACATTAGTTTTTGGCTATGTGTTAAGCAAATCGTCAAAGAAATCTTTATTTAAGATGGTATCCTGATCAGTGAGAACTGTTCCTTTAGCTTTCTTTAATATATAAGCACGAAATTGATAGCCTTTTCTAAAATCCGTTGATGCATGTATACATGTCCGGCATGATTTTATTTTTTACTATTATCTTCAAGTTAATTAATTTTAGCTTTCAAAAAGTGCGTTTCTTTGTTCTAAAAGTTTTGGAAGTTTTCCGCCAGATGACAGTGAAATTTTATGTAGTTATTTCGTTCGGATTTTGTAGCCAACGCTGTTTCTTGTTTTCTCTTCTCTGCTACTTTAGTGCATTCCTGGTTAAACCATGCTTTGTTCGTACGTATTTCTGCCTGTTCCAATATTCTTTTGTTGAAATCGTAATGTTTTCTCAAATTTCAAAAAAGTATATTGAACAGTAGTGCACTCCGAACCTTTTAAAACCGAGAATCTATTCGGCATTCAACGGTAACACAACAGAACCAAGGACTGCAAGGGCAGGAGTACCTCAAGGATCCTGTATATCTCCTCTCCTGTACGCAGTATACACAGCCGATATCCCCACATCACCAAACACAACGATCGCCAGATTTGCCGACGACACTGCAGTATTCGCCAGTCACTCCAATCTCAGGTACGCAACGCTGTATCTCCAGCGACACATCGACCACCTGGAAACCTGGAAACGGAACTGGCGAATCAGGACCAACGCGAGGAAAACAGCTGTGGTGGACTTCACCCGTAACAGGAAGCGAAGAGAAGTAAATCTCACGATGGGAGGGACGGCACTCACAGTGACAGATACGGCGAAATATCTGGGAATCCACTTGGATAGACGCCTAACATTTGCCACTCACCTGCAGAACACCACCAAGAAGGCACTACAGCGCTTCATGGCTCTACTTCCAATGCTACTCGCAGCGTCCCTGTCTCAAAACATCAAGCGGCACAACTACAAGATATCCATTAGACCGATACTACTATACGGGCACAATGCCTGGCAGCATACGTATAGAACACATCTACGTCCACTGCAGGTGTTGCAAAACAAGGTGATTAGGACCATAACCGGCCACTCCAGGGACACGCGAGTAGCACAACTGCACGAAGACCTGGACCTCCCGTTGCTTGAGGAAGTTAGACGCCATCAATCCACCAAATTCTGGAGAAAGAAAGAACTCTCAACCAACCCCACAATAAGAGCAATAGGAAATGCAAACCCACGAAGAAGACTTTACCGAATGCCACGATCCCCGTGATAGAATCGTAAACCAACAAACCAACCACAGGGAAAAACACAGGAGGGCGCGACAGTAGCGACTCCACCACCACATATACGTAAGAAAACAAAGCCAAGGAAAACACAAAAGAAATGGAAGGCAGGGGCAATAGCCCGACACTTCAACAAATCAACACCCGCGAAGACAAGACTGAGACTGAGACTGAGACACTTCAATCTGGCTCTCCTCTCACCTGACTCTCCTCCAATTTCTTTAAATTAAACCGCTCCGTTTTCAGATATTGAATATTTCCTTTATTCAACGATAGTCTCTCTCTTATTATCATAATCAACTCCTCTGAACGACTGAACATCAGTTGTGCTAGACTGTTTTCTTCTGTCTACTAAAACGTGATCGATTTGATTGTGTTTTTCCGTCTGGTGAGGTCCAAGTATATTTATGAACGTCGCGATGTGGGAATTTTGTAATCATCACGATAAGGTTTCTGGATGTTCCAAAGTTCACGTGTCTAACACCGTTGTCACAACCTTCCTCATGCAGACATTTATTCCCTATAATCGGTTTGAAAATACCCTCTCGTCTTACCTTCGCATTGAAATCGCCTAACAGAGTTTTCATGTGGTATTACACGAGATGATCAAATACTCGTTCTTTTTTCGTAAAAACTTTTTTTTATTGTCATCCTTATTTTCTGTTGGGGCATGTACATTTAAAACAATAATATTACACCACCGACTCTTAAGAAAAGTAAGACAAACACCAACTTTAACAAATTCAACCCATGTAATTGCTGATATTACGTATTCGTTTGTGAACGAAAAGCCCTGATCCTAGTTGGTAACTTTTAATTCGTTCCCCGTAAAAGAACGTAAAATTTCCCGACTTGACTCCTCCATTTCCTTCTCATCTAACTTCTTGATATCTCACTAGTTCCATCTTCTATTTCTAAACTTATTCGTAATCGCTACACATTTTAACGCGCCTGTCCTATAGAGACTTCTTCCATGTTCAAATACCCATGTCGATTTTACTTAGCTGAGTTCGTGCCAAGTTATCAGTTCTGATCCGAGGATTCTGCGAATATATCTGAACAAGGCTTTTTTTTCACAGGATGAGTTGTTAGCTCCAAACCAAATCCCCAAGCTGGAGGATCACCCCTTTGGGTCCGCGATTGCTTATTCAGTATATTCGCAGCTAATCTCTATATCCCAGAGGCCTTCTCCTCGATCCACAACCTGAGAACGCCCCGTGCCGTGGTGACAGGAAGACTCATTTTACGGAAATTAATATAGCTATATTTTAGAATTACAATAGGTACTGATTATCCGAACACGGATTTAAAACACACAGGAACAATCAATATGCTCGGATATATGGACGCATATTAAGGCTGTGAAAGCTTCGATACCGTAAAAATCGTAAATTAGAGACTAGTGTCAGTGTAGTATATCATGAATGCATCGTACGTTTGACTATCCGAACTACTCTTGATGCATCACGTTGTTTCGTTTTATAGCTACATAACTTTATAATATTTTTTGTATGTGATTAACCTGTTCTCTGCCAATAGCAACTGTATGAATTATAAAGGGCGCCTTCTATTATTCACAGCTTCTTTATTAACAATCATTATTTGAATTTATTATATAACGCTGGTACACAGGATAACTAACACCACTTATCTATAATGTGATGTTTCGTAGGGCGCCTTATGTAAAAGGCGCATTGTACCTTTCACGGATTCTTTACCAATAGTAACTGTATGTATTTATTGTACAGAACTGTGGTATACAGAAGAGTAAATAAAATCGTTCATCTTTGATGTGGACTCGAAAGGGCGCATAATGTAAAGGGAGCACTGCACCTTTCACAGGTTCTTTACCAATAAAACTGTAAGAATTTATTACTAAAAACTTGTAACTTTATTTATACTGTGATGTTCCGGAGGGCGCACCGGGACACGTCCCGGTGTCCCGGTGGGCCAGCACGGGCCTGTATCCTAGTCCCTCCCAGCTGAATGCTTCAAGCATTACAGCTATGTCGTAATCGGGTAAATTATTCCAACCCCTATTGGACTGTCAGTATCTAGACCTATAGAAGGTGTTTTAAGAAAATAAACATATGAAAAGGAAAATAAGAATACCCTGGGTGGGGAACATTCGATACTACAGCCCTGCATCTAGATCATCATCACTCAGTAACTATAAATTACTTTAGGAACGCTCATACCTACAAAATTAGTAGGTTTACAAAATATTATTTTAAAGAGCGCTAGCCGATATGAAAATGTGCGGCCTAACTGGCAAAGTGCACTTATCAACTCCGGGTATGTTGTCACGTTCGAGAGTAAAGTCACAATCGAGAATATTTGTTCATACATCTGAGGTCACACATCTCTACAACTTGAGATGACAGTTTTCCAGTAAATTGATAGAATTATAAATGCGTGAGAGAACGCTAATCGGCATCTACCACAAACGTGTCATGCTTTATTATTTTTTTTCAATGAATGCTGAGAAATGAATAATAAAATAGTGATAACCTCAACGAAACAAGGAAATGAGGTCAACATGACGAGTCTGACTACGATAATCAGTGGGTTGAAAATTTTCAATTAAGAACCAACAGATTCTTCTCATACAAGAAAGATTAAAAAGAACTGAAATTGGAAAAATTTCACATCCTGAATTAATCGTTACATCCGACAAATATCATTTAAAATTAGAATGTCATACTCGTGGTTTGATTGATTCTACTTTAAACAATTATTACTCGCACTTTTCCATCCATAAAATGAATTCATTTCAAATTTTAAAACAATATTTACCAAATTTTGTCCAAAATCACCGACATTAATAAATTCAAGGCTGATGATAATTTTGATTATCCAATTTCCACAATGTTTTACAACCAATTTACATTATATATATTTTACATTTTTTATGACCTGAATTTATATGATACATTTTATGATCCAAATTTATTATAGGTAATTGTTACCTAATTAAAACAAAC
The DNA here is from genome assembly GCF_964235325.1 of Thermobia domestica. Lineage (NCBI taxonomy): Eukaryota > Metazoa > Arthropoda > Insecta > Zygentoma > Lepismatidae > Thermobia > Thermobia domestica. The sequence goes on from NC_137460.1 coordinate 138,443,237, forward strand.
ACTTTATACATCGATACCAAATTGTGGCGGTTATCATTGGCTCCATCGTACCCACAAAATATTATAATAATCGTTCACAAATGACATGATGGCCTTGTCACATTGTATATTAACCCAAAAATAATGTATTATTTTATTTTATGAATACGGGGGACCCCGAAGAAAAGAAGAAGAAGAAAACGATTTACCAAAATCTAAACAATTACAATTTATCATTTCCTTTACGTCAATTTTTTTTAAAAAAAAATATCTAATATAATGTCAAAATTTTAAATGTCAATTAAATATTTTTCTTATATATATATATTAAACGTCAACAGCCGAAATGGAATTTTGAAGTGTTCATGTCTAATAGCCAAAATTACACACTAGCTGAGGCCCAATCGGACGCCATCCCGATTTCGTCACTGTAATTTTGAAAGACAATAGTGACGCCTCTAAGGGTTAAATTACATTTTAACCTCTTCATTCTTCTTTACTTGTAACATTATTAATTTTGAATTCTAGTAAATTTCAAACTTTATTAACGTGATAATGAATGCTTGTTAACTTTGCATAATAATGATAAGTATGAATCGATTTGTAACCAAATTTATCATTTTTAACATTATCTTCCATTATTTTCTTTTTTTTCAAGACATATTCCAACATATAATTGTGTTTACATATTTCCACCAACAAATTAAAGAAAGATATTTGCAGATAATTTTAAGTATGCATGTATTCACATTCGTGATGTGCGTTCTCTAAAAATCCTATCAAAGTCTCTAAGGGTACCTAACCAATCTCTAATATTCCTAATAAGAACTTCAAATAGGGTTAACAGGTTTCGAAATCCACATTTCTTAATATTATGACAATAAAACAACACAAAATGATACAGGCGTAACTTTATTCAGATGTCCTCCATTTTATCCTGAAATAAACACAAATACACAAACAAATCATTGAAATTCCATGACTGTGGTAGTGTCCACATAAAAATAGTAATGGTTAAAAATGGGTTGTGGTTATAAGATTTTTGAATCCAAACAAATTCGCGAGCTAATTTCAATTTATTTTTACCTTTCTTTTCCCTTGGTCATCCTTCATGGGTCCTTTCCTTCTCCTGGTCATCCTCAATCTGGATTAATCCTGAAATGAAATTTTATTAAGCACGTTTGTTATTTCACGTACCTGTTATAATGGTGAGGAATGTGGCTGGACGGATGGATGGTCTTCTTTAGTAAGCTGTAAGAGAAATCCCTAAACATTCGGATTGGTGGAGTGCCCTTGTTCGAGCGCGTCGGTGGCGGTGGGTACACACTTGAGATTGAAAAGTACATTTCTAACTTTTGAGATTCAATGGGGGACAATCAAACAAATGTGTAAAAATGCTTATTTCCTTTTTCTATAAGAGCTTAAAAGTCATATTCGGTGCTTAGTTTCTTGTCTCTATCGGGATTCAATTCAACTTCGGTGCATTTACGCTTCAGTTACACTAACCCTTTCATTTTCCACCGATGCCGATTACACTTGTATGCATGCACTTTCACACGCTTACGACTACTTTTCTAATTGCTTTTTCTGATTCGCGGACCTTTTTCCCTTCTTTCAACGAATTTACTGAATTTCCCTGCGATGATACGCCTTCGTTTACGATGGTTAGATCTGCCATGCATCACGATACCTTGCACGAATAGCTGGTCGCGCTTGCGTTTGTTAAAATTCTTCCGAATCGATGTTTTCACGATTTGTATGTTTGGTTTGGGATGAACTCGCTTATAGTTCGACTTTAATTTATATTTAATACGTATGCGATTACGTTTAACTTGTTTCGGATTACGTCTACTAGCGCGTTTTTCATTTAGTCTGAACTCACCCTCTAGCACATGTTCGGCATTTGTTCGCTTGCGTTGCGCGTACATTCTGGGATTAGGCCGATGAATATTATTGTCATCGAAAACGAACAGCTGTTTTGCTTTGTGTCTACTTGCACAATCGAGTTTTTCCTTCTTACATGTTCGCGGTGGTGGGACTCTAATTTTAAAATTTGCACGCGCAAAGAAATTAACTTTACTGCACTCATGACCCACTTGTCTATCACTACTTTTACGCCTATGAACCTGGATCTTACTAGCTACACGTCGTGACGAATTACCTTGTTTTTCTGTGCTGTGTCTTATTCTTACATTTTACCCTTTTCGCTAGTGTACGTTTATTTTTCAATCTACTTTTATTGACAGTGTTATTTTCTTACCTGGTTACGGGTAATAATACTGGCGAATTGATTACACAAGAACTACCGACTACGTAAAACACAATTATCTTTACGGGCTTACATTTCAAGCTCTTCACTTGAAGTTGTTGACTTATGCCACGAGGCTCAAAGTCGATAAGGACAGAAATAATCGCAATATAAAGACGTAACTCACACTGAAAGACATATATGGTACTACAGACGCATATGTAGTTGTAGGATCACGCAGAACAATCCGTTCACGATGCAAATGTAACAGCATTAAATCCTCAATATCCCAGAAAAATAACAACTTGACTCTCAAGCCTTCCCTGGCTTTTCCGAGAGGGTGGGTACGCGCTTCCACTACGCTACCATTCATTTCATACAATTCATCGGCATCTCTCGCCGGCACTGCAACTACATTTAAGACCTGTCTGTCTACAGATACTTGCGTTAAATCGTGATCGATTACTGTCTGTGTATTGCCTATTTTCTCTTGTTTTACTCTACATGTACTTATCATCGAGTTTTCTTCAGGTATTTTATGCGACACGCCAATTTCCTGTTCGGACTTGCAAAACAATTCATCCGCCACAATACAAAGTTGTTTATCAGAATCGTATTTAAAAGTCTCGCAAACACTATTTTCCTGGACTACAACTTCTGGTGTAAACAAACAATTATCTTCCAGTACAACATAATTTTTAAATAACTCACGATTCTCTTCCGTAACCTGAGCTTGTGCGTACACAGGGGCTTTTTCGATTTTTAAATCGCCTGACACTTCGTATGCTTCACTTGAAACTACAGTAACACTAGCCTGGTGTACTATTAAAGGTGATGGTTCAATAACTATAGGTGTAGAAATCCGACATCGCTCCATACAATTATTTTTCACAAAGGTGACTTGATCTTGCGCCTGCTCTACATGATTTTTTTACTAAATTCTTTTGGCTTTCTAAGCATTCAAACTCGATTGACCTATTTCACAACCATCCGACTGTTTGACAATTAACGGTGGTGACTGAATTTCAACAGGAGGCAAAATCTCATATGTTTCCTGACACAAATTGTCTACTGTGACTACACGTGCATACTGCGGTTCAACTTTCAACGATGGTCTTAATTCCCAGCATCTTTCAAAATTCGTAAATTCAAAATCATAAAACGCATGTTTATTCCATGTTCTCAATTCACTTACAGCTGTGGGGTGAGTCAGTGACCCTGACCTACACGACGGTTGCTTGCCTGCATCTACTTTGAATGTATCAGCTGACTGCTTATTCTTAGCCTTTTGTTTCCTACGCTTACCGGGTTCACTTTCGAGCTCTTTTGCAATTTGTTCGTGCAAAGATTGATCATACCTCGAATCACCTATTTTCTGATATCATTCTAAAAGGGATTGTAATTCTTGTAGTATGCGCCTACCTATGACTATAATTCGTCTTCGATCATCTGTACGCACTTCCGCCGTAACGTTAAATGTAAATGGCCAACTTTGTACAGTGAATGTAATTTCCTTTGGAATGTTGGAATTTTTGTCTTTACCTAATGACCCAAAACTTTTTGACAGGTGTATTCTACGCCAAGTGACATAATTATTTTTTTCACTCTTGTCTAGATATATATCGCAAAGACTTTCATCTATGAACACTGTAAATGACCTCATTTTGTTATTACTTAAAAAAAAAAAAAACTCAAAACTGAACTTTGGAGTATTTCAAACGTTCAACATTAATTTCCATTTTCTAAGATTTCCCCTCAAACTAATAACTAGCAACATTTTCCTTTAAACTAAGAACATTTTCAATCTGTTCTGACTTCAAACCCTCGATTGTGTCATTGAGCTGTGCGGACTGCTTTTCGAATAAAGCCGTAAGCATATTCTTTAATTCCTCAGGCTCTGACATTTTGTAGAAGTTCAGTAATCAATGATTAAAGAAAGCTAATAATTTCTCTAAATCAAGCTAAAAATTCACTCTATGGTTGACTAATAATTTCTCTAAAGGAACATGAACATAACAAGACACACAATCAATGACAATTATTAAAGGTAAGACACACTTGAGTAATGCACAAATTTATCGCGCGTGTTGCTTTTTGTTTTACTTCTTAATACCAGTGCAAAATAAAAACAAATAAGGTCACACTATTGTAAATCTGTCCCGGGTTCGTTTCGGCACCAATTAAATATGCTATCGCTTTGGTCAAGGAGGCCACACAAGCTTATCTTACGCGTTTTGTTTACATCGATTTTTAATTAAGAGTCTTCCCAATCATCCCCTTCACCCGGAAGCATGTACATGCTTTGCCGATCTTCACTTAAGCTTGGGAACAACTCAAGTGAAAGATCGCTAACAACGTGTTTGGTCGCGTTCGAACTATCCAAGAATAAAAATTAAAATAAAAAAGGAAATGTCAATTTTATCTTTCTCGTATCAATTGAAGTTTTACCGCGAGGGATAGTTCACTACACACACAATTGGAGTGATGAGTACGTTCCGCGACCTGCTCTCGCGTCGGTATTAGAAATAACAGTAACAACAACAACAAAAAATAAAAGGAAAGTAAAAAGACTGAAAAGCCGGGGATTAGTGATTAACTATTCATATTTAGCAAAAACGGAAAATTGATGGTTCTACATGCACTGGTTGTTACATGGAAACTTCGACATTAATATAAACACAAACTGAGATGACCAATAAGCATGAAATATTAGTAACACAAGACAACATCTACATTTTTCGTATTGCACACACAACAACATTAATATTCATATATCAAGTACTATTATCACTTTTCTTTATGGAATTTCCTATCTAGCTAAAACATTATTCGTAAACATGAAATTATGTGCACAAAATAATTATACAGATGCGAGCTCGCGCAGTGGTGGCCGTTTAGTCATGCGCATTTATTATTTTTTTTCCACTGTTAGTTGGAGGCAATGGGATCGGCGTACTAATTACGATCAGAGAAGAATGATCACTTTCACACTAATTGACTTATGAACTCCTGTATTAGATAAGTTCTGGTGAGACTTGCTCGCATTGCTTGACAATTGCTCCTACAATATCATTTTGCGTTACTTACAGTTTCGTTTCCCTAGAGATGGTATGCCGCTTTCGTTGCCTTCCCTGGTGCGCTGGGTTTGGACCGCGTAAAACTTCTTATCTTTGAATTTTTTTCTCATTTAATACTGCAACTATTGTTTTTAGGTGTCACTCGCACATGTTAAATATAATCATATTCACCAACTAAACACCGATGTTCTATTAACTTTTCAATTTCACAAACAAAATGTCCCTCGGATAGGGATACGTGTTGCACTTCTTAAATCCTAGGTCCCGAATAATTGGCGCAGTTCTTGGTCGCACAATGCAAGTGAGAAAAGTATACTTGGGACGTAACGCAGTTCCTGATTGGTCAGTAATTGAAAAATTGTCCAATCACCACTAGCTTTAGAAAGTCACCGGAAATACGAAATGATCCAGCAGCTTCTGGAATGTTCTAGAAACTGCACAACCGGAAGTTCCAATGTCTTCGAAACAAAGAAGTATTGTTCTGCACACACACACATTCACAAGAAAAGTTAGTTTAGGCGTCGAAGAAATGTCATGTACTAGAAGAATATGAACATAGTTGCCAACTGCTAAGTTTGTCACCAAAAGTCAATCATAAATTTAATAAAATGTACGCATTAAATTTTCTTGCTTCAATGGTCGATAGCATAGTCACTGCCGTCACAATCATTCCACATAGCCGCGCACCAACAATTTGCCCTCTTTGAAAATCTGGAAGGTCTCCCATTTTACACTACCTCCGTCTGCTGCAGCAACCGGACACTGCTGTTCCACTGCGCCTGACGTAGTATGGAGACCGGCCTAACACACCACCATCAGCGGTCCGGCGCTGCGGGCGCCCCGACACATACATACATGTAACCAACTACAGGTGTTTCCATCTTTCTGATCACCATCTGTATGTTCGTCAGAAACATGCTCAAAAAAATGCATTAGTGTTGTTAATGAAATTCTTATTATAAAGCAAAATATATGAGTCTGTGAACAACACTAATATCCGAACTTCAAAACAATTGTAGAGCTACAAGGTTGCATTAACATCTAGGCGAAAATTTATAGCCTTCCTTAATCCTTATACTAAACACAAGACGAATTCGTCTTTCAGTAAGCTAATTTCCAATAGCTCTCATGCAGACCAATAGTAGTCACTAGCTGCGCTGCTTCCTACCTGATGCAACTAGTTCTTGTTCGCTTACTGGCAACTTAGAGAGGAGCCGAAGGTTTGGGAAGAAAGATCTGGTGTTTGTATACCGTTCTTTACAGCTTTCTATACATTCAACATGTATTAATAATGACAATTAAAAACTTATCAAAACATTAATTATAGTATTAACTTTCGGATATCCAGGCATACAAATTTACCCCATGCATTCGCTTTACTGTATATTTTATGTCACATATTCCGCGGTTGACTAGGTTTCATTGTGGACTGCGGTGGCTCAGTCGAAGAGCGTTCACCTCTGATGCAGGGGATGCTGGGTTCAAACCTTGCTCCAGCCAAATGAACTTTGGGGTGGACTTACGTTTCCTCCCATTTTCTTCCTTCCACCATTTCATTCATTTCTGATCATCACCGTCTCCTTATCCTAGTCGGCATAACTGTGGGAAGTAAATTCGAAGATAGCATTTCATTTCATGTAGGTTTCATTATATAGCGGGCTGGTCTGTAAGGAAATTCATTTCCTCAATAACAATTATATTGTAAGGCGATCTGCTGGCGTATTGGGCTAAAACTACACATTTGTACCTTTCTGGGGTATCTATTTTACCACATTTGTTTCAAGTGTTTTATTGTTTGATTTTTTTCAACAAAATATAGAATAACGAACAAGTAATATTGGAGAATATTGCCATATACCGTCGCATTCAATAGTGCATTCATATTCCAATATTGCAACCTTTTCTGTCACAAAATAATACGAAATTAATACTGTTCTATAGCGTAGTCCTATACACAAATTTCCGTTTCGCTACCCTAAAATACATAAACTTAACTTCAACTAACCTAGCCTAACAAAAACAACGTAACATAACAAAGCACAACCCAACATAAACTAACATAGTCACAAATAAGGATGTTTCTACTTGCAGAAATTTGTGTTGGAGAACACTTGTACAACTGGTGGGAATCGGTAGTTTATAAATATCATGGGTGTCCGAGGGTTTTCTGTTTCCAAGCGGAATTGTTTCTTTTATAAATATGAAATTAATATTTTTTAAAAAAATATATTTTTTGTATGGCAAGAAAGAAGAAAATATGTCGAGAAAGAAGTTAACTGTTTTTGGTCTGCTGGTTACTTGGTATTCACTGGCGTCGTACTATCCCGAACATTGAATTATATAGTGCTACATTAAAAATTATTGTTTAATATTATTGTGTATCACAATGTATAATCAAACAAAATATTTAATTGAATTTTGAAATGTTTATGAAATACGCAATGTATGAAGAGGAGGATTCATAATCCAATGGAAAATTTCGAGTGTCTTGACTTCTACAATGCAAATGACCGGGTATGACTTGTAGAACTAGGAAGACGCAGGAAGAATGTGTAAGAATGTTGACATGACGGAAAAATCATACAAATACTACCGGATTCTCTTCCGGGTATGGGAAGTTCTATTTTGACTTCGCAACTCTGCGAGTCAGTTTCCTCATTATTAGTTTTTCTACTCCGTCCTTCTGTCCATCAGAGGTTCTGCTTATCACCGTTACCAAAAGTAAGTGATTATGCATTGTCTTCTCTAGTCTTAAAGTCATACCAGTCCATACCATATTCTGTGATTCTTCAAATATTCAACATCAGATCATTAAATTCTTATTCTAAATTATTTCTGTGTTATTGAATTTTATCTTTGAACTTCCATGAATTATTCCCATGTTTCTACTCAATTCTGAGTCACGTTTTCTACGCCCCCAAGACTTGCATTAATTTAAATTAATTATTGGAGGAACTGGGTGGATGTTAAGGCCATTCAGTAATTTCATGTATGAGAATGGTTTAGGCATCGCAACCCAGACAAAAGATCTCCGTTCTACATGCCTCCGGAAGTTTCTACTTGCCTTTTACGTCACAAAACCGGTCAGGTTTAATTTAGATTAAGAATCTAATTTAGATTTTAGCAATATGAGTTTTTGGTCAAAAGAATACACACTATATTTGATCATGGAATATTCTAATTAACCCTGCCTAGATAATATATCTTAGAACCAAAGAAACTACATATACGGGTAGTGTGGCTTTGAGAATTCCCTGTTTGTTTCTACGATTTCCAATAGTTTCTGAGTTTAAGTTATTGTATTTTCTTTATATTGTATTTGGTAAATTTATATAATTTATTTTGAACCTATTTTTACATATAACAACAATATATAACATATTGTACTCTCCTTAACTCGCTTGAATTTGTATTTTACTTAGCGTAAGTTGGAAAGTATATCAAGCATCTATTTCTCACTCCTTCCCTCAGAGATGCAACTTGTATTTGCAACTAAGTTTATCTGATCATTCATATTCGTAATAATTATAGCTTTCTCTTCCAGTTTCAAATTCAAACATGACAAATATTTCGTTGCAACAACCATAAAAAAACGTTCTAATCACAAACTGTTTGTTGCTTTGGTTTCCAAGACGTAGCGAATTCCACCTCTCAAGTTCCAGAATTTCTTCCCAGAAGGTTGCTCAGAGCACTTAAAAATGTTCAGATTTATATGCTTTCTGAATCTTCCACGGAAACAAAAAATTTTCGCTGGTTTTAAGTCATAAAATCTTATTAAGTTGATTGTTTTGTAAGAAGTTGATTGATGAAAAAAATCCATAACATTTTGGACGTTAACGATTTTAGAACATAACAGCTTTCTAAATAGGTAAATTATCGCATCTTTGTTGTTTCTTTAGTTATTTTATTGCGATGAACCGTAGGCAGTAGAAAAACGTGTCAAAGGCTGCTTGTTGTCCGCGGGCAGCGAGTTTGACATAGCTACTATAGAATGTCACTTTATTCATATCGATGTGATGTGTCGGTTGGTATATCTTACTTTTGGACATTATTACAGTTTAATAGTTAATCCTAATTTTGGGATTTAGGATTTTAGGAATTAGATTACTCTGCTTTCGACATCTATGGCCCGTTAGCCCGTCACGTATGAAGGATGACGTCCGTCTCTGAACAAACTATCCGGGGAAAGGGAAGGAAGGAAGTGATCTGGTACCTATAAGTTAGGCACAACCGCGGCATTTTTCTGGTGTGAATAAAGAAATCCCATGAAACCTCATTCAGGATAGCTGACCTTTTCCTACCGAGCTCCCCCACCGGGAATCGAACCTAATGTTCTGCTATGTTACATCAACCCATACTGTTCTGTCGTCTTGACAGGATTATAGTCAAAAGTTAAATGAAGGTATTTTTCCCTATAAGTTCCATCTTATTGTTTATTGTACAGGATGAATTGTTAGGCTTACAAAGAATTTGGTTTTCTGGGATACAACGGAGACGATTTAACCTTATCCACTTTATTTTGTTCAGCTTTATTAGAGTTATGGTATCTGTCTAAGGATCTCAGTCGTCGAGGTTTAGTTTAGCAGTCCCAAATTTAGATCACTTGCCTCTCCTCCAAAAATGTTCAAAACTCCTAATGTCCCTGTTTTTGCACAACGTGAAGTTAATATAGTTCATACGATAATAAAAGAAATACTTTTACCAATCCTGAAAAGCGTCACAAAAGTCGCTAGTTTATCACTAGTGCTGCTGTGATTATAAAATAACAGTAACATAATTCTGTTATTTTTTTCATAAATTTTGATATTTCAATATCTGATATTTTCACACTTTCAGTTAATTGCAATTGTTATTAGTCTCTTCAGGTTAAGCTAGACTACTTCCTTGCTTATCAAAGTTAGTAGATCGCAATTGTCTTTACAAGACTGTAACTTAAGCCAGTTCTCGTCGAAAGAATCCACGAATAATATGTGTACGCAATTATGGCCCCTATGATATTCGGGAATCCTCCAATTTGATAGAATGCTCGTTTGTTCCTTGATATATTTTCTTTATTATATGGCATGGACACATACAGTGGACACACACAGCTCTTCCAGCAGTAGTATGATGGATGTTAATGGGATTCCCTGCTACAATTTGTTAAGTACCAGTGCGAAAGATTAGCAATCCACAAAAAGTTGCAGCCTAGGAGACAAAGTGCGGTTTCTGTCAGAATTTTGATGGAAAACGGATCAAGCATATCAAGCATCAAATCAAAAGTTTCCTTACGAAACCCAAACCGCTCTTTGAAATCATTGACGCTATACTTCGCAATTGGGTCTCTTATCTCTATTAAAACCCTCATTCTTGGGATGTCTATCTCTTCCTCCATTTCCATATATTCTTCGTAGTCCAGTTAATCCATGGAATGTAATATTAACACGCAGAAACCAAAGAATACACCTTACTCTATAACTTTGCTCATACTACTGCCTAGGAGTAAATTTTGGCCTTATTTTCTCCTTAAGTTACTGATGTAGTAGCGTTGCTCTCCACCAGTTATGGAGTAAATAAATTTACTTCGGTAGTATAATGAAAAGTTTTCTCCTGTAGTAATTTACCCCTTAAATTTAGTATTCTCGACTCGAGGTCACCGATTTCCATTCTCTATTAGTAATTGACTACTTTAGTTTCACTTACTCTTGTTTGGTGCTCGCCACATTATGAATATTCTTTTCATTAATAACCTGAGAATACGTTATGTCTCATTTTCCATAACAAATATACAAGGTATAGTTTATTTTTAGAACGTATATTTAGAAAAATATTTACTAAAAAAAGACTCATGACTCACGAAATAAGTATTTCGTAATATTTTACAATAATGTGACAATATGATGCATATTATTCGTTCTAAAAAATGTACGAGGGATCACTTATTTTGTTAGGAAATTTCTTTTCCGACGGTTTTCTAAGTTTCGTTCATATTTCGTAAATAGATATAATTGTAACAACGCTACAATGCTGTATGAAATACGTTTTACGAAACTGTTTACAAGGGATAGTTGACTATAAAAGTTGAGTTTCCTTAAGGTCAAATTTGCCGAAAACGTCATAAGTTGGTTTGTGTTTCGTAAGAAAATATTCATTAATAACCGCAGCCTAACATGGCTTAGTTTTGAGCAAGAAAGGCTAGTGATGTGGCCCGTACCATTTATTTTTCTGTATTTTAATGACTTTCAAATTCAAGTAAAAATAAAATGATGTGGTCACTCGAAGTTATACAGTATTTTGTTTAAGTAACAATATTATTCTGCTAATGCCTCATGTTTGTTTAATTTCCAAGAAATAGCACGCAATTCATTTCAAATTTTTAGGCTTAACTTAAGGAACATTTCTTATGAGCTAACAGACATGGCGGAGTGGGCGTGGAGAAGCAGTGACGTATGGCTTCATAATTTTGCTCTATGGGCATACATTCTACATTTACACAATCTGTATACTGTATTGTAACAGCATGGCGTAGAGGTCATAAAGATCAGGAATTCATGTTCACTATCGTAAGACTAAGAATTCTTATTGCTCGATAATGTTAATAATAACGGTTTTAACGTTTTAACTTTTATTGTTACTTTTATCATAAAAAATATCACGCTAGATTTTGTTACTGAGATAATGATTGCTACGGCAACTGAATTCAACTGCTTGGTGTTCTAAATATTAAGACTAAATACCTGTTGAAATATCACCATTGTTAGTAACAGATGCAATTTATTTGCTAATTAGGAATACTGAAATTTATCAACACCCTCTTATAATGAAAACCTACGAACTGATTTGTGATGTCACTAATGGAAGTCATAATGTCTTCAATGTTAGAAAGCAGAAGGATGCGAAGTAGCTGATAGTAAGACACATTTTTATTCGTAAGATAGTTCATTTAATGTGCAGAGAGGTTAGAGTAATGTATGATTGTATATCATACGTTATTTGAGAGTTTGCAGTTGAAAACAATCGAAACAACATTACATTCACTACAAATTTTAGCTCCAAATGAGACTTATCAACGTTACTTAAGTGTGGATTAAGAAGTACAGCGTAAACTATGAAAATTCACGGTTGTCGTACCGTGCTTGCTTAAAATAATCAGAATAAATTTGTTGCTTCTTGTTGATTATAAGTTTATTTTGTATTAAAAAATTGGATTGAAAAAAGAGCGTATCTTCCTTAACATAATACCGATGTGCAGTGCATTGAGTGAAAAAGTTTAGTCCTACACATATTCGTTAATGTTTAAGAGTACAGAAAACCACAAAGAAAGTTCTTAGTATAACCAAATTTAATATAAGAAAACTGGGAGTCCCAGTACTTGTAGCGCCAGGCGCTTCAGGGAGCACATATCCAGCCTTGCACTATTATTTTTCCATAATAGTACACATTAGAACTAATCATACTAATAAACAATACCGTGCAGGTTTACTTTTGGCGCACCACTCGAAACAATAGCTGAAAAACTATAATTCCTTCACAGATTGCTTTTTATTGTCTCCTTAATGAATTGTACTGGCTGACATGAAAATACCTCTCTTAGCGTACTTGAAATTCAAGGGGGCCATTGTTGAAAAATTACAATTCTTTTACGATTTGCATATAAATGGCGTCCGGATACAGGACATAAAAATTATATGCAAGGAAACACAAACCGTCCGGTGCTAGGTGGCTGCAAAAGCACGAATGCTATATAACCGTCAAGGCAGAGCGAAGCTAGGACCCAAGATCTAGCGAGGGGGTGCGTCCGAAGGTGGCAGGAGCGTCAACGACGGTGGGTATACACGTAAGTGAGGGTTGTGAAACCAAACATATTTTGCCAGTAATATGAATTTCAATAGCAATTGTCATGATTTCACACTAATACCACTCCGGCTGCTCAGCTACAAAAGTAGTACCTTCTTGCAAATAGTAGTAGGTTTAGTTAATGTCAGATACCGTATTTTAGTGCTATACACTTATATTCCGAAGGCTAACTGTTGCAGAAAGGCGGCGAAATTAGCAAAATTTACTGGAGAAACTTACAAATTTAACAAGTTTTCATGCAATTGATATGAACGAGAATGTATTGTTATCAGTTTTTCATAACTTTAAAGAGTAATGTGAACAATTTTAAAACGACGTGGGTTATTGAAGTTTTTAATGGATCTCTACCAATCTTAATGTAAATGGGGTAAATTTCCTAGATGGCATAACTATTGGAGTGCCTTCCGCGATGCATTAGTGACCACGATTATATAACGGAACAGAACTTACCCTAATCTAAGCTAACCCAATCTACTACTACTGCCTGATATTGCCGAAATGTCTTTATATAAACAACTGAAAACAAAATATTAAGGCACTAAGTATAGTTTCATTATCAATAGAAAACTGCATTTTCTTTATTTGACACCGTTTAATATTAGATTTATGGATGAACATATTACGACTGGAACGAAGAGTATTGTGCAGAGTGAAAGTGAAGTGTTCTGCATTAACTATTTATTCTGAAATATGTTAGAGAAACTGAAATAACTATTTAGAACAAAGTGATTTTTAATATCATTGATACGAAAAAGTTTTTCTACCATACTGCAAGGTGGAGCCTATAAGAATATTTGAAGTGAAAGCGTGCAGTTAGTACTGCAGTCTTCTTATGATAGTGACTTAATGAAACAAATTATTAAGTTATTGCCATTTAAAATATATAACGGAAATTCAGATTTGATGGTGTAGCATCGTCTCAGAACCCTTAATTTCATTCTTGAGCATTCTTTAATAATAGCTGACGCTGTTGCTGTTTGAAGGTAAATTGGGCTCTCCTTTGTATATGCAATGCATGTGGTTATTTCTGTATAGTGTTACTATAAACGAACCCTCACTCGTATAATTTGAAGCTAGTATCGGTGCCCTTTAGTCTTTAACTTTCGTCGTACTTTCTGCCGATTTGGATACCAGGTGAATCTTTAGGGTTATAATATATTTATTGGTGGGGTTTATTCCATATATTAAGTATGTCCTCCCGGCTAGTCCCGGTGCACATACGCGTGCCTCAGTCGCGGGTTGGATTCTCGGTCGGAGAGCTATGATATTGGAACACATCATTGTGATTCGGGGTCTTCCTGAAATTGTAGTCACGAGTTTCAAATAGTTTCCCTGTTGAAAAGTAATTTTAATAGTCAACATCAACACATAAATGATTTAGCTTTTGTCCCATGCTCAGTGAAAGATTGGTTATTAAAGATTTCCAAACTTCCGCACGATTAGATGTACCCACCATTGTTTCTGTTATCCAGAATTAAATAGCAATTCTAAAAGTTTATTTATGTGCGTGTTTTTGGAAAAGATGGAAGGACAAGTGGATATTTCCCTGGTAGTAAACATATGAGTACTTTTAAATTTAAAAAGTATCCATTTTTAAGATATTATATTATCAGATCAAACTATGTGTAAAAAGCATGTGGCATCTTTAAAGTTTATAAAGTGTTCGTTATTACTTTTTTCAGGTGTTAAATATGCCAAATAGATGTTGCCAACCCCTTTGCAAAGGGAACTTCGCAGGTGGTCCAAAAGTGAGCGTTTATTCATTTCTACCTGACGAAGAATCTAAAAGGAAATGGTTATCCCTAATTCAACGAAAAGAATTCACACCATCACAGAACAACAATGTATTTTGATCTAGTATATACATATTATATGAAATCATTATTTAATAAAAAATATAATCAAAAGACATCTTATATTAATAACCATGGATAACAGTTTTGGGAGTGTAATATTACCTCCATGAGTCATGTTCTGAAAAAATACAATCCGAAATAAATTTAATGTGAGAGGTGTCTGTGAGAGTACTATACCAGAGTAAATAAAATTTTGATTGCATTTTTTACATGCACATGTACAAATGATAACTTCTGAAATTACGTGCTTGTGATTTACTAGCCTAATTTTAAGCACGTCTATTCATAATTTTGAATACCTGCTCACATGACCACTTTTCTCTGCATTTTTATTTTTCTCCTTTTATCTATTTATCGAAAAATATGAATGTAAAACTGCATTGGCTTGTGACAGTGGACGTGATCTTTCAATTACTGTTCATATTTAAGTTGTTACCTTTTTTGCTTCAAAACATGTCTCATGAAGATGATGTTATATTGGCGAAATGTAATACAAGGTTACCTATTTAATGAAAATATCTAGATAAAATACAACAAGAACTCTTTCGTAGCTAAGCGGTTGGCGTGTGTGCCTTTGGAGTGCGGACCAGGTTCGGTTCCCGGCGGGAGCCCATGTTCAGTTTCCACGTTAATCAGTAGGTCCGTCTGATATAGCTTCGCTGCTCAAAGGGACTTTAAAATCAAAACCAACTCAAAGTACGACTAATAAGATTAATATGATGTTTGGCAACATTTCTCCCTGAGAATAGCTTTAATGCAACGTAACATTGAATAATAGAGATTGTAAATTCTAACAAGTGGAATATTACACCACTTTGCTACCGGTGCATCAGTCACTTCCTGAGAGAGAATGGAAAGTGAAAATGCACTTGATTCCAGCATTCTAAATGAACTACAGGTATTGAGTTATGTAAAGGCTCGGAAATCAGAAAGTCAGGGGAAGTATTCACCTTCATCGTATTATTCCTCAATGAATTTTTACGATTGAATCATTCTAACAGATGGGATATCTCAGTTAGTAATCATGAATATATTACCTGATGTTATGACATTATTAATACATCGACCGTGTTAAGGTAAAAGGTAGTAACCCTCCAAAATAAAAAATGTGGATTTTATCTGATTCTGACTACAGCCCAGGTCATATGTGAGAAAATTATTGTAAGCTTATGTGTATTATTAAGGCAAACAAATCAATTTCTATACTTGTGTCTCGGAAAGATGTAAATGGAATTTAGAGGTTATTTTTTTGCTCTCCAGAAAAAAAGTTGGAAGTGAGACTTACGACTTTTTACCTTAACATTGTCGAATTTAAGAATGTTATATTGTTTTTGGTATTATTGTAAATATTTCGGTGCATCTACTTTTGTTTGCCTCAATAAATTGTAATTGTAAAAAGAAAATTTATTTTATTAATAGCAATAGCTATGTGTCATTTCAAGGTTTCATAATTTACAAATGTAAACTTTCTTTTCCGTGTATGGCATCTAATTGTTAACAAGACGTGACTTTCATACTTACAGTGGACTTTATTCCGACTGAATGAAACAATAGTGTATCCACTGAACCATTCAAATGTTAAGATTGCAAAACGACTCTGTTTCAACGATCTCGTGTCGTCACCATCATGTTTTGGAAACTGTACTGCTTCTATAACTTGTTATTTTTTATCGGTACTCTCCAATCTCTCCAGTTGTACAAAAATGTTCAATTGAGTCAGTATTATTGAAATTTCTTATTATTATTAAAAATTATTTTCTGTACTCACCATTCACCTAGGTAATACTGGCAAATGTCAGGTGCTTTAATATTCTTTATAATATTGCGTCGTATTCCGCGTTATTTCTATATGCAGTCTGTATAGAAGATTATTACCGACAACAACTATATATGTCCTTCAACCTTACTGTAACCACTTTACTTCAAAATTAAACCGTGATTTCTAAAATTGTGACTTCTAATGAAAACTTTTTGTACTATTTTCGCCGAAAAATTAACATTTGTCTGTAAAGTTGGAGGATTTTTTTTCGTTTGTTTGTTCGTTAAGTTTCACAACTATGCTCGAAAGCTAAGGAAAATGGTAAATAGCTAGATTACCACAAAATGGACTGGAATCTAACCAGTGACCCATGCACCAGAAGTGAGCGCGCTAACACCGAGGAAACTGATAAGAATATTCAATTCTGTTCATAAATATTTTCAATTGTGGTTAGCTGTGTACTAACGATTAGACTATTGAGACAAAGGAGCGTATCTCATTTTTTCAACTTTTCCAGGATACAAGTTTAAAGATGTTATCATAAGTTAATTTTATCGTGTTCTGTCAAAATTTAATTTTTTGATCTCGTAAGTTACATATCTGACACGAATGATATCAAAAAATTTTAAAAGAAGACAAAAAAATAAATAATGAGAAAAAGTTTAAAAGTTTTTCCTGGAAAACATAGCACTAGAAGGACCAAGATGTCATTTTGACGGCATCACGTAAAACAATTTTCAATATCTCATAAATTTCTTTGACTTACGCAATCATACTTTAGGACTTTTATTATTTTATAGAGAGGTTTGATATAGCATATAAACATTGTGTGTCTATTTTAAATAAATACATATCTTTGTTATATACCCCTAGAAGAACCAGACCGTCAATTTGACTGCCTCATTTAAAAATCTATATTTTTTTGTTCATTTGGACTGTTTTATAGGTTGTACGCTATATGGTAGTATCTCTGTTGGAAATAATACATTTTGAAATATTTTACATTATTTTTTTCCAACGAGTTTGCTATTTGATATGTTTTTCTGCTTTTCAAGCCTGTACGGAAAATTATATATGCCACTTCTTTGAATGATATTCTTCTTCAATTATGTTCGTATCTCGTTGGGAACATTGTTCTCTGTAGAAATAAATGTTTTCTTGAAGGTACATATAAATAATTACAAAGGCAAGATGAGACCTGATAAAATGTTACGTGCTTTCTAAGATTTGAGTGAAAATGAATTTCGCTTAGAAGGACAACAGGGAGACTGCTTTGATGAAGACAACAGTACTAGCGAGAATGCAGTGTCTCAAGCTACTTCTTCGGATAAGAGGAAGGAAACAGATACAGAAGTATCGAGAAGTAATCGATCAAATATTTTTAAAGCAGCTCAGGGGGCACGTTGGAGTAAAGTGGACAGATAGAACAAAGCTGGGCGTACTGCCACACACGACATCCTTCGCGAGAAACCTGTTTGTTATAGTATGCGTTACATCATATTGAAGATGGTGAATTTGGTAATGTTTTTCGCATGTTCATAGACGAAACAATGTTGAAAAACATTCTGAAATCCACCGTTGTTGAAGCTGAGACAGCGTCAAGATACTGTTTGGCTACTATCAATTGCAGAACTCGTTTCATTTCTAGCAATATTGATATTTCGTGTAGCTAAACATATACCCGTAAATGAACTATAGAACGTGAGCTGTGGGCCAGTGTTTTCAGAAATATTATGGAAAGATAGGTATTTCTTGAAATAATGAAGTATCTTTGATTTGATGAAAAATGTCCTAGCTCTTCAAGGCCAAAAGCAAACTTCATCTTTGTAGAACTTATTCATTGAAAGTTGTATCAGTCACTATAAAACCAACGACAGTGCTTGTGTAGATGAACCGTTATTCTCTACTAAGATGAGATGCAAATTCATGTAATGTATGCCTAACAAGCCTGAGAAATTCGGATTCAAATTTGGTTGTTTGCAGTTGGAAAGTTACGATATGAGCTAAAAGTCTTTTTCTACCTGGGAAACGACTAAGAACGACGTCGAGACTCACATTTAGGCAAATATATTGTTCTGAAAACGATGGATCGTTTTCTCAGTAACAGAGGACTGAATGTTACTTGCGATAACTTTCTTTACAGGTTAAAAAAGAGCCGAATCTTTGAAAAAGAAACAGATGATCTTGATTGGTAGTCTGCGTCCAAATAGAGGAGAACTTTTCAAAATGCTTGAAACAGGAAGTAAAGGATATGTTCACTACAAACGTTTATGGATTGCAATCAGGAGATCCACTCACAGTACACAAATGTACGTGCGAGGAAAGTGTTGCTGTCTTGACTTTAGTACATATAAGTTGAAAGAAAAATGTATTGAAAATGTAAATTCACTTCCATATATAAAAAAAGTTCTATATAAAACTAATTATTTTGGTTCATTATACTGGTTCATTTGGCTAAAGAAAAGTAGCCCAACCAATGTCTACAGGACAGGTAGGGTGATCACGTGACTAGTTTGAAAATGATTTCATACGTAGGAATATAAATATTATTCCTTTATTTTAACTTTTCATGTCACTGTCCTGTGGGCGAACTTCCGATATTAATATTATCTTTAATATAAAGACGGAGTTTAGTGGATCACCCCGTATTATATCACGAGAAAAACTTACGTAAAACATAAGCTAGTCGACTAAACAGATTAAATTCAAGCTAAAATATGAGAAATATAAAGAAAAATTATACACATCTCTTGGAATTAAATAGCCGTCAAAATGACGGCTCGGTACTTCTAGGGGGATAAAAGTTTTGGTCCTTCTAGTGTTAAGAAAATGAGATACGCCCTTTTGTCTCGAGAGGGACGATATACACCGATTTTAATGATTCTTATTTATGTTTTTGTTAAAAAATGTATGCTTTCATAATGGTCTGGTGTAAAGTCGCTGGGACTAAATATTAATCTTTGTAGTAAGACCATGAAACTCTTCAATGGCGGAAAGCACTGTAAATAAAGATGTAGTAACTATTTCACAAAAAAATCCATGATTTCAAAATGCACTGAGAAGCAGAAAATAATGATTATAAAATATAAAGTGTACTATATTAGAAGTTTTGAATATGCTAGAGAGACTGCATTACAGATTCTACCACGTATTCTCTCTCCCTTCATAGGTGCCGGAACCTGGGAGCTCTCCCTTGCAGCCTGCCTAATAATGTAGACCAATCAACAATTCCCTATATAATATCTTTATAGTAGTTGAGCCAACTCCCCCCAATATTTCAATTGCGCTTAAGCCTTCCTCTACCTCTATGGGTGGCATCTCTTATCAAGGTAAGGCTGGCACTATTTCAGAGAAATAATAAATCTACTGGCTGCATTGTGTCAAGAATCGATTATACGTGTTTAACAAGGACGAGGAGAAGAGGAAAATACAGAAACTTTTCTGATAGGTCAATAAAGAATAAACGTGTGATGCGTGTGTAATTAAAAAAAAAACATTTTTCACGTATTGCATATGTTCAACGATGAAATTTATTCAATTTATGAAATAATGTTCAATGAATACGGCTTCAAACAGGTGCCTTAGGGACACGGATATACCTATTATAACGAAACACTAAAGTAATGGGACCGCACAGTACTACTTATGCTACCACTACATCACTGGTTGCAAGTGGGAAATTGATGTTATCTTAAGTTGTTTTTTTATGTCGCTGACATTCCCTTCCTTGCCAACAATCCAGTTATGGATAACTAAAATTTGTATTTGGACTTAGTCAAACTTCAAGAGGAAATAAAGCCAATTGCTTGTTAGAACAAGTACATATGGAAAATACCTTATATTAAAAGTTAATTTGAGACATAAAAGGGCAAACGATGAGACTGTTAATTAGCTATGCTATAGAATTTGCTTTCAAACAAAATCAAGGAACGACGAATTTTCCATAATAAGGAAACCCACTAGTGAATAAAATCATACTTAACTAGACGAATGCACGCAGACATTGTAAAAGGAGAAACTGGTAGGAACTTCCAAAGTGCTTAGTGTATACGTAAGGAAAAGCATGCAACGTCCCTTACAAAGAAAGAGTGGCTGCGAAAAGTACTGTTTCTGATGACAGAAAGAAGAATAGAAGAGTTTCATCCACAGATATTTTGGGGGGAAAGAGTATTTCTTTTGCAAGGCTTAATCTGACAAACAACTTAGATAGGACAACACTGAGTTCTTGAAACGAGATGATTCTAACAAGCCCATATGCATGTGCGAAATATTAATAATGAAACAGATTTATCGAAAGTTTCTAGCACAATAGAATTTAATCTCTGGAGGGTTTAGGAAAAGCTACAGCAAGAGGACAGTTGGGCACAGACTAGTGATTTTATAACTGCGAATAACTTGAAATCACTACTATATACAAAAGTGATTTAATAAAAGTCATCCAGTTCTCTCCTGCAATTTTCTCCTAAACAATTGCGACCGAATTGGAAAACCATCTTTTCACAAAGGTTCGGAAAAATAGAAAAATAACTTTAAAAATCGGTTGCTAGGTAAATTTTCACCGGAAATAGTACCTATAGTCCGTATCAGCCGAACTCGCAGCCGGCGTAAACCAATAAGCCTGCAGAGCGCTGTTGCCAAATCACTGATGAATCGTCCGTGAATCATTAATAACAATTGTCCATAAATATAAACATCATCAATTACGAATGATTACATTTTTTGAAGATATAGCAACAGAGTACTGTGAGATTTCTGACTGGCGTCATCCTCCAATTCATGTGATGGGGATTATAATTGGTATTCGAAGATGTTTGTTACAACGGTGCAAGAAATTTAGATGGTGTTCCGTAAATTTCCACACTTATGGAAAATATTTGTTAATAATTTTTCTTTCGTATGATCAGCAGTCTCCAGCTGCTTGGGTAGATTGGGGAGGTTCTGTGAATTTAAGCTTCCATATTCCACCACACATGATTTTTATCTTTGAGAACATTTGAAGGCCATCTGTATCAGGAAAAGATACAATACATAAGTTATCTCTATGTGTGCATTACCAACGACCTTACAAGCATAATTCTAGTTGTTGTTATACATGTTCTCCAGTACTGGAGAACATACATCGAAATGTGTTTGGAAATGTTTTAGTTATGTAGAGCATATTTAATATATAAACATAGTTTCTCAGCGAAAAAATATTTATTTCTCGTAAGTATGGAAACTTATGGAACAGTATATTAAAGCAACTAAACTAAAAGCAAGGAATATATGGGAAACTAAGGCATTAATTTTAATCACAACTTTCTAACATGAAGCATAGTTTATTAAGTATTGTGCACGTACATATGAAATGTCTTGCTGTAATTTAGATAGAAAAACGTACACCAATAATTATACCTATAATTATACGCCAAAATCAGTAACTACTATACAGTATACATATTATCACGTAGCATTATGTCAATTTTCATGAACTTCTATCACATTTTTTTTTAGTCCAAAACAGCTGTTATTGTCCCTGCCTTTTTCAAATGTGTTACATTCTCATTTATTAAGTCACGTCTTTCTTAATTTATCCCGGTAACTGATTGTTAGTGTGATGTTTTCCTGGAAGAAGAATGATACGCATACTAAACATTCTGTAGATTAAGTACGTACATTATTAAACTGCATTAATAATAACTTATAAAAGTCTAAAAAGTGTAACTGACGAAGTATAAATATCTAGATGAAAAAGTTTTACTTAGCACTAAGTCCTTGCTCTCCAGGTAGGTCAGTTTGACATTTTTAATGCATTTTGATCTGCGCTAAGATTTTTTTTAAATATTCCTGATCTTAAACTGTCATGTTATTCCTACAACCAAGAAAAACATTTCCCCAAGTAACTTCAACTTTACTACAAGAACGTGTGTTACCTTATGATCAAGTTGTAGTGTTAAACATTTACAGCTTAAGGAACCCTCCAAAACGAACTTGAATCCTTTGCACCAATCCTAAAGTGTTTTTACACTTGTTTTATGTGCGTACACGTTGCTGCTTCATGGCCAACCTCCCAGCCTGTTGCACACCGCTTCTGCCATGCCTAAACCAATTCTAATTGCCCTCAATTCTTGGCTGTAGAGACCAGTTAGGACATGTTGAATCGTGTTTTCCGCAAGAACAAGAGTTTTTGCGTATACCCACCGTCAGTTTGTGCCTGCTCTCTACGAAGGAGCCCCTTTGAGTACCCTCAAGCTTCGCCTAGTCCCAGGGAGAAATAGATGCAATCCATGTTTCTAGTGGCCACCCCGGGCGAAATAGATTCTTCTAGTTCGTCTTTTCTTAAGAACATTCCGTACGGTACACAAGGGCTAATATGTTGCAGAACGAAGTATTAGTAGCATAATATCCAATTTTACGATAGCACGCTTACATTCTCTATAACCGATCCTCACGAGGTTTACGTTCATTGTTAACTGGCGCACCCACTATGTCAATTTTAAGGATATCCCATTATACGTATTAGACCAGCACCAGAACCACAGTGACATCACAAAGGCACTGACTTTTTGTAGAATAACTACGGCTTCTCCACCAGAGGCGGTTCTAAGGACTGTATGTGAAATAAAGCGAAGTGGAACATATTTCACTTGCCTAACCGTTTACACGATTTTCGGACTTTCTTTATCTCCAAGTCTCTGTTACAACTTCCACACGTTTATCCTTGCTTCAGTAATCCACGTCGTGCCACAAGCATTGTGTCCTTTACCTAATGCGCAATTCACACCCCTAACAAGTACCCACCAATCTGAACTATTTGCCCTAGTACATAATGAATACTTATGTATCCACCCATAATGTCGAAAAGATCTCATTAACATTACGTTTTAAAATATTAAATAACTTATATATTATTCTTGTTCATTGCAGTTTCAAGAATACTAGTTGAGCTCTGACGTTTCTCCTGTAAATTTTTATGTATTTCTGGACCCCTCTGTAACACTTAACCCGATCTTTTTTATGATATATTACTTGTACGTTAAGTATTTATATGGTCATACTGCACGATAATGTCCTAGAGAAGCGAATAAACAAGGAAAACGAAGTTCGATGTAGGGCACAAGTGATCATGGGTCATCTACAAATAGTCTGCTCCACTCTTCCCCAATCGCACAACTTTCGAGGGTCAATATCCGCTATGATTATTTAACTAAAACTTGACCCAGTGTTTGGTCCTTTTAAGATGAACATAAACCTCGTGTAGGTTTGTTAAAGCCTGTATAATGTTCTTTATTATATGAATGTCAGTGTGCACTCCGTATAATGCTGTACGGTACAGCCTCTCAGAAACAGTTGCTGAGGTTGTACCAATAAGAAATGCTTTGGTGCTGAATGATGATTTTTCACGAATGTCAGTATGCACCCTCAAAGTGTGACTACGCTCAATCCAATCTAATCTAAGCTACTACAGAGCGTTCAAGAAGCCTCTATACACCTCAATTGTCACATATTCAAAGCAACGAGAAAATTATTTTACTCAAAATTTATTATATTTTGTGGCATAAAAGCACTATGTACAGTGCGTAGCATATACACACACATTTTAAGATACATTTTCACAGCAAGAGTTGGAAATGCCCCGCATGAGCCTCCAAAGATGCTTGCACATGTTTCTTCTTGTTCTCAAATACTCTCACAAGTTGTCCATGTGGAATGCTGCGAGCAAAATCTCGAATAGCTGTTTCGAGTTCTTGTAGCCTGTGGGGGTTCCCTTTATAAGCAGTATTTTTTGCATAACCCCAGAAGTAAAAATCCGGAGGACACATATTAGGAGACCGACGTGGCCACAATCCCTTTGAAATTATTCGATCTCCAAAAACCTCTCGCAGTAATCTAATGGATTTGCGAGTTGTATGTGCTGTAGCGCCATCTTGTTGTATCCAACCATTACGAATTTCGTCTTCCGTTAGTTCTCCCATGAACTGGTGAATAATTTCACAATAACGAGTTGAATCTATTGTTTGTCTGAAAAATATGGGGCCGACTATTCTTCTTCTTTATATTGCAATCCACATCCCTACCTTCTGGTCATGCAGATGAACTTCATGTATGACATGTGGGTTTTCTACACACCACAAACGTGAGTTCTGGGCATTGACGTAACCTGATGAAAGGAACCAGGCCTTATCAGTAAAAAATCATTATTCAAAACATCGTCAGACTTGTCCATAACAAACCGTGTAAACCATTCACAATACTGTACTCGTTTTACACTGTCGGGAGGAAGTAACTGCTCCACCGCTCTCACCTTATACGGGATAAGACGCAGTTTCTTACGAACCCCCTTTTGTGCCGTACCAACACTTATTTCATGTGACTTAGAATGCGACTTTGACTTGCCTCGATTCAGGTGTATAGAGACTTTTTGAAAGCTCTCAATTATTACTGCTATTACTACTTGAAAATAGGGCTTGGTTAAATACCGTATCGCCGGACGAATTTTAGAAAGTTTACCAGATGTATTGGAGAATTTATTTTTGTTTGTGATGAGGAGTGAGTGAAATCCAAGCTAGGGGAATAGTTGAAATTGACAAAATACTTTTTTTGTTGTTAGTTGTCTTTAAGTGGAGGTAGAAGGGACTATTTGGCGGAGAGGTGCACTTGCTATGATTTATGGGAAAGGTAGTGTGGCAATGATGCGTAAATGACAAGATTTTCCCTTATGTTTGATTTTTGTCGAGTTGTACAAAATAAGGAGCGCCAGTCGATGCAATTGTCTGGAAGGCATGGCCTATTAAACATGTCATCAGTCTGTAGTAACTAATTGAAACTAGTGAAAAGAGAAACATGTAACCAAACCTAATTTAATCTAACATAATTTAGTATATTTTTGTACTTTTTGGGTGGCATTTAATAACTCCCCAAAAGTTGTGAAACACATAAGTCATGCATTCTATGACATATAAAGTACTTTTCACTATTCTCGTTTATACATATACCAACCGCCGATAACGCGCCTGCTCTACGAACGCACCACCTCGCTACCGCCCGGGCCCTGCTGCGCTCCTACCGTTACTCGGTTAGATAGTATTCGTGTGGCTTTAGTGGCCACGTAGCTCAAATTGGTGTTTTATGCCATAAATCCACACTGTATTTCAAACAATCATCACTACTAAGTAACTATGACTACCTACTATTTTTGGGTAACATAATATTCACTTTCTTCTT
Organism: Thermobia domestica; assembly: GCF_964235325.1. Classification (NCBI taxonomy): domain Eukaryota; kingdom Metazoa; phylum Arthropoda; class Insecta; order Zygentoma; family Lepismatidae; genus Thermobia; species Thermobia domestica. The sequence continues at coordinate 138,469,196 of NC_137460.1, forward strand.
TCGATTTTCGTGTGGTTCAGCGATACAGCAGTAATGCAATAAGCAATAATTTTTCATTGAATGCTGGAACATATGATGTGTAGAAATACCTACGATCGTTTCTATGGTACATTATGTTGCACGCACATGTGACGCAATTATTTGGAAATGTGCTAAGAATATACGAGTGCATTATACCTTAGACATTCATTTAAAGTAAGAAAAGGGAAGTGAAATTGTTTACTTCACGGCATATTAAAAACCAAGACATAAAAACCATTTATTACACAATGACCGCTTATTACAAGTAGTGCAAGGGAAGATAACATATTCAATTTTAATATTTGTTGTGTTTGCTTTAAAGGTGAGAGAAATAGTTATATGCAACAAAAACTGCAAATACTTATATATGTTAAAAATATACGTACACCATCAATGCTATAAATAAAATAGTTGGGAACACGATCTCCGCCTTCATGCACAACTTAGTTCAACATTAATCTGCCTTTCTAAATAAACATTTTTCTTATCTACTTAGATAAAAGGTACTCATTTCCATCCTTTACTAATTTCCTTCAAATGTATATTTAATCATTACACAATCTTAGAAATATAATCGTACCACCAGCTTGTAAACAATAAATCGTTGCCTTTTAATACCAAATACTTACTTCAGATTTTTCTTCTTAAAATTATATTTTTACGAAAATAACTTGAAGAAACTTTAATATAGAGTTTCACACACACACACACACACTTTTATCACGTTTAATCAAAATAAGTACAGTACATTTCAGTATACTGTCCTTGTTTCAAATACCACACTATTGAAAAACTATGACTTCGATTAGTGACGTCACAAATCAGTTCATAGGCTTTCATTATAAGAGGGTTTTGAATTTATTGTGTTAGAAGAAGAAACATATTTATCAATTGAAGTTCGTGTTCAAAGAAACTTCTATAGCTGGCTGTTCATTTCAGATAACGTGAGGTGTCATGCTTTAACTTAAACAATATACATGTGTATATTTGTGCAGCAGCCTATAGATGGAAACTGATACGTCAGCAAGAGCAGAGCCAATAAAAAATTTACATCAGTATTCATTGTTGTTCACAGCAGAAACGTTCACATCCTTTAACCAGTAAGATAACTTCAGCAACTAATTTCTGAACAGCTATATTTTTAGTTTAAGTAGAATTCGCCACAATCGATTAATCCGTTTATTTGTCGCGATCGGCTAAGTAGGTAGTTCCAGATGAAGTATGTACATATCACAATCATTCGAGTCGTTTAATTGTAGAGAAAATATGTAAAATAGTAACTTTATCCCATTCGTTCATACATTAACCTTTAGTAATACATACATGCCTTTGTAGTCAAGCAAGGTTCTACTAACCTATTATTCATAATTGAAAAATACTACAAAAGTTTTCTTTAATCAGTATTACTGCAGTATCACTGTTACTGGAAATCCTGAATATCGGATATTCTCTTCCAGCGCTAATAGAACGTTATCACTGCTGCACGAACTCCTGAACGTAGGAAGAAATGAAGTGGAACAACATTTATTGAAAGCTGTATTGCAACAAGACTCACTATAATAATTCCAGTTTCCACGAACACCAAAAGCTTCTTTACTAAACACTATGTGCTTAAAGTAATTTAAATGTCTAAAACGTACTAAATCATCACAAATATTTGAGCACACATCAATATCCAGAAGTTATAACGGCCACGCCATACACAATATTTCTGACAGTAGAATGCTTAGTCATTAAGACCTCTTAATATTGCTCATTTTTCACCTGGGTATTCACGAACAATATTTGAAATAGTATCAATATTTTCGTGTTTGTAATGGCGCCTGTTACTGGTAACCAAGAGTACTAGTTTTGAGAAAATATAAAACAAAATATGCCAGCCATTATAAAGCATTCGCCAGCAAGTTTATAATGGTTGAGTATATGTATTTTAAGAATAATAAGATACTGCACACGACACTGCTGTAGTGCAGTGTATTCGCCACAATTATTTCACGGCAAGCAAAGTTTTGAAAGCCAGTAGGCTTAAGAGCTATAAAGTCAACACCCCTGTTTGCAGCTAGTTGTAGTTGAGGTACGTACATATTCATGTGGTCTTCTGTGGCTAGTGCTTCATGTCTAATCATTACATATTTCACAGAGACCACTTCACTACTCGAAAGTCTTCGAAGTCTACGTACGTCGTTACACTTAAAAAAACTTTGAGTTTGTTCATTTCTCGTAGCTCCTTGACTTAGTTAACTAATTTCTTCTTTATCTTCCATTTTCGTTGTTGTTTCTCTTCATGCTGTCCTGCTTTAACTAATTAAATTAATGTTATAAGTTTATAAACGAGACTCCAATGAAATGGCTTTTGCTATTAATCCGTTATTCACTTTCTGTGAGTAATTTCCGTAATTGCTCAGTGAAGACTGCTTCCCTAGTTTAAAATCACATCCTGCAATGAAAAAAGAAATACACTATTTAGTACTAGTATTCTTATTAATATACAGGGAAGAAAGTTTGAAGAAATACAGTAGCAGTCCAGTTCATTTAGACTTGAACCTGTCCAAAAGTAATAACAAAGCGAAACTACTTAGGTTAGGTTCAGTATGCTTTCCAGAACATATCCTGAAAATTAGTACCTTCTTCCACTTTGGGGTAATCCGCTATCTTTGATTCAATATGGGGACCAGACCGAAACATCTGAGCAGGGAGCAACATCTCTTTCTCAACACTATAAAAGTGGCTTTCAATATGTATCATCTGTTAACTTGTTCCTAGCAATTGATGGTAAACATTTTCAAAATCTTTTTTTAATTATTAAACTTCATTCTTATGTAAGAACGTACTGTAGTCACATTTAAATATTTTTGTATTACAATAATTGAAATATGGACAACTTATAGTAGTTCGTGATTTTCTTAAATTGGAGTTCGGAACGCACGGTACAAGTTGGAAACGAAAGATAAGGTCATTTATTTGCAATACAAAATATATTTATTCATTAAAATAATAGAATGCAATATTCCTAGTAATTAAACGCTATTGTATCTATGTTATTTTTGATAATATCCAATTACTAAATAAATATCTGTCCCACTTTGATGCATAATGGAATTATTTATACAAAAAACTGAAATAAACAATTGTAGTTGTTACCGCGTGAATCTGTGTTTTGTCACAAATGCTCAGTTTACGGATCTCTGCTGTTAGGTATTAATATAATGCATTAATTACACTAGCCTGAAAATGTTTTTTTATTAATGATGGAATTCTGTGTACCTTGGTGCGCTTAATCCAAAAATGACCTTAGTTTACTTCCATTACGTCAGAATTGTTTGTAAATGGCAATGTACCAAATATAGTGAATGTCGAAAAATATTACAAATATGCGACATAATCGGATTGCTATGTAAAACACATGCAATTGTGGAAGAAAATGAAGAAAATAGAATAGAATAGAAAATAAAGAAATACTCGCGATTTTAGTCATTGTGTCCATCTCTCTTTAGAACAATGATGCTGTGTTTCTGGCTTTTCCACGGGTATTATTTCTGGATTCATCTCTATGCAGCATGCAGCAATAGTCCGTCATCATTGTTGTATTCCTTGGGAAGGCTTTTCCATTTTTTGGATGTCCTTATTGAATCTCTCCACTAACAGCACCCAGATTCTTCGGGAAAGAGTCTAAATGGGAATGTAGGAAATTAATCTTCAAACTCTTGGAACAACCTAACTTTTAGTAATTCGTGTAGTTGCCTACTTCTTCTACTTGCCTAGAAATTTGGTTATTACGTCTTTAAAGGCGACCCAGGCTTCTTTTTCAGCAATCTCCATGACTTGCTCACAATGCCTATCTTGGCAGAGTTATCTAATGTCCGGACCCGTAAAGTCATCCTGTTTTAGTATTGGGGTTTATAAGGATGGAAATTTGGTAGACATGTACTTTAAACATGTACCAACCTTTGGTAAGGCTTTCACATTTTGCTTCATCAATCCTAATTTGATATGTAGATGTGGCAGGAGAACGTTCGTCAACTGGATGAGAAGCTTTTTGAGTATATATATATATATATATATATATATATATATATATATATATATATATATATATTACTCCAGGTTCCAATTACGCTCTTACGACTAATCTTTTTGCTTCCAATGATTGTCCCTGTCTCTGCTATCCCATTTACACAAGAAAACACTGATACATTATATACCCGACTTTTGATCAAGGGGGACCAATGGTTGCACCAGGACTAACAGTTGCAGTATACACCACGTTTAACGCGCAAGTTCTTCCATCTGCCGGATTATGTTGACAACGAATCGTTTTGTTTCTAAACAAACAGATTGCAGCATGCTATGTAATGACATCCGTATGTCTCATATTTGTGATATTTTTAGACATATAGAACATTTTCACACATTGTGATCTGCAAACAATTCTGACGTGATGGGATCAAACTACGGTCATTTTTGGATTAAACGCATCAAGTTACATAAGAATTCATCATCCAATGCTGAAAAACATGACACATCTGAAACAATGTAGGAATGTGTTATTTATTTCCGATTTGGTGATGGATGTTTTTTCTCTTTTCCGTTTGTATTTTAGAAATTAGTTACATGCTTTCTATATCTGTAGATAATAAGTATATATTTTCAATTTTTCATTATATATATTGTAGATAAACATTATTGTTCACATTGAGTTTTAATGTGCTAAGTCTTGATATTACTTATTGACAACATGATGTCAATTCATTTCATGAATACCTCTACGTATAATTTCTTTCTCATCGCCACTGTAAAATTGAAATTACTAAATAGTCGCTTAATTAAAAGAAAATGTATTTTAAATTTTTTGAGAAAACTGGATATTAACATAATTTAAATTAGTTTGAACAATAATAATTCTTATTATAAGAACAAATATTCAAATTGTAAGTTATGCTAATTACTGGTACTTGAAGTCGGATTAATTACGCCAGTAGATGATACTAGATACTATATCTTCCTATTGAACGGTTGACATCATCACGAAGTCGTACAATTACACAAATATGAAACTGTGATTGACATGGTTTGAAGGACAAAATGAAATCTCTCTCTCTCTCTCTCTCTCTCTCTCTCTCTCTATATATATATATATATATATATATATATATATATATATATATGTATCTATATGTATATGTATATGTATATGTATATATATGTAATAATACAGAACAACATGATACTACTTTGATACTCTTAAGGACGGTGCCATGTTTTCTGATAAACTGCAAGCTTGTCAAACCTGCGGAGTTCTCCATAATATGATCACTATATCTTCCTATGCCAGGTAGGAGGAAGGAAGTAATAATTGATTCACAACTGATTCAAAATCTCTATATCAAACTTCTGTATCTTGTGCAACGGATATGTTTTGAGATGGAAAAGATTTAGGGCACCCCTCTTAAATAGCTATGAGAAAAATTTGCTGCAATTAATGTCATTCCCATAATCGACTGTTCATTCCGCTAAGGAGAAAAATGTAAAACGAATGACGTAAAAGGTGTATGTCCCCAGGGTGCAGCTTTACTACCGGGAACATAATTTAAGTTAAGTGTTGTTGTGTAAGGGTCCTTCTTATCGATGCCGAAACAATTTTGATGACAGACACATCCTGACTAGTAATCTGTATTTTATGCGAATGTGACTCATTAATGATGATGATGAATACCCAGTTTCTCCAATTCTATTAAGCGGAAGAATAGAAAAAAACTAAAACAGACACATATGATAGTGAGAACAACCTTAACTCTTCTGACATTGTTTTCTATTATTATGAAGCCTGAAGAAGAGTTTTCGTTGGATTTTTCCCTTGTTCTATTGTCCGTCTCTAATACCATACTATTTCATTTTAATTTGAATTGTAGACACTTTGAGCTGCATTGTCATTGCTTTTTATGCATATTTTACAAATGTTGTCTAGGATATTTATTTATGTTCCAGGTGATTACTTGTGTGATTATGTAACATTTTGTGGACACTTTCTTTAACTGTCACCCTTCATACCATCGTACCGTAAAGTTAATTCTGGTTAGTGTGATTATGTTTTCGAGATATCTGCACAGACATATCTCTACTCTCTTCTTAGGCTTGGTTTTGTTTTCATATTTAAAGACAACATTCGTTGCTTTTTGTAACATGCATATGATCGAAACTATCTGTTTCTACAAAACCTTAATATCAGTTCTATTAGCCCATATCCAAATAACTAAGGCCTATGGAACCCGGAGGTTCATTGCCGCGTTCACAAAAGTTCTCCACTAATTTCCATCCTTAGCTCAATGGATCCAGTTTCGATTGTGCATTCCTATTTCTGCCACATATATATTAATATTGTCCTCCTATCTGCGCCTGGGTCTTTCTAATGGACGTTTTCCTGTTGGTCTTTCAGTTAAACTTTGAAAGTGTTCCTAATTTCTTCCATTATCGCTACATGACCTACCTACCTGTGCCTCCTAGACTTGATGACGCTAACAACGTTTGGTAAACTGTAAAAATTATGTAGTTCCTCGTTATGAGTTTCCGCCAATCCGCATTCCCGGTTCTCTTGGCCCCAATATTCGTCTCAGGATTTTGTTCTAAAATTCTTTTAGTCTATGTTCTTCCTTACGAGTAAGCGACAAATGTTTCCCAAATATACAGAACAACAGGCATGATTATCATTTTATATATTTTAAGCTTAAAATCCCTCGACAGGATTCGCGACGACAAGAGATTTTGAACTGAATAAACCCAAGAATTATCTCCTTTTACACCGCATTTAATTTCTTCGTGGATAAGGTTTTCGTCTGTTAATATTGATCCTGGATACTTGAAGTTATGCACTTTATCGGAAGTATTATTCAGGGGTGCCCACAAGGGGGGGCTATGACGCAAACTGCGTCATTGAAATATTTGGGGGGGGTTAAAAATCTATATAAATATGTTTGACGGGGGGGGGGTGAAATTAATCGAAAAGTTTTTTTTTCATGGAAGAATACCTATGGATAGACAATTGCGGGGGGGTGCGTCATGGACATAAGGGGGGGTGGGCACCACTGTATTATTCGATATTTTATCGCATCCATAATTTGGCGTATTGTGATACCGACGAACTTCCATGCATTTAGGTTTCTCTGCATTTACTTTTAAATTTTATTAGACCAAGTATTCCAAAATATTTTTCTTTTTCTTTTTTTCTTTTTCTTTTTCTTTTGATTTTTTGTAGCTTTCCACTTTACTTGATCTATTTAGAGTCGGAGTAACATCTAGAAAGTGACCATTTATTTTTCTGCCTGTTTACTTGTGGGCTGGAGAATACCCCAAAAATGAGATAATGGGCACCGGAGATTAGGTGACATGAAAAGTACCAGTAAAGGCTAGCAGCACTTTTCGTATATACTTACAAACAAAGACACAGGGTGAATTTTAATGTTTAGTTTTTTTAGAATATTGTCTTATATTTTCATAAGGCGGATTTAATAAATATTAAGAACATATAATTGACAGAAGAAAAAGCATACTTATGGGTGAACAGTTTTTTTGTACATTTTATTATTTTAATGTTGATCAATTCATTTTCCCATTAAGTTTTTTCATATTCAAAATCTATATATATTTTGTACCACTATTATAGCTATGTACTGTTGACTGACAAACTCAGACGGCTCAATAATTGGACCGTGTAACTTTACCTGATACTTGCAATCTGCATCTAAGTAGATAACAATATCTACAATATTTGATTCTTGTATCTACGTTACCAACGTTTGGAATAACTTTACATACACACACACGCTCAAAGAAAATAACATACAACATTCCGTATTAATCTACGCAAAGTAATTGTGGCTGGTATGTCGGTTAGTGGAAACTAAAATGTAAATTTGGTGTTGCAGTTACGCAGACGCTACGAAATGATGCACATAGAATGTAAATATAAAATGTGACGCAATGAGATGAATATTGTTTATAAGAAGTTCAACCAAATTAATTAGAAATTTAAGTACTAAAGGTTTGTAACGAATTAAGACAGTATTATGCAAATTGGGGGGTGGGCGTTCAATAGTAATTACAGTTTTAGTTTCCAGTAATTGACATAGCTATTATAATTATTTTCGCAACTTTTGCATTGCGTTGCGATAAGGAACTCTTGCGTTGGCTTTTACGGAATATTGTTCATTATTTCATGTGTGTGTGTGTGTGTGTGCGTGCGTCTAAAGTTATCCTGAACGTGTATAATGCAGATACAAGAAGCAAATAGTGTTAATATTGTTTTCCATTTATATCCAGATATGCAACTATCAGGTAAAGTTATGTAAACCAACAGCTCATGCCGATTATACTCCCACCATGCCTACAGTTCCCATTACCTCATTATTGTTGCGACTAAGTTTGCCAATTAACAATATAAAGCTATAATATTCGTACAAGTTATATGTATTTTTTGAGTATGAAAGGCTGTGGCGGATCTAAAAGATAATAACTGGGGGCAGCCAGTCCCCAGACTGTGATAGGTGTATAAACTTTCGAAAAAATATAATAATAGCTTAAATAATTGTGTCATTGAAAAACTGGAGGGTCTGGGCCTTCCCGGCTCTTGCCTAGATCCGCCACTGATGAAAGGGCCAAATAAAAATTATAATAAGTAAATAAAACTGATCAAAGTTAAAATACTGAAAAGTAGAAAAAAAACACCTCATCTTTTCCGACTCAACATTTTGTTGAATTTCCGCCAAAATGACTTCTTTACATAAGCATTTAATAAACAAATGACAAGTTGAAATTTTAGGTCTAGTGTTGCTAGATACCAAAGCCATCTATTCATAAAATAACTACTTTTAAAAAACATGCTAGGTAAAATAAAAAAAAATAAAAATGTAGATCACCTCATGGCGGCAATGGGAAGATAAGAGTTAGTAATATGTCTAACAAAGTTCTGATAGATCACTTATTAGCTATCCGTGATTGTAACATTTACTGTTGCAAGAAATCGCGTTTACGAAATTTCCTTGTTCTTGTCCTGCTGTAGAGCTGTTGTAAATATGGTAATTCCATCGTCGGGTGATGAATTAATTTTACAATTCACTATACATTGTACGCACACACAATTTTCTTGGTATAGCTCAATCATTAGTCGAGTTATAAATGGCATATGTCTCTCACTCAATTAACAACATGATTGACCACTGATCCAAACTTCTAAATCCTGGTTGAATTCAGATATATAAATTCTCGTAGTATTTAGAATATGGACGGTACACATAACTATAGCATCTAAGTGGCTGATTTTCTACCCATTATTAGGTGTCCGATATGTTTAAACTTCATCAAACATTTGAATTTAAAGCACTACGGTTTGCTTGTCACATAAATTCTCGTTCAAGCAGCAGAGATGATTCTCGTTTTGACACGTGTCACTTACTACCATAACTAATTATTTGACATTCACTTTACCCAGTTTATTACAGATGCATTACGTTTTCGGACTTATCTTTCCTAGCTATTCGATCTTACGCTATTGAAATATAAATAGCAAACTTCCAGATTATGACACCTTCCAGTGTTAATTTCCCTCTAATGGGACCCTATGGTTTTCTAACAGAACTGAATATTCTAACGGTAAAATTCCTTGCTTTCGTTGGCAAACTTTTACAATACCAAATTCGTGTCTTTTTCCGAGGCATGAGAAAACTTCACTTACAGAATTGTTCGAATGTGCATGAGTTTATTATATCCCGTCCTTTATGAGTTGTGAAAGCCCGATAGAATATATTCTAAATGGCCCTAATTAATCTTCTGAAACATAAACTAAAAGGAATTAAATGTAATCTTTCAGTATTCTTAGAGAAAACAGACCTGCTGATAGACATAATACTCAACATTAGTCAGTGTACTGTTATGTCAAACGTTTCCGACGATAACAGCGAAAATTTACTTCTCAGGTCACTGTATGTACCGGCGATACTCTTATTGTTCATGACCCGCGCTATTGTCAATTTTATGTATGTTATTTGTACTTGCATTCCTCACCTTCAAAGTGTCTCTAAATTCTTACTACTTTTCGTCGGAATGATCCGATTATTTTGACAGTGGAAGTTTTTTCTCGTGCCAGCAGAGCACACTTCACTCTACAAAACTACAATTTTCTCAGTCGTCAATTATATATTTCATATATTCTAGTTCTTACAACTACAAGATGTATCTTAACTGTCCCTTCTAGAATAGTTAACTTCATTTTTCAGTAATTATATAGACTATGCATATGAATTTAGATGAGTCTTTTACGTTACTTTGCATTACGTTAACGCATTTTATTTTTGAATACTTCTGTTAGATCCAAATTCTGGTTTCTTGCGAGCCTTCCGACCTTCCTAATGCTACAAAGATCTATGTGTCCAAAGTTGATTTCGTATTGGTGAATTAATCTGGCAATCATAGATATTTCGCGTGCAACAGAGTGTCCTCGCCCCATTATGGTGCCAAGCGTATCATATTACATATTAAATGTCGCGTTCTTTATATGTCAACAGATCACTAACATATGAAAGATGCAACAACCAACCTACCAACGTTTCAATAATTTCAATGATGAATAGATTAAGTTTTGTTACAAAATAATTCTGCTCAATTTCGCTTTCCTGCCTCATATCCAGTCTACATTTTGCAGATTACAAAGAAGTGGTAGGCGGTACAAAGTGACGACATTTCTATGACCTGGTCGCCTAAATCTCTTTATACTAGCTGGACCACCGAATAATTAAAGCATATGTTTCATTTATGCCTTCAATGTATACCATGCCATTGATGTTGAACTAGTTGGCGTCACATTCATGCACCAGATTGTACTGTCTATATAATGGCTATTCCAAGCTAAATTTAGTTAAAAGGTTAGAAGTAATTTTCTTAAAATGCATATATTTGAGAACGGGAAATGGAACGGGAGATGGATATTTAAAGGTGAAAGAGAAAATTAATATAAAATACATACAACTGACGAATAAATCAATTGCAAAATACGATGATAGGTACCCAGACAGCATGCTTGCTTGCCGCAAGCTCGCCTGTCGCTTTCATTTGATTTTATTTCGCTTTCGCTTATATACAGAAGCTTATTTTCTTGCTTAGCGCAAGTTTTAGTGAGGGCAACCTTATCTTCACTTGTCGACACTTTTCTTTAAATTTAAGTAAAAAGCCAGCGCGCGTTTGATTTTCAGTTGTTCTCAAAAAACACGCGACTCTGACCTCTTAAAATTCGGCGACAAGGAAGTGTTGGCGTTGTTAGCGTCTTTTTAGCATTCGCCTTGAATAAAGGACAAAACTTAATTATTTTTAAAATTGTGCCGTATGTTACTCTATTCCACGAACCTATAATGTCGCTCTTTATTTCTTCATATTTCAGTAACCATGATGCATAACGAATTGTGGTATTTATGTATAAATTTCTAAATGTGAACATAGATGGCAGAAGATTTGAGCCTACTTATTTCGCGACAGAATGCAGAACTGTTGCAGATATGTTAATATGAATTTAAGTTTAACTTACATTATAAACTGTATCTGAATGCTGTATTTAAAGTATAAATACTTTTCTGGGTTTTTATATAAAAAGGTAGAAATTTCAGGTACTCGCGGCTAATATAGCTAGATATTGGATACAGGCAAGAATGAAACGTCGCGTTGCTTCCTGATCTTTCAAGTCGATAGAGATATTGACGGCATCAGCTGTGACGTACCAAACTTCAGCACGGCTGATTTTGTATCCTGTCCTCGTTCCTGGGACCTTTTCGTCAGATATTCGCTCAGCTACAGCTGTCAGACTTACCTCAGTCAAGGGTAGCTCGTTGCTACACGTTTAGACTGTGGCATTTCGTCACCTAGACGACTATCCGAATGGGTGGTATTCAACCTACTACCTGATACCTATATTCATTGTATCATCTTTGTATTTACACTATCTTTCGCTATGTCTTCTACAGAACGAACCTCTGTTGATCCCGGCACTTCTGCTGTATCTACTAAGATGGACAAAATAAAGGAATGTCGTACTAAACCAAGTCCTGGACGTTCACGATTGCCTCATTCTAAAGAGAACCCCCAGTCGCTTTAACCACAAGCTAAATGTCATCACACTCTAAGTTCTTAATCTTCATCAACTACTTCTGACCACTTCAAGATGGTTACAGACTTTCCATCGGCACCTAGTTCCCAAATTCGACATTCAGTCAGTAATTTACAGACTCTAGCAACTTCTTTATTTTACTTGCCAACTACGATCCAAAATATCAAGATCTCAAGTACCTTTACCTTCGTCTCACCAAGTACGTTCTCTTCGTTCACAGTTCACCCAAATAGTCTCTACCCGTAAGGGTATCTTCATTAAGTCCCCTGATTCTAATCTGGCATCTTCACTTCTTAAAATCCACTCATATGAGATCTTTGGCAGAAACGCAAATCTTTCTGAGCTGAGTCCCTCTCGTACCAAACAACCACCATTTGGACGTTCTTTAGAACTCTCTGTTGTCATTAGAGGAGTTCCATCTGAATACACAGATGACGAGATTGCAGAGAAACTCAAATTTGACGGGCACTCTATTTTTAAGTGCATGCGCATCGAAAACGCTTCTGGGAACACCTAAATGGTCTGTGTGCTTACAAATTCCTAACAACTATTGACAATCATCTCTCGAACGGAGCCTATATTTATCGAAAACAACACAGGGCTAACCTTCTAAATCTCCAGCATCCCTCCCTGTCACATGCGAAATCTGTCAAGCATACAACTCGCACCATACTATTCACTGCTCGAACACACCCTAGTGCGGTTTTTGCTCCGGACCTCATACTACCAAAACCTGCACCAATCTTCAGCTACCTCCACTCTGTAGTACCTGTGGTCCTCATGAACATCCAACATACAGCTACAAATGCAAAGCCAGACCCACAGCCGAAACTTTCAAGCCAGAATTCATTGTCCCTCTGTCCGCACGGGACTCAAGATACTACTGTTTTCCGCCATCTTCTGTGCATTAACCGATCACTATTAATCAATTAGATTATTATATTACTGTTACTCATCAGAAAATCCACCCTTTCCTTCAACCTCACATCTTACAACAGGTTCAACAAACAGTCAAACCATCCTAAATATCGACTGTCAAGCAACCTAATTGGTCCACTCTATATTTTCACTCTGATGTGCTCCAGACAGCAGTATAACCATTTTACATATCCCAACAAGAAACTCATTACTTCAGTGCCTTTATCATGAAATTGAACTTTCTATTTTTGAATATTCGTTCCTTGTACCAACATTAACATCTCTTGGAGCAACTGCTAAAGAGGAACACATTTATACGTTTCTCCTCAACGAAACTGATCTGACTCCACTTCTCCATACCCGCATCTCTGGCTCACTCTCTATTTTAGATATATTTCTGTCACTGTCACTAATCTCTATCTTTGCCCTGGCCATCCCAATCAGCACGTTTTTTTTTTCATTTCATCTCTGTAAATTTCCGCATTTCATCATTATGGCAGATTTCAACATTCATATCCGCTAACCCAACAACAGCACGATTTTCGAATCTATTTTACCAATCATATTACCAATCATAGTTCATACTCTTCCATAACCAACTCGCCCCGTCAGTATTACCACACCTGACGTGGTGATAACATCGTCCAGTCTCTCTCACTGTTGCACGATCTCGGTCTTAGATCCCCTTGTAAGCGATCATATTCCCATTTAACTTTTGCTGCTCCTCCAACGATCTCCTGTCAATTATGAATCGCTTCCCGTTCGATCACCCCTCGTTTCGACAAGGCCGATTGCGTTAGTTACCGCTCCCATATCGATAAATTGCTTGAAAGTGTTCCGCCCCCGACTACCGAAACTAAACGAAACACAACTTTTGACACTATCACCGACACCATTCATCTTGCATCTACGAAATACATACCTCAGTCTACCTTTCATCTACAGAAACCGCCCCTTTCGCCTCAATTCCTTCCTTTAATCAGACGTTCTAGACAACTCTATCGTGACTTCACTCTTACTGGCAATCTTGAATCCCTTAGCGTCCATCGCTAACACCAACGTACTGTCCATAATAATCTAGCAGCTTACAAACGCCGTAATTGGATCAAAACTTGTAATTCTCTCTCTGATAACTCCCACCCCACCAATTTCTGTAAGCGTTTCCATCAACCTACCGGCAAAACCACACGTACTACCTATCAACTTCTAGATGATGTACTCCTTCTTCCCGAAGATACTGCTAAATACAACGCTTCTTCCACACACTTCGAGGATATATTCACTCCTTCTGCGCCAGATCCAGTATTTCGCCGACATTCCACTGACACTTTAGATTTTTCGTCACCCGATCATCCTCACCCCAATCATCCATTACCTCTCCACAATCCACTTACAGCTCCTATCACTGTTTCTGATATCCTGCACAACTTCTGCCGAAAGAACATTGCCCCTGGCATAGACAAAATCAGCTACTGCTACATCAAGAAAAGGTCCCTATGTATTGATTCTCCTTTTATCCACCATTTCTACTTTCATTCTTCGCACTGGCTTCTATCCACTACCTTGGAAAACTTATACTACCTTAATGTTTATCAAACCTGGCAAACCTCAACAATCTGTCTCTTTATACCACCCTATCCAACTCACCCTTGTGTTTAGCAAGATTCTAGAACGTATCCTCGTCACTCGCCTTCACACTCGTCTTTCAGCATATAACTTACCACTCCTCCATCAAGCAGGTTTTCGTCCTTCCTGTATATCTCCGATGAACCCCTCCCTCTTACTACTTTCATCATTAATCAATTTAACATATCCAAACCTCCCTGCCTATTTTATTTGACCTAGAGAATGCTTTTAATAAAGTTTGGCATCTGTGCCTCCTTTAACACTTTTCTCCTTTAATCTGCCCCACTGTTATATTAGCTTTCCCACACTTTCCCACTAGACTTTCACACACTTCCCCCACAACGTTGCTCTCTTTCAATATGCCGACGACATTGTCTTTTTAGCCACAGGAAATACGATTCAACGCATTAATTATTCTCTGCCTGCCATACATTCCTTTCTTTCTTGGTGTCAGAAGTGGCGTTTTACCGTCAATGCCGCTAAAACGCAAGCGGTTATCTTCTTATTGCCTGGAAAGCGCTCCCGTGTTCATCGTAATCCTACCAATCTCCATCTTCGTATATCCCATACTCCTGTCACCCTCAGCAAAGAGTCACTCATTTAGGCATTACTTTTGACCAAAATCTTAAATTGGCTCCATACCTCACGTACATACGTGTCAAGGCTTACTCACGCCTTAACCTTCTTCGCCTCCTTAAAGCACTACGTGGGGTCTTTCAGCTGTCACTCTTCTTAATACGTAAAAATCTTTCCTCCGACCAGGCCTTACCTACGGCTTTACAGCTTGAATCAATGCTCTCTCTCCTTTCTATAAAGGCCTCCAGAAACTACAACGTCATGCATTCCCATTTGCTTTTCGTATCTGTCTTCCCAGCCCTATCCGAGATCTGTATGACTATATTGCGTTTCCACATATTCTATACCACCTTGAAACACTCCGCCTACGCTATATTTCTCATCGCTTCCAGAACCACCACACCTTACTTTTTGACACCATGCACCCCGACCTCACCTTCCCGAAACCAGAACTCCTTCGCCATACACCGTTGTATCTACATTTCTCACTTTATCATTATTCACTGCCACCTGACAGCATTGATCTTCCTCTCGTTGTCGATTTCATCACTCATCACGATTAACCTTACATTTGTCCATCTACTGCACAGTAGTCCTACTGTCTCAACATGTCTCCCTCTGTCTTCATCAGGATCCAGAGTAGCCCTGGATCAGACGATAATCAGCATTTGTCGAACTAACCAAATACCTTGTGTTGTGACGTCTTCTGCACTTCATCCTCATCTCATCATCCCCTAATATTATGATCATGGTTAAAAGCCATGATGTCCTGCAGCTCATCCAGTCAATAAGAGAGGTATGCTTTCCCCCTTATGTTGTTATGATTTTGAAATAAAATGAAGATATCATAGATAAATTAAATCTAATTTGTCCCATTTATCTTTCTCCTCTCCATAGATTACCTTTATTCCCCATCCCCTAATAAAGGGAATGACCCTTTGGGCGGGGCCAGTCGTGCGCGGCTAACAAAAAAAATCTCGTCCCTTATAACAACAAAACTCTTATGATTAGTTTGATGTTTTAAAGAAGCAGATCGTGTCGTGGATGTTTTCACGGCTCTGTATTTGCTTCAATAATTGGAAATGAGAGTTAATATTTATATGTCATAGATATTTTTGATGTGCTGAAGGATCGTAGAATGAATTTAGTCAGGAAATCGATATGTACAGATTCTTACTGTTTCATCTAACTTCGCATTACACAAGCTTTCATATGGTTTGTTTAGCGTGTCTTTCGCTTGCAATAAGATTAATAAGGCTTGCCATTAATGAATTACGCTTAGACTTGGCTTGAGTTTGAGATAATTGACTAGTGTTTAGCTTGTGAAAACAAGGTTGCCGTAAACCTTGCTCTGATATAACTATCCTCCCACAAGCCTGCAGCAAGCAAATTGGCCTGTATAGTACAGCTTGCGGCAAGCCAATTGATCTGCAAATGCAAGTTTGCCGCAACCTCGCAGCAAGTTTAAATTGCTGTCTGGGTTTGAATTGTCATGTAGTGGCCATAGTTTGATTTGGTTGTAACTGACATTTTTCCAAAATTGAGTTATGTACAGTAGTATGTGTGCGACATCTGACACTCAGTAGCTGAAAAATTGCCCTTTTTAACGTGGCCTTCCCATACCAAGGACCCAATTGTCGAGTGTTGCGAGATACTTGATGCCCGCCGTAACGTCCAGCTATAGGAAATCGAACATCCTTAAAACTCGTTCTCTTCTATGGGCACTTTTTAGGGGTGTGGTCGTTAACTTTTATGAGCACTTTTTAGGCGTGTACTCGTTCCCTTCTATGGGCACTTTTTCAAAACCTATTTTAACATAACAAAAATTTCATAAGCCTACGAGCCCATTTTCCAACTCTATTTAACATAGTAGAAATTACATTAACACTACGAACACGTAGGAGAACAGATAATAGAGTTTTATTATTTTTCAACCTCAATTCTAACATACCAGAAATGAAATAACACTACAAAGATATAGCAGATCTAATAAAAGAGTTTGGCTTATTTCCCACCCCTATTTTCAGATAGCAAAAATTACCTATACAACGAACACAGAGACTACGAACGCATATTTAAACAGCACTCCTCGTAACATAGCAAAGACTATAACCACATCTATGTCATACCGCAGTCCTTATATAACATATTAGATATTACACAAAAAAGGCTACATAGCATTAGACTATGTGCACCCCATTTAACACAGCGGAGATTTGAACAGGCATAGTAAACTGTTTTTATAACACACGTTTATGGGTGTATTCGTTCTGTTTTATGAACACTATTTTGAACCCATATTTTTAGCATAGCATAAATTACTTAAGACAATGAATATATTATTCAACTCCTATGTAACACAAGAGAGATTACATAAGACTATGTAACTTCGCAGAGCAAATAAAAGGCTTTGGTTTATTTTCCCACCCCTATTTTGACATAGCAAAAGTTACATAAGACTTTGAGCGCATAGACTACGAACGCATATTTTACTATCACTGTTATGCAACATAGCAAAACATACTAACTTAACAGAGAATAATGGGGGTATACTCGTTCGCTTTTGTGAGCATATTTTTCAACCAAACTCCGTATGCAGAAAAGAGTATGGCCTATCATAACCCCTATTTAATACAGCAGCAAATATGAAACCAATAGCAGGAGGGTACTAGTTTCCTTTTATCAACCTATATTTCACATAGCGGAAATTACACAAGTATTCATGTAGTCTACATTTCCCGAAAGTACTGACCATCAAGGTCAAAGTTCAAATATTTAAACCCGAATAACTCGTAAACGGAGCAACATATTGAGGTGCTCTTTCCACATTTAGTAATAGGTCGTCAGGTACTACGTGTCCCAAAAATACTGACCATCGACTTCAGAGGTTCAATATTTGAACCAGACTAAATCTTAAACGTAGGGACGGATGTATGTTTTGATCTTTTCAGTTTTCTAAAAAGCAGAAAAGTAAGCGAAGAAGGAATAAATTTGAGTTTCGTATTTACTTTTGTATTAACGAGAAGAAAGAACCTAAGAAGGGTAATTTTAAGTAGCTGAGTATTTTATACCTTTTTCGGCTATTCAAATAAACGAAAAAACAAACTTATACCAAACAGAAAAGGCAAAGATATGTCATTTTGACTAGCTGAGAATTTTATATCATGCACTATATAAACAAGCGAAGGGATACATTTAAGTGACCTATTCAATTTTGTACAAACGAAAAATCACATTTTAACTAGCTCAGAATTTCTATATCTTTGACCTTATTCAAACAATCGAAGGAATAAATTTGACTGGGATATTTAATAATGTAACAACCAGATAAAAGCAAAGTAGGGCCATTTTAGCTAGCTGAGTACTTTAATTCATCTTGTACTATTTAAATAAACTAAGGAATAAATTTTTAGTCACCAGAAAGAGCGAAACAGTACCATTTTAACTAACTCGGATTGATGTACCATTTTACTGCTCAAATAATCGAAGGAATAAACTTGAGTAGAGTTTTTAGTTTTGAAACAACCAAAAAACCCGAATAAGGGCCATTTTAAAGAGCTGAGTCTTTTATACCTTTTTGTAGTATTTAAACAAACAAAGAAATAAAATTGTACCAAGAAGAAAATTGAAGATGTGACATTCGAACAAGCTCAGAATGTTATACCTTTCTGTGCTACTCAAACAAACAAAGGAATAAATTTAGTGATTTATTTAATTCTGTACCAACGAAAAGCGCCATTTTAAAATAGCTCAGAGATTATGTACCTTTTGCATTACTCGCATAAACGAATAAATAATTCTGAGTGACCTATTCAATTTTGTGCCAATGTGATTTTAACTAGCACAGAATTTCTGTCCATTTTGTACTATTCAAGGAAACGAAGGAATAAATTCAGGTGTCCTACTTTATATATACTTACGAAAAATGCCATTTGAAGTAGCTCAGAATATCTGTTCTTTTCTGTGAAATTCAAATAAACGAAGAAGTAAATGTCGATGGAGTATTTGGAACCAGAAGAAAATGAAAAATGAATATAATGTTGGTGGGGAATATCCTTTTGTACTATTCAAAAAAAGGAAGGAATAAATTTGAGTGGCCACTAAGTTGTGGTGCTAGATTTAGTACTATTTTGTATATTTTGTGTCACCCAGAGAATGTGCCATTTAAAAGTTTTTGCAAACCAGTTTTACTACAAGTAGAGCCATATTATTATGTTTGTACATTTTTTGTATACCATTCAAATCTTTTGTACCAACAAAAAATATATTTTTTTAAATAAGCAACACATTGTTTCTGATATTTTGTTTGTGTTAAAACACTAGACTCATAGATTGAAATGCTAAACAAGTTGCATTGCGAAATAAATTTTAATTTCCTCTCCAGTCATGTAAACAAAATATACTATATAAGTAGCTTTTCTCTAAAGAAATTATGCTAAAAATAATTTGTTAAGAGCCTTTCGTCTTTCACACTACTAAGGTACCCTATGCTATATAAAAAATAATTTGCGCTCAATAGATCGTACCTCTTTACGCTCACTATACTAACAATACAAATGTTAGGTAACACTTTCGTAACGTTTCTTTTTTCTATTATTTTATTTAAAGTTCATTAACATAGAAAAGTCTAAAAATCAGCGGCAACATTGATAATAATAGTTTTGATAGTTGAAAAATTCAGCATTCTTTATAGATGGTGGGCAACTCGGAAATTTGAAAACTTTTCTTTTCCTTGGTGAGCTGATTATTACTTTGATATGATCTCTTCATTGTCTAGTTTTCCTTCTCCCTTTACCTCTATCGGTACGGTGATCCAAAATGGCAAATCATGTTGCCTCTTCCTCTTATTTAGTACGTCTTCATCCCTTAATAATGTTAATTGCTATGTAGTCTGTTCTACAGGAATAAGTTAAAATTGAATGCATGACGCTACTTTCTTTCACTTGAATATTTTTCTTTTGTAACCATGGCGTGTCATGTTGGTTAAATCTTACCACTAAAATTTATTGCTTCGATTATTTGAGTAGTACAAAAGGTACTTCAATTCTGAGCTAGTTAAAATGGTACTTTTTCGTATTTTCTGGTTAGTAAAAATTTATTCCTTTATTTGTTTAAATAGTACAAGATGATTTAAAATACTCAGCTGGCTAGAATGTTCTTTCTTCTATTTTTTCTGGTTGTTACATAAATAAATAGCTACTCAAATTTATGCCTTCGTTCGTTTGATTAGCATCAAACGTATAGAAATTCTGAGCTAGTTAAATCGCATTTTTTGTTGGCACAGAATTGAATAGGCCACTCAAATTTGTCCCTTTGTTTGTTTATATAGTACAGGATGATATAAAATTCTCTGCTAGTTAATATGGCATATCTTTGCTTTTTCTGCTTGGTATAAATTATTTTTACGTTTATTCGAGAGCTCAGAAAAGACTAATATACTCAGTTAATTAAAATTGCCTTTCATAGGTTCTTTTTATCGCTAATGTATTCCTTCTTGGCATTCTTTCTGTTTTTTTTTTTAGAAAATTGGATAGGACAAACAAATTTATCCGTCGCTTCTTTCTCCAGTTATTTTCATTTAGGTCTTTGACCTTTGACCTCGATAATCTGTACTTGTCGAACATGTAGTAGTTGACGACCTATTACTAAATGTGGAAATAGCATCTCAATATGTGGCCCTCCTTACGAGTTATTTACGTTTAAATATAGTAGAGATGGAAAAAAGCCGGTTTTTTGAGATGTTTTTTAACATAAATTTTGGCTTTTTTCATCTTCTTGATTTTTCCATCTAAATAGCTTACTTATAGTATATTCTATAGTTAGATAAGAATCCCATTACCTGAATGCCATATTTCGCTCTAAAATTCACCATCAAGTTGGATCGAGCACATGTTTTACGAATTAAACCTAACGTGAAGAATGTGGTATTTGAGGGCAATTTTAGAGGCTATTTAACTTTATTTTGATTTATCGATCTTTTGTTCTTCTCTAGATCATTTTAGTTTGTCATCCGTGTTTCATTTCTAAGAGCTTAGCACTCTAGCTTCTAGCGCAAAAATTAAAGTTATGTCTTTCTACATATCGGTCAAACCGTACTTCCAAATTTCTGTTATACTGTAGATGTGCAACGATTTAGCAATAATTTTCCGCATACTACGTTGAATACCAATTTATAGAAATAATCAGTAGAGGATTAAGAAAGGTATTTTGGGAGGGGTTTCTGTGATTGTTTGGTTTTCTAAAATATCCTAATTTTATTTGGGAGGAGCTTGAAGTTTATGAGTACAGGCAAAACTAATATTTCGTTTCGTTTATATATTTAGGGATAATCTTCCGGACACAACCTTGAAGATCATTTTATACTGAGAATCAGTGGTAAGAAAAGTATTTTGGGAGGGGTTTTTCTTGCTATTGTTTAGTTTTTCTAAACATTCGTAATTTTTATTTGACGGAAGTTTAAAGTTTATGAGGAAAGGCATAACTAATAGATATTTTGTTTGTTTTATACATTCCGTAATTTCGGGGAGCTGGCTTCAGTCCGAAAGCCGCTCCCCTAACCTTCGCAAATCCGTTACTGCTGGTAATAAATATTAATAACGATTTAAAAACAATAAGAAAGGAAGTCGGCCAACTCACAGTACACGCACTATTTCTACTTCACAGATGGAATGAAGAAAGCTTTGGCAGAATGGTCGAATGCTGGGTTGAATCCCGGACTTCCCGATAGAAGCAAAAAAGCTCCACTCAGTCATGTTTCTTGTGCACTTGTATTTATCATAACTCAAATATATTCCGTAGTCCTTTTTTGGTTGTGCTGGGGGGGCATTCCGTAATGATATGAGGGGTGTGAGCCAAGAACATTTTAACCAACAAATTTTCAATTGCTGAGTTATGTAGCACTAGATAGACAGCAACGCATACCGCTCGTTTAATCCTTCATGTATAATCTTGTTTGAAAAATCAGCTTTCCTACCGTCAGTATGGATTGTGCAGCAGAAAACCTCTAATTCCTTAAAATAGTAAAATTGTGGTTTACCATATTCTTGACTCACGCCCTTCATATGTTTAATCCCTCTTGTTAAAAATTCAAAAACTTGAAGACAGAGTAAACTGTGATGGTAGTTATATAAAACTGTAGAATTTCAAAAATATACAGAAGCAAAAACTCTAGATGTGCAGCCTTTAAGTGTATCATATAAATCTATTACTTTTGTTATGTTTATTTTAATTTTATTTCGTTCAGCTACCGACTGTTAAGTGTCGCACACCAACTTACAATGCATAACATTAGAAATTGAGCTATCTTCAAATATATGACTCTTATTGTTGTAACTTGATAAATATACAGTCTACTAATTTGGCAATTTTCTTACTGCTTCTGAGTCTAGTACCAACTTTACTTGTGTTGCGTGCAATCCAACTTCTATTTGTTCTCAATCTGCAGATCATTTCTCACTATTGAATAATCATTCTAATATGGAGTCCACAATCTTTATTAGTCATTTTGATTGAGTATAGAAAACCTCAACCTAAACACTAGTCCACCATACTGCGCACAATCGCACTAAGGCTTTAGAATCATATTTGAAGGAACAAACGGAAGAAAGGAAGGAACGGCTTTGATAACACAAACTTAAATCATTAGCAGAAATAATTTGGAAGCTTTCAAGAACGCTCCATGTAGCAAGAGTTATAAATAGAAATTACACAATCTTTTAAGTGTTTTTGTAGCTGTAGATGGTTGGTCATTTCTTCTAAATCTAATGACAA
The DNA here is from genome assembly GCF_964235325.1 of Thermobia domestica. Taxonomy (NCBI): domain Eukaryota; kingdom Metazoa; phylum Arthropoda; class Insecta; order Zygentoma; family Lepismatidae; genus Thermobia; species Thermobia domestica. Next base: position 138,492,249 of record NC_137460.1, read on the forward strand.
AGAGAAAGTGGTTGTATAATATTAATCACACTTATGGATAATTACTGTCTGGATACCTTTGCTGATACTTCGTTACACTTCAGTTAAAAACTGTACAAAATTAATGTCTACTCAGGAATCTGAATGGGTTGCTTCATTACTCTCAAAATTCTCTTCGCTTCAACTTCTTACAAAGAACAGTCATTGTTGCTTACCTAATAAAATCTCCTCTTCTCTCTGACTCTCATTTTAATGAATATAAACCAAGGTCGTACAAAAGTAAAATAAACCAATTCTCCTATACTCATTATACTAGCTCCAACGAAGAGTCCAATTATACCCCCAATGCAAACTGAAACAAAAACAAAAAATGAATAATTTAAACTAATGCTTTATGTAACATTACATTCATAAAATTTCCAACAATTAAACATGCCAGTAAAATGTGCAGTATAGAAATCATTGATGTATTTGGTCTAGGAATTAATTCGTGCGGTTGGTACGCACACATTGAAGCTGTAGTACAAACACAAAATACATAAATACCTTAAGAAAAAATATTGTCCATCGCTAGCCACCACTTTCGCCCATCTGTCAGGCAATGTACGGATTCCGTGGCGAAAGAAGTCCTCATCCTTGGAAGCGATCCAGTCAGAGACCCATGTTTCGATATCCCCTGAAGAAGTAAACCGCTGTCCAATCAAATCGTTGTTCATGCAATCGAACAAGTAGTAGTCCGAAGAAGAAACGTCTGGTGAATACGGCGGGTGGGGTAAAACTTCCCATCCGACATTTTCTAAATAGGTTTTGACCGGTTTTGCGACATGTGGGCGAGCGTTATCATGTTGAACAATAAGTTTATCATGTCTGTTCTCCCATTCTGGTCGTGTTCTGGCCAGAGCTTGCTTCAAACGCATTAATTGTCGTCGATAACTTTCTCCATTCATAGTTTCACCCGGTTGCAGCAGCTCATAGTACACCACACCTTTCATATCCCACCATATGCACAGCATAACCTTTGCACAGTGAATATCTCGTTTTGGTTGTGATGGACCTGGTTCACCTGGTTTCACCCAGGCCTTTTTTCGTTTAGGGTTCTCGTAATGGATCCACTTCTCATCACCCGTAATAATTCGATGCAGAAACCCCTTTCTGCTCTGTCGTTGAAGCAGCAATTCGCAAATGGTTTTTCGTCTTTCAACGTCTCTGTCTTTCAATTCATGTGGAACCCAATGTGACATCTTTTGAGTCATTCAAATGGCTTTCAAGCGTTTGGAGACTGTTGTTTGATCAACGCCTAATGCTGCTGCAAGTTGTTCCTGCGTTTGGCACGAATCCTGCTCGAGCAATGCTGTCAATTCTTCGTCTTGAAATTTTTTTGGCTGTCCAGCTCGCTCTTGGTCTGCCAAGCCGAAATCACCACTTCTAAACCGTGCAAACCACTTCTGACACGTTCGCTTAGCTAGAGCATGGTCACCATACACTTCCACCAAAATACGATGACTTTCAGTCGCACTTTTCTGCATGTTAAAGTAATGCAGCAGGACACCCCGCAAAAACACTTTATCAGGCACAAATTGCGCCATGTTCACTTAACTACAAACTGGTGTTGTTGACGCTTTAATCCCCTGCCCTATACTACGAACGATACGTGATGACAGGGGTTTGCAACACATGTGTGGATACACGGAACTGTGGGACGCTCCGTTCGTTGCGCCATCTCTTGTCCACCCGCACGAATTAATTCCTAGACCAAATAGTTATATACAAATTGTTTTATAAGCTTACTATGTGTGGAAAAATAATATTAGAGAATAGTAACGCTGTACCTAAATAAAGCTTAAAGCTGACGGATCCACTACGTAGTTTGTGTTAGAGTCATGAGAGATCATCTGCGCAGGTCGCTTATAGCGCCTATAGTGAGCTCAGTTGGAACTAGCTTCTCAATGTAAAGTAAATTGTTTCCAATCCCAACATACCAAATGGTTTCATTTCGTTGTATTAAAGTGCAGGGTAAATCACACTGAAATTGGCACAGGCCAGTTTTCTGTACTTTTGTAGATTTTTTCAGAGACTAAGATTTACTGTATTAAGTGCCAACATTAGCATTATCTACTTTTTCCCCTGTCTATCGTCGATGGCATTTCCAAGTGACGTCTGTTTATTTTTTATTTTATTGTAAACAATTCGCGTTTAAGTGAAAGGCTTTCATGATATTCAAGTTTTGTGTTCGATTCTCAGCAGGAGGTTAAGGAATATGCTTTCAGTGTTTCTCGTTATTAATTGTTGTAATGGAAATGTTGCATATATTTTATGAAGATTGCTTCGTGAAAACCTAAAGAATATGCATTTATATCATATATTTAAAAATTGTACACTCGTTGCATGCTTACAACGGTGCCATGAACGTAACTAGGAGAGGACATGGGGCCCACGGATCCGCAAAAAGCTGGCTTAGCACTCTAAACATTTATTTAAAGCTTTATACATGAAGGAGCCCATTTGCTAATATGGCTTCCCGAAATCAGAAAACTAGCTACGTTCCTGAACGGTAACACAAATTATGGTTTCCAATGTGCATATACCCTCTTTGATTGACCCAAAGATATTAAGCAGTTTTAGAGGTGTTAATATGATAATATCCAATGTAACAGTCTACTAGGGATTAATTTGATTTTAAGGTCTTCTACTTGGTCTAGTATCTTGCACACTTGCCTTCTGAGCTCGTTATCCAGGGTTCAATTCCGGTAATGGAAACGGTACAGTTGAACAAAAAAATGTTCGGATACCACTAAAGACTGTAGATCTCCTGCAGCCACCATGGAATAAGAGTAAAGCGTTAAAGTAAAAAAAAATACTGGATTTCTTGTTTTTTAATTTAAAAGAGATTATCCCAACTGGTCACGAACTGCCTTGTAGAATCTTATACCTTAAAAAGTAATCCTATTCATGCGCACGAGCGCATCCACGGGTTACTCGGCTTACACCAGACCCTCAAGAAGAGCTTAATAACTCAAAAGACATTTGTATACCTCCCTAATAAAACCGCACTTCCTTAGCAGATAAAATTGTTGGTGCATTCTCATAATTTGATTTTACATTTCATCTCTACTATAAATCATTATTTTTTTAAAAAAATAATCTATCATAGGAAAGTTTGGTAAAATTTTAAGTATGTATAACTTTTTAAATTGCAGAATCATTTCAAAATTACATACAAGGTCTGTTATGAAGTATTGGTCACCTCTTAATAATAAGAAAAGAACTCTGGCTGCTCGTCTGTGTCCGAATAAGTCTGAAGGTAAATATTCTTAGCTGTAAATTGTACTATTTATAAATGAATTAAGGAAAGGGTTGTTATCCTCCCATTTCCTACGACATCACGAACAGTGTATATAAAGTACCTACTACAGAACACCAGTGGAATATTTTACAGAAACAAACACGAGTGTTCCACTCTCGCAGCCCCCGTTAAGTCTGTCCTGGATCCACCCCTGGCCCTACTTTGCACGATATGTTAGAACAACACCGAAAACGTTTGGGAGGTGACCCAAATAAAAAATATAGACCAACCTACGGTCAAAAGTGCATAGTTGTGGAGTTACAATCTGCCGAAAACGTGAAAAAAATGAATTTAAAAGTCAATTCCACCACTGCTATGAGAGCGATTGGAGTCGGGCCAAGACATCTCTTAGAAACTAGCACGCGTTGTATCCACATATCTATGATTCAGAATCTCCCGGAATTTGCACAAGAATGTTTGGAGAGGCAGCTGAACACTAGTCAGGAGGTTTGAAGTACTTTCCAACTGCTCCTGTAAAAACTGTTATGCAAGTACCGGGAAATCCTGAAACATAGACAGTTAGATAGACTGAATATTAAATCCTAAATGATGTATTGACTCAACTCCGATCAGTCTCATAGCAGTGTGGCAATCGACATTTAAAGTAAAATTTATCACGTTTACAGCAGTCTGTAACTCCGAAGCTATGCACTTTTGACCATGGGTTGATCAATACTTTTGGTCTTATTTTGGTGTTATGAATCACCTCTCAAACGTTGCCGTTGTTCTTTCCAAACACCCTGTATAACAAAGTTACTCCTTACCAAAACATTTGGTGAAATCTCAAAATTGGTTTATTTCTTCATGATCTTTCGCAAAAATTTTAGAGTGGGAAAAATATCCATGTCATTCCGCACGCAAATTCGTACATTGCTAGAACTAGCGTATAAGTTAAATATAAAGTGCAAATAATTAGGCTTAAAAGTAAAAATAACTACTTGGTAAATACCAATAACTAATCATTTTCGGGTTCTCTTTAAAATATAAATAAATAAATACGTTCCTGTTTTACTACGTCTAAATAGACTTCCTTTCAGGAAAGATTTATTTGTTCATGAAATAAAGACATTCATAAAATTTAGTGATACAATGTGTGAAATACATGATTTTTTAACAACTTCCTCCTGGCCCATAACTGGGTAGTTTACCCTACCCATTTAAATACAGTGCGTCTCAAAACTTCCTTGACAGAGGGTAACTGTTATTATCAGAGGTACAGCAAAATGTGAGAGGGAAATTCCGTCTCCAAATATGATATTTTCAGTCTAAAGTGAAGGAATATTTTAGATCGGACTAGCCATTTGGACTGTAGTCCTTATGTGCATAATGTTAAATAAAAATGCAACGTTTCCTATAATAGAGGGACTGATGGAAGGAAGGGCGGGTCAGGAGGTGAATAAATTTTCTAACGGTATGGTGAATGAGAGCTGTGTTTTCAATGGAGGCTGACCATCCACACGTTAGCGTAAAAGACAGTAACATCGTTCACTTATTGTTCATCCAGATAAATGGCAACGTTGAATTTTCATTATTAGACGCATAAAGAGTATACAACTCAAACTGTACTCCGATTTTTCAAAAAAAAAAAAAATCCTTCACTTTTGAATTAAAAACATCATATTTGGTAGCGGTTTTCTTCTTAATTTTCCTGAATTTTTTTTAACATAATATTTACCCTATGTCAGGGAACTTCTGGGACACGCTGTGTATATATACAATATATATAATATATATACAATGTTTATGTGTGTGTGTGTGTTGGATTATATATAATTTCTTAATTTTAGTTTTAACTTTTTTCTGTGTCATATTTGCGAGGGATGGAAACGAAACGACGCAAGACAGACTTTTCATTACAAAATTCGAGACGAAACAGAGTTCTTGCAATAGAAAAAGATATATTTTTCCAGACGAAAAACCACTTTCACGACATATTTTCGAAACGAAACAGACTCTAATCTTGTTTTGTGTCTTTCCCTACTTCACGGTTAAATTATCACCAAACATAATTATCACTATGCGAAAATTATCGTTGAATAAAACCTCAAATTAGTAATGTTACCTTGTTTACCTTGTTACAAAATATTTTTTTCTTTTGGTATAAAACTTCACTTACATCTCGTTCTCTGTTAAAGATATAGTTTCTTGTGAGTTTCGTATTAATAACATGTTAGTTCTGTTTGCAAGATTAAAATCACAAACGAACATTTTGTGAAGAGTTTTTTACACAATTATTAAACTTTATATTTATAGAATTTCCTCTTTGTTTATTGTTATATCGTTTCAACATGTTTGCAACAGAAAAGTTGTGTATAGCTTATTTAACTTTTTCTCGCTCTCGAATTTTCTACATTTAATGTACAAATAGATACACACTTGCGTGTTCCTATGTAAATATATAATTAACAATCCACGTGTTCCACGAAATCAATTACGTTTTCAGAGCGTTATTACTAACATTTGTCTTGAAAATTATTAATTACGTTGTACGTAAAGCAGGACTGTTCTATGACACTAGGTGGACGGTAGAAAGAGCAAAGCCAGGTACGTTACGGGAATAACATCAAACCTGCTATGGTATGCTCCAAAATCTCTCATGAACACCAATCAAGGTTGCAGGTGTTTGTTATTTGTAGTGGCTATATGTATCTATATATTTTATGGATTTATTAGGATGCCACGTGACTTTCTAACTACCTGTAGAGCCACTACTCGTTTTTAATTTTTACTTTGGAGTCTTTAGTCACTACAGTTCTTTATTAAACTTACTGCATTATAATGCTTTTTAAAAATGTCCATAATATTACGAGAACTAGTTTATTTAAGTAACATTTCAAAATAGTATTACTACTAGTACTACTACTACTACTACTACTACTACTACTACTACTACTACTACTACTACTAATAATAATAATAATAATAATAATAATGACGATATAAATACATATATTGAATACACTTTGGCGATATTGAACAAAAAATAATGTTTACATTTTCTGTAACAACAAAACAGCACACTATAGGGATACAAATAATAATATAAAGAATAATAAGAATACTTGTTGGAACTACAAAGAGGAATCTTGTGAAATGTCGTTCCAAACATATTTTGGCTTTCTCAATTTTCCTTTTTTTATTTCTATCTCTTTCTTTGTTTTCCTTTCTTCTCTGGTTTTCCTCCTGGACTTTCATTATGTAGTCGGGTTCTCCACATTTCATTCCACGTGGGATTAATGGATGAACAATTTTTGGTATCATGCATTGTTTAAGAAAACGACAGTTTAGAAAGAATGATGTTCTTCTACAAATGTTCATTCCTCACGACTTTCTCAATATATAGAGGTGTTTCGTCGTCAATATACACTACCAAATAGCATTCATTTAGTTCGGCAATGTTCAGCTGTCGCTAACTTTGGTAGTAGTAATCACTATTTTGTTTATTTTCAAGCTTCCATCTGGCTGCACAAGTAAGAAAAATGCCCCTTTTTTCTTCATTCTTCTTGAACATCTTTACTCCTCAGGGGAGGAACGTACTTGACTTCCACTAGTGCATTCTCTTCAACTACATACCCTGTAAATATGCAGATAATACCAGTTATAATATTGATTATTAGGTTGTGACGGTTACGGAGTTGCATAACATTAATATAAAACATTAGTATCCTCCCAGTTCACATTTAGTCAAAAACTAAAATTAGTTCGACACCCTTCAGGAGAAAATACATACCTAAAGGCAAACTGCAACTCTTTAATCAAATAAAACTCTCGTGAATTACAAATTATGGGTAATATCTTTCCTTTGCTGTTCCAAAACCATAACTATTTGAAGTCATAATAGTACAAGAACTGGGTCTGAACCTTTGCACACAATCACATACATAAGACAATCTGTGTTATTGAAGAATGGAATACTCAATTATTTGTTGTATAACTACGGATATTATAAAATCGCCTTGTAAACGTTGAAGTTTATTCAAGAAAATCAATATATTTTTTTAATGTTTAGGCTTACTTCTAAGGTTTATATAAAACAATATATTTCGAAATTATTAGTGATGATTGGGGTACTAGCTGGCACAAAGTTTTTTTCCCCTCTTCCGTCACTTCACCATTATCATCCATCTCAAAATCACAATCTTCTAGTATTCGTGTAAAACATGAGATGAACTTTAAAGAAGAAAAAGCTTTATAAATTAATTATTTTCTTCCTGAAATCTCTTTCCTTATAGTTCTTGCATAGCAGTGTACTTTAATGCACGTCCTTTCGGTGTGCATAGCCCCTGAATCAAATTTTGGAAGGGAAAATCTGAGATGTTTTGTGTTGGCCCATCATTATGAATAATTTAAGAGATCGTAAAATATGAGGTAATGACCTATCATCTGGAAAGTTAGAAACAATGACATCTTGCTACACATAATTAGTTCATCGTGTCCCGTCTTGCCGGTTATAAATTTTCATGGAGTTGTAGCGCCACGGAGATTGTTTTTCGTCTACAGAGCTTTTTTCTAATCCCTAAATGAGACACGTCACTTTAATTTTGGATAATATGTTGCAGTGTTTGTTCTACAAGTGTAATCTTGCTACGTATTTGAACTGTAATAAGATTCAAAGGTGTTTATCGGTAAGGAGAAAACATGATAATAAATAAAGAAAAATGTGTAAAAGTTTCCAGTAGGCAACTACGTGTGATCTCAACGTGTATCTCCGTATTACATTAAATATCTAATAAATGAAGAGATAGAAATAGTTGCATGAATAGTTCCTGTAAACTCTCTTAGTATTATAGTAATCCCAAGGAGTTGTGAAGCTTGAGGTACCGGCCAATATAACGCAAGGGTGCATTACAGTTGTTTAACCTCACACATTTTTTTTATTAGTGTTTTATCTCGAAAGTTTTGTTCGTGAATCATACCGAAATCTGTGAGTGTATCAGAGTTGTACCAAAACGTTTCTGGTGTAGATCCCAAGCTTCACAAGTCGGTGCTGTCACAATAGTACGAATATAACAAGTAATGTAATGCTAAAATATGTGGTAGGTATACGTTCGACCGTTTCAAAATATACAGCGTATACGGAAGACTGCTTGGCGTATCATTCATACTCCAATATATATGAGGATAGGATGAACTTTAAAAAAAGATAAGTGGGTATTCTCCGTATAGTCCCGTATAAGACCCATTACATTTCTGCATATAAAGTTAAATCTTTCGAACTCGGTTAGAAGGGAAAACTTGGAGAAAATTAATATAGTTACCAATCACGCATGGGTTGCCTGAATCTCGGAGCCCGAGGGCTGTAGTCCTCATATGCCCCGTTATATGGACCCTGGCAGACGTCTTGCAGATAATAAAATAAATTATTAGAATAATTATTATTATTGAAGATTTGAAAGTTCAAAGCAGCACCTGAAATCGCGGAAATAGTCAAAGAGGATGTATAAGTAACGAATGGGAATTAGGGGGCCGGAGGAGTGAAGTACACAAAGTTTACGAAGGAAGACGCCTGGTAAATACGGTTGGGAACCTCTGGAAAACAGTCATGATAAAGAGGAATAGTAAACATGTTGACTTTTCCTGAAAGGCGTAAGTTAGGAGACCTAACTGTTCCATATTTAGGAGAGCGGGCTCAAGGCCCTCGGGAAATAAATTCGTTACCATTTTTCGCACTGCACATAGAAAATAAATGCTTCGTACTGTTTCTCAAGCCCCTCACCAAACATACTCAAAGAACGGCCCAGATTATTACTGTGGGTTTTAACTCAAATAAATAGCTACATGGGTTGCCTGAATCTCGGAGCCCGAGGGCTGTAGTCCTCATATGCCCCGTTATATGGACCCTGGCAGACGTCTTGCAGATAATAAAATAAATTATTATAATAATTATTATTATTGAAGATTTGAAAGTTCAAAGCAGCACCTGAAATCGCGGAAATAGTCAAAGAGGATGTATAAGTAACGAATGGGAATGAGGGGGCCGGAGGAGTGAAGTACACAAAGTTTACGCAGGAACTAATAAGCAGGAAATTTCTGAAATGATTTTAAATTATATACTGTCCTGATAAAAAAAATCTTGGCTGCCCCCTTGGCCGCCAAGGTAATATTCAGCGAACCATGTACTGGAAATTCAAATATTTTTGCTGAAGTCTTAAATGATCAAAAAATCTACATTACTTGGTAACAGTAAGAGTGGAAAGCTTTTAAAACGCGAGTGGGTAGCAGGGTTTTTCGAAAAAAAATGTACTTCGTTCAATAAGCCCCAATGTTTAACTTATTCAATGGGTTCTGACCCTTCACTACATAGAGGATAAACCACGTCTCGTAAAATAAAGGATTTAACAGATGCAATGGATAGATCGAATTTGATATCTTCCTCTGAGAGGCGTGGGCTTCCAATATAGTTCACGTCCAAATTCATCCCGTCCTCCACCAAGATAGTATAAGACGTAGAAATGGTTAAAACATAAAACGTCCAAAGTGATCGGTATTAGAGTTGACTCCGTAGATTAGGTGGTTTGTGAGAAAAATAGAGGTACTTTTTATTTTAAGTCCGTGCGATAGGCTAGTTTTATAGAAAAGGAAAGTTTAAATACAATAGTTATTTTTGATAGGCCAGCAGCATCCTTCTGGACGTATACATATAGGCGTAACGTCCAGAGCCACCGACAGGAGTAAAGTTAGCCCAAATCCAGAATTCTTTACTTGAGGAAAATAATGTGATAAATTTACCCCAATTTACTGATGACTATTCTGATTTGCAGAAATAATGGGCCATGGCCCTTCCCAGCAACATATCCTAGTCACGCCAATACGTATATATTAAACTGATTTTGTAAAAGGAATAAACAGAAATATCGTACAGCTATGTATTGTCCGCACTCGTGTAATGTCCGAAGGGAAAATCAGAGGAATTACATTTTCTCATTTTAAATTTTGTGTTTTCCACCTAACACATGGATTTCGCACAAGTTTGTTTCCCAACAATTACGAAACAAAACGTTTAAATCTGCATAGATACATACAACAATATTGAATATGGTATCTCCGTTTGCTTTCATTTCCTTCAGATATGATGCAAGTACTTACCAACTGAAAGAGCCGTCTCATGTTCGGACCCTGAAATTCTAGTTAAAATGTTGGAAAAAATGAGAGGAAATCTTTAAGTTTTACGTCCCAAGCATATGCCGGTTAGGCTAAAAAGACGTTGATGAGAAATGAATGAAAACATGGAATGAAGAAAGTGGGAGGAAACGGGAGAACTCCGAGAAAACCCACGAGAACGGTGATTGTCCACCACAAAGTCCACACGGCGCGTGCTGGGATCGAACCAGGGACCCCAAGCACTGGAGGAAAACACTCAACAACTTAGAAACCGCGCCCCCTAGTTAAAATGTTGGGTCAAAATATGCGGACATTACACAAGCGTTTATGGTATGTACTTTCCGGGAGGCTACCACTTTAAGGAAACAGTATGCTGCTACTTACAGGCCCGCAGTCGGCTACGAATAAATGGAATCAGAATTACGAATATTTTATACTAGCTATAAATTTCCTTCTAGTTTTTATTATCGAAGCAGTAATTTCTGCTTCCCCAAGCTTTATAAATATCAATATCAAACATTTATTAAGAAAGGGAGCAATAGAAAACTAAACTACGAACAAAAATTCAGAGAACAAAATCCACAAGAAATTTTATAGGATAGGACAAAAGCCCATCAAACAGAAAAAAAAAAACTTTTCTCAGGGTTATAATTGTGAAGGAGCGACCGCGTTGTGAATTCGAAATCTATTGCACTTAATTATTCAATTTTTGTACAGAAAAAAATGACATTCGATTTTTTTTAAAAAAAAGTAAAATGCACATTATATTTCGAAAAAAGTTTTCAACAGAAGCAACATTTCTCATTTTTTTGAACCGACAGTAGAAATATTAATTAATACATGTCAGGTAAATTGTATTTTTTCATATGGGCTACTATTGAACCCAATACTGGAATCCATACTGAAAGTGCACAAATTACTTTAGAGTAAACAACCTATATCTGTAGGTTCTTATTTCTCCCTTGTGCACGCACGGAAGTGAAATAAATGGATAGTAGGCTGTATCTCATCTATTTCCAACATGAAATGTATAGGGCAGGTTTTTAACTACAAGATGGTTGTGTACAGAAAATTAAGAAAATTCATTTTAATTCGGAAAGATTCTCTAATTAAAAAAAATGTTCTTGCCATCACAGCTAGCGGTCAAAAATCCGTGTGTGAGATCTATGTACAGTCCTCTCTTTTGTATTGTGCAGCCTTTCTCAGCCGCAAGCCTTCGGAGAGACACATGTGCATAATTCCTCCCATTTTCTATGGCTGGTGTACATACATTTCTTTTGTACAGTACATCCTTTACGAATGAATGACAGGCGGTGTTATCTTTACGCTTAATTACCCTACCAAACGCAGACGCTGTTAGTCTGTTAGAATGCTGAACCTCGTAAACTAAGTTACCGTGCTGTCCCCAAGAACAAATTTATGTATTTGTTCTGTGTTCTGTTGTAATCTAATAATAATAATAATAATAATAATAATAATAATAATAATAATAATAATAATAATAATAATAATAATAATAATAATAATAATAAATCTGGAACTAAATTTCTATCTTCCTTCTTTGTGCGAAAGTACGGTTTGCACTTCTCGTGGTTCTCACATACGTGCGATGGACCATTTCGCAGGTCATCTCTAAGATCCTGCAGTGAACACTCCTGTTTTGCATTATAGGATATAGCTCTCGAGCAGCAGCGGTTAAACGTGGAATTCTAACTCGCAAAATTGTTCTCGCTTGCAAGGGGAAACTATTTTGCATACCCCTCTTCTGGAGCACATATGTATAATTCCTCACACAATTATTTGCGCATTCAACTTTCTTGACTTGGCGTCCATACGACACCTTTTCGATTATCCTGGAGTGAACGCTGAAGTCGCCATTTTCTACAAATCGTTTGTAGCGAAACGTATGCATTTCTTGGCTATTACTAAAGCCTTCTACGATTATGTCAGCTTCTAACGATGAAGATGAGGATGACCAGTTGCGGTAACATCGATGTTGTCTTGTTTTTTTTTATTTGTTAATGACGCTGCAGTGCATACTTAACAATATTTGTTTCTCACTCCCTAAAACAATAGCTTTTAATTTCTTGTCCAATAATACATGCCTGGAAAAGATATATACATATATACAACCATGTAAGTAAAATTTGAATATTAGCAACATTATGCAATATAAAACGTCAAACGTATTCAAATTTAACAGAACACAGTGTAGACCTTAGAGCGTTTGCACACGTCCACGGAAATACTGGCCCAGGAGCCGGCAATACCGGGACCGGAACCGAGGATACTTTGCACACGCGGCCGGCAAAACCAATTCCGGTTCCGACAATGTCGTTTCCGGCGCTAATTTGCACACAAATCCCGGTAATGCCGGTGCCGAGAAGTAGTTTGAGTTAGAACGTGAAGGAGAGAACATGAGTCCAGCCATAAAGAAACGGCATCTCCTTGCCTTGATGTACGTGTGGCGAAGAAAGAGAAAACAAAGCAACACTAGAAAGATTAGGAACCATCCATTGTTGGCAGAGCGTCATGTGGAAGTTTCGTTTTATACATTATATGAAAAGATGAGGAAATATATTGAAACAGGCTGAGATCACTGTATTCAAAATAATAATAATAATAATAATAATAATAATAATAATAATAATAATAATAATAATAATAATAATCATAATAATAATAATAATAGGTTTTGAAAAGGTAGCATTTCGGCTGCCTATCCCCTCAGTCCACAATCATGCTATGGAACAAATGCCAGACAAGACACAGAGCACATGAATATTTTTATTATTATCTATAGGGTAAAGCAGCATAAAATCAAAAGAGCTGAAATTTTCTTGTTCTGTTTGTGCTTTTCAGTTCTTTCTGTAGTTGTGTTTTAGTTTTTATTTATTTTAATTTTATTTACAACTTTTATTATGCTTGGGAATTACTACTTCTTTGAATATGATGGAGATTTAAACCCTTGTTTCTTAGTATGAAGATTATTCGTATCCTGTATTTGAATTGCATAATCAACACGATAAACACTGGGCAACTACCGTAGATTCATAAGTTGTTCATATATCCATTTCGTTTATTTCCCCCATGTTGATTTTTTATTATGCTTCATGTATGCTCAGACATATTCTCTATCAAATTGAATCCAACGACCCCTTTGTTTAAATCGTTAAGTAAATTTCGGCTGTACTGTGAAACTCACTTTCCGCGTAGCCGTATTTCTGTCAATCAAACAAGATCCGAATTTCCCTTGCTAAGAATTTATGTAAATATGTAGCTGCTATGTTTGTAGTAACTCAGAGTCATTTTGATCATTTCATTCTTCATTATATATTAATGTAATGTAAAATAAAAAGAAAAGAAAAGAAACAGAAAAATGAAGTAACATAAAAGTCTAAATACAGGAAAAGAAACAAGAATACACAACGTCTTACATTCACTCACTGTAGCTAGATTTCAAAAACCTATCAGCAAACCGGCTCCAGCATTACCAGCTGCGTGTGCATCCATGCATAAGGAAGCATTGCCACCGACTAAACCGAAGCTGGAGCCAACACCAACATTGTCGGTGGTTAGGCCGATTGCATCTGCCGGTCGCGGGAGTTCCATCGGCCTTTTTACCGGGTCAGGAAACGTGTGCAAGCTACCATTTGATTACACTGCCGCCGATTCCATCGCCGACATTGTCGGAACGGTCGTGGCTTTGCACGCGACATGTGGAAATGATCTTATAGTTTCTTTCTATGATTTCATAGTTTCCCACCACCTGTGGAATATGCCAAATATAAAAAGGTTAGTTCAAAGACCGCTACACCCTTTATTTTTTTTAAAAAAAAGAACGTTCCACGATAATACAAATGTGTCCCATAATGAATTTTCGTATAAAAGGGTTTGCTTTTGATGCATTATAACGTACATTTTACTTGAAGCTTCGGATGTCAACCCTCTGAATGAAGTTCAATCAGTGAAGAATAAAGGGGGTGGATTAACCCTCAAGATTTTAGATAAGTTCCACCGTAACATTCGTGAAAATGTAACATGTTAATATCCTCTTTGAGAATTTCCACAATTTTCGGAACTTGGGACTACAAACTATTACGAAAGAACGAGTTAATTTTAGCACGTGTAGGGTGAATAGCCGTAGACGCCTGAAGTAAGTTTTTTGGATTAGTTTGTGTGGCAAAGGACCAACACACAAGTAAAGTCGCGCGAATACACGTACCTGAATCATAACACACAATGTAAAACAACAATTATTACTTATGCGCATTGTATAACCTTCTTAATAACATTTTATATATATAATATATATAATATATAATATATATATATATAATATTATAGTTAGTGAGTAATAAATGTAATGAGTTTAGTCATGAATTTCAAAGAAACAAACTCGTTTCGAAAAATCGAAGGTGAACGATCCCCCTTTACCCCCCTGTGGGTGGCTTGTGAATAGCTCCTTGATAATTGATAGAAAATAAATAGGAATACTATATTTTGATGCAATACAGGGATTGTTTCTTTTGTTTTTTTTAAAGAAAACAAACTATTCAATCATCACCATGACTTGTATTTAAAGTCAATCGAGAACGAAAGAGTGAATTTGTCTTCCAACTTCTCTCCTTCCGATGGAGAAAGTATGTTCCATGACTATGCACGTAAAAATTATTTTAACCACTGGCTCCCAAGCTTTACTTGGGACGCCTCTCCAAAGCCTATGTAAAACCATGATACCCTCTCTCCGAGATATATGATGTTATTTACTGCAAACTTTTCTCATGCTTACAATAATTTATGACAGAGAAATAAATGTGGAACACTTAGTAAATAAAAAATAAGTAAAAATCAATGCTAAAATGGAAAAGCATCCGTAATAGCAAGGAATCGTGAAATAATATTTATAAAATATTGAAATTTCATTTGTTTCTGGATGTCAAATATTTATTGAACATTGAAAATGGCCTATTTTTGACCACACATTGAACATTTATTAAATATTGAAATTAGGGTTTCGAGATTTGAACATCTTTTCTGCCCGTTTCTTTTCTTTCCTTCTAGAGTATACATAATACCGCCTAGTAATTATCTAATAATCTCCATTGAAGTGCCTAAATACTACATTCCATGTTCCAAGAATTCCAAGATATCGATATCTTAATATAAGAATTAGAATGCAAGTCTTTTCTTCCACTTTCATTAAAACATAAAAAAAAATGCGGATACATGTGCTAATTTATTTTAAATGGGAAATCCCCATACCAAATTTCAAGTCTCTGACCCGGAGTAAACATCTTAGTATATTAATTCTAATGTACGTCCATTTTCTTGCCGCCCTTTCTCTCCCCTTCTGGGCCATATTTGTAAAAAGGCACTGAAATACGTACTACATTAACCTTAAATGAGATGTTCAAATACGAAATTCTATGATTTTACCCTCAGTGTTTCCGAGATATTGGCAAATTAAGATACGAATTGCAACTCCCACTCCATTTTCCTTTTCTCCCTTTCTTATTTTCCTTTCCTTCCGCCATTTTCCTTTTCTTCCCCCCTCTCCGCCCCATCTAATTAAAACATCACAAAACGCTAAAAACATCTGCCAAATGATTTTCACTGAGAAATGCAAATAACAAATTTAAAAGTATCTAACGTCACGAGATTCGGAAAACTTTCCTTTTTATTATCATATTTCCTACACCATTTCCCCTCTCTGTCGCATTTCCAAGAAATAAGTTCTTAGTGGTACTCTATGTCACAAATCCTATGTATTGTCCTAGTTTCTATTTTGACTTCCATATGGTTTAGTTTTTAATTACTTCCTATATAAGTCGCTAAATTTGTATAACTATACTCGCCACTCCAGAAGCTGTATTGTGTCCATGCCCATAACTTCTTTTGCTCCACCCTCCGGCTACGTATACAGTTATCGATAGTATACTATCTGGATCTACATGACCCTTTTCAATCTAAATTCTTCTTTTTTCCTCCCCAGCTTCTTTCATCTCACTCCAAAGAGAATCTGTCCACAACACAAAATATACAAATTGTTTTAGAAAACATGGCATATCGTTATTTTGTTATTTTGAATCACTAGAAATCTCATTACTCACTTACTTTTTACTCTGAGTGTTATCAATAAGTAAAAGGTAAGTCTACCTGGTCATCAAGAATGTGACTCAGTTTCTCTGTGATTATGTAGAAACTATACGGATAAATAGTTACTTTTTGTTTCTGTATGTTTTATATGGTATGCATTGTAAAGACTAGCAGCGTTAAGAGAATATCAGTTTGAATTTTACTTTGTATAAAATGTAGATAGCGACTGAGGCTTCAATTCTTGACTCCCACATATGCTCACTCTACCATCTCGCATCTCAACAACATAAAATCATCAATGTTTGGTTAGCCTACGGCACGCACCTTATGCTTCTGCAAGACTGCTGAATTACAGTCGAAATACCGGAGGATTTGTTGCAGAACGGTTTCCAAAACTATTTCCTTGTGGCCAAATAGCGTTCTAGCTTCCTGTGTGGGAGATTCTGGTTTGATATTTCGTGAAAGATCAATGGTTTGGATTTCACGTTAATTTACAGATTAATGTCTCGTATGGGCCCGGTGCGCAACCATCTTATCACACACAAAATAAAGTATCCTTGACAACATCGATATGAAAATGCCATTAAAGAGTTGGGAACGAGAGCAGCAGAACGAGTGTAATCCGCAATTCGTTATATATTAAGGCGGCTTTCGTAAGTTGAGGATAATAGCGAGACTACGCTTGATTCGCATAGTGGTGCAAACCCTCAAAATCTAGTCCAGAAGTCCTAAATCGAAGTTTCAACTTTGATACTTTTCCACATAGATAGGTGAAGTTAGTATTTCAACCATTAGGAACCAGGTTTAGTGAGTCAGATACATATACTGGCTATCATTTTTTCTATCTAAGCACCGAACTCCTCACATCTAGGTCTCGCACGTTCAATTTCCTTGTGATTAAAGTTATTTTATAATTTTCTCCAATGTAGTCAGCGATTGAAAGTAAGTAGACTTTAACAAATACACCTTGTCTCAAAAAGGTTGGGCGCATTCCTTATTACTGTTTTCAGGCAAAAAATTTCTTAGTACAACTTCGGGTATCTTCTGAAAAAAGTAAACCAGATCCGAACCTCGAAGCCAACCTTTGCAATCGGGAAAGAGTTTGCAGATATGTTTTTCTTCTTTTAAATATAATAAGACTTGTTACCAAGTGTAGAAAAAAGCAACATTGATTGAAATACTTAATTATACAATATTTCGAAACTTTATATTAATGACAATACATGCTTGTTTGTCATTTTGCTCTCCATACGTAATGGAACATTTAGATACATAAAGGAATCTTTCCATGTGTAAAATAATGCCCAAAGTCAAGACATAGAACATAATTCTCGACTGAGTACTAAAATAAAAGTCAAAGTAGAAAAATACGGACTTTGCAGTGGAAATGATTGCCATAATTATCTTGAGAAACGCTATACATCGCTAGAAGCGTCTTCCGAAGACTTCTTGTGTTAACTCTGTGATAATCTGTTGGATGCCAAATTGTAAGGTTGTGATTGTATTCCCATCTGGGTCAGGGATTTATTTTATAAAATTCTATTTTCCGCAATGCATGAAAAATTATATATAATAATTACTTCGAAATACATGACTTGTATATATATATATATATATATATATAACATATATTCATTGCAGAACATAGTAATAATTATGTTTAAAATACAACATCTGAGATAGCTGTTCACAATACGTTGGTACTCTATATGTGAATGTTAAGTAGAAATTAAGAAAATAATATAGCAATAAATAGGTTATGTAATGTATTTATTTGTTGCTATTTGTCATACAGAGGTTACTCTTCGATTTTCTCATTACATGAAGATGCTTTCTGAAAAGTAAAGAGACTATGCCAGTATAAACATAATTTTTTATACAAACTGGAATCTTGGTTAAAGACACAAAACTCACGAACCCCAAAACCATGTAAACAGGAAATCTACGAACACGAAGTCATGTCTAAGAAACTTATTTATAGTTTAGAAAGAAGGCAGTACAGGATTTCTTTCCAAAGGATTTCAGTTCAATGATCTGAAATACTTTTGTATATGGATGTGGTCTCTATCACTCCATCTCTCCTCCGTATTGTGTGTAAACTTACTACTTATAGTGCATACAGTTTTAAAAGAGTACTCTCGTGGTAAGCTATTCGGAGTTGGAAGGGGATATATATATAAAGAAAAAGCGATCAAAGTTAGTGCCGAATCCATAGTTCTCGTTGTTGCTGATATTAATAATTACCACTCTGATAGCGTTAAAGTCCAAATTTGACTTGCATTGTTTTGCTCCTTTGTGGTTAAGCGTTTAGCGTACACGTTTCGGCGTGGGAGGACCAGGTTCAGTCCCTAGTGACAGCTCATGTAGTTCGAGTTCTACGTTATTTAGTAGGTCTATGTCTCATATAGCCTCACTGCTGAAAGAGAGGTTAAACTCAAAATGAACTCAGTCGATTCAAACCCCATCGTAATGTTGGGTGATAAAGGATGAAAAATAAAATGTTTCACTAGACTGAGATTAGTGCCAAAACCATAGTTTAGGTTCGTCTAGCTATTACAATCGCAATGGCATTTAATGCCACGTTTTCGCATGACCGACTGTCACCGGGATTTTGATTTTACAGGGGCAATATTGAAATCGTTGCTCATATAGCTATAAATATTTTAATGTATGTATAAGTGCATATTCCAGCTTAAATCCGGAATGTCTGGAGCATCTTTTACCTAACGTGGGAGACATTACTTTCAATCTAGGAAAAAGATATATGGAAGTCAGATACCCCAAGGGGTGTAAGTTGGGAGGAGTGATGTGTAAAAACAGTGTAAAACGACTGATCGTCGTGTGTTAACCATTTCTTTCTGCGTCGTTGATATGAATCCTGAGGCACTCAATGGCGTCATATCCAAATTTATCCCCATCTTCACAGGATGAGGGGCACTGGGATAGTTAATTAGTCAGAAAATGAGTGGGTCAGTGGTTGAAATGGGTCAAGATTTGTGAGTGAGTCTGTGGATCGTGGGTCAACTAAACGTGACCCACTGCGAAACAATACTCACCGTAACTTACATTAACCCATTGACCCACCGACCCATTCTGCTCAGTGTCATGTAGATAGCATATTTTGAACACTGGTAAGTTTGTCTTCGTTTTACTTTTAAGACCACCATTTTTCTTCTTGTTTTATTTGGTGCTAATGAAAAAAGAAGTTCAGGGTCTTTGGGATTTTGATATTCGCATTTGTAACAATGGCAATAGGACTTACTACTTGGTTTTTGAGATGTAGGCTGTGAGTTTTAGAGAAGCAAACTACTGGAAAAAATTGGTTTATTACAAATATAACCTCTTTAGTCAGTAGAAAGGATTTCATAGATCATGGATCAAAGTTAATGACGATATAGTTTAGTGAGTCGGAGTTGATCACAATGGTTCAGAGTTGTTTATAGATGATGGTGGGTCAGAGTGGGCCATGATGGGTAAATGGGTCACGTTCGGTGGTGAGTCATTGTAGATCACGGTGGGTCGTAGGTCGCGATGTGTGGTGCGTCAATACGTTGTGCATCAAGGTTTCATTGACCCACGCCATCTCTCGTTAACATTGTACTAAAAAGGAGAGGCTCCGAAGGTGCGTGTCGACGATTTTCTCAAATTTTGCACATACATAGTACCGCACCAGAAAGCAATAAATCTCGAAATGGTTCACAGTACCATCTCACAGAACTCGAGATAAAGGGATTTGTTTGATTGGCTAAATTAGGACCTCAACAATTTAATCAAGTGAGATTTTCTTCATATTTTCCTTGGGGGAGGCAGAATATTACACGGCTAGTAAAGTTAAAGTTGAAGGTTCGCGTCAACCTCGGAGTACTTGTTTTCTTTTCTAGTGTTTTTACACTCACCTGAATATAAACAAATCAGGATGTGAGATATTACATATTTTGGGGGAGTAATTTTGTGGTTCGTTGGCTTTTAGTCGAGTCTCTGCCGCTCGTGGTATAATTTTCAAAACGAAAGTGGGGTGACCACAGATCATAGCTGCGGGATCAGCAACTTTTGGCGAAAGGTCGTCAGTTAAGCATCGGTAGTCCACTGACGCTTACGGCATGAGGGCTTGTACTTGAAAACTAAGAGAATAAAAAAGCATGGTAACCATGAAGCCCGTTGGCACTCCTAAAAGTCGGAAACGATGAAACAGATGTCAAAACCGGAAAACACGTGTAGTATATGATTTAAAAGTGTTACTAAAATATTAAAAAAGATGACAAGAGTATCTAGCCTTTATGCTAAACTGTGCAAAATAGCGAGCGTTCAGGAGGATAAAAAATTGTTCGTTGAAAACTTTGTGACCACCTCTATAAATGTGAAGCTGAACATTTATCTTACAAATGCAAAACTATAATCCACCAAGGTAAACATGAAGTGACCCATTGTGGTTTTATTAAATCACTAATATTAAATTCTGCGTTCCACTGTTGTGTCTTGAGGCTAAACGAAAGGGTGATTGTCAATTATGAAATTAATGGTAGAATACAGAAATCTAAGGAATTCTGGGGCTAGGTCTTATGTAGCCATGTGCTTGAAAAAGGTAAAAGCAAAACAAACAAAATCAAATTGTGGGTGTTTTCAAAGTTTATGACGAACTGTCAACTGTACTAGTAAATAAAACTCATTTTTTTCCCACATTCTTTCCATTTCTATATTGTAGCATTGATTTCATCATTCATAATCACCTGTCCTTCATAATTAATTATTCAACATCGCATCGCTGCAGTCATTTTTTTGTTTTCTCGATTTTAAGCGTTTACGTTGTTTAGAATATCTCATCATGTATTTGTTCTACCAATCTGAAAGTTGCTGGACCTCTCCAACTTCTGCAGAGCTAAAATTGCGATCTCTTTACTTTCTTGCCTAAACCCACTTAAAGGGGGTGAAATCAGGGCCTATAATAGAAACATTTTTGGACATAATGAAGACATGTACGAGACTGTTGTCCTTTCGTTTCATCTACATAGATCCATAGTCAGTGAACACTCATTCGATTTAAACACAGTAGATCAAACGGAAAGACAACAACCTCCTGCATGACTTGACACTTAAAACAAAAATAAACATCATTAAATATCATCGATATAGCAAGCAGTAAAAGAATTGGGTACTTACGGACTTTTTGTGAAGTGTACATTTTAACTTTTCTCGCGTTGTGGTGATAGCGGCATTCCTCACTAGTGTTGCTGTGGGTGTGATAAGACAGAGTCACAACTAGAGGAATGAAATGAGCTTGAGAAATTTGATTGGACTAACCATTCATCCTACTTTATTTTACGTCACAACAACGAATTTTCGGTTTAATTTCTGATCATAACATCCCCTAGAGTATGACATCATTCCGTAATATTTTGACCCCCTTCAGCTCAAAAACACAAAACGCGCTTTGTTATGTGTTACGGTATACTAAAGTAGTAACTATTCCCAAACTTTCAGATCATTTTATCCAGGCACATTGGTGATATTGAACAGTGAAATGTGCAAAATTGTCATAAGTCATATCTTCATGATTTCTTCAGGCCATTGTGGTACCTACAGGTCTACAATGCTTTTAGTACAAACTTATGACTTCGGACTATACGCACACACAAATTCAGACCTCTACGTCACTTGCTTCCTCTTCCCAAACATGTCTCCAATGTCCAAAAATGTTGCTCTTATAGGTCCTGATTTCACACCTTTTAAGTGGTTTTGGGCCAAAAATGTTAAGAGATCAAAATTTTAGCTCTTCAGAATTTGGAGACGTCCAGCAATTTTCAATTTGGTAGGACAAATACATGCTGAGATAATCAAAGCAACATAAACGCTTAAAATCGAGAAAACGCAAAATTGCGACAACGGTTGCATTGCCATGCGATGTTGAAAAAATAGTTAATTGTGGTTTTGAAATACTCTTATATAGGATATACGTTCATGAAAAAATTAGATTTTTTGGAGATGGTCGAGCGGAACATGCTGCATCACTTAGAATAGATTGACCCAGCTCTGTTACAATTCAGGTTTTTCTGACCCTTAGGATATACAATAGTAAAATGTTGTGTTTTTCATCTTCCGAATGAAGATGAATACAAAATTATCGTATATAATTATTTCTTTGTTGGCTTAGATACATTCCAGTAGAAATTGAATGTTAGAATTCTCAAGTAAAGATGAAGTAGGCCAACGTAAAAAAAAAACTAGTTTTCCGTGTAATTAATCATGCTGTACTAATTTAAAATGCTCATGTAATAAAGCTTCAAATACAAATTTTATGATCATTTTCTCCACAACTTAAATTTTTGATTGTTTTATGCTTTGAACGCTCCTTATATTAAACACAGCTTCAGAAATTATTATAATAGAAATCAATGAGTATAAAATGCGAACAACTGTAGTTTTCATTTTCCACATTGTTTCTCAGCTAATAACAATCGCTTTCGATTATTTTTACAAATTAACCCACTACCAAGTTACAATATATAGAAAATTCTCCGTCACATAAAAGAACATTTTTAAAAATGTCAGGAGATTTTCTTTTTTAAAAAATAAAGAGCTATATACTGAATCTCAGCTCTCTAAGTTTAACGGCTTGTGAGATACTCAATTGTTCTCAAAAATTCGGACCCCTTCTCCCCCATAAGGATATGTATTATAATTAAAGTGATACGCGTACAATACTTCCCATTTGGGATTGGGGCCTGATTATATAACAAATGTCATTTGATGTTACAATTTGACCGTGATGATCACGCAGACATAGTTACTTTCATTTTCTTATATAATAATTTATATATTACAGATGATTCAAAAATATTTTCCTCAGCAGTTAGCTCCTTTAAAAGCTCACAGGCTGCATCTCAAATTCGAACTCATATTGCTATTGCCAACTATCAGTTGCAAATATTATAATCCAAAAGTGCCTGAAAGTTTTTCATTAGAAACACATGAAAAAAAAATAAAAATAAAAGTATTGAAAGTAAAACGTAGATAAGCTCACCAGTGTTCAGAAGATGCTGTCTACAATGCACTGAACAAAATGGGTCCGTGGATCAGAGTGAGTCACGGCGAGTGGTGTTTTTCATTAGGGCACGTACTCTTAACCCACGATCCACCGATCCACTTACAAATCTTAACTGATTTCACCCACTTACCAACCGACCCATTTACCTACTCCATCTTTGATTTTAACATGTCTTATTACATTTAAAATGCGAAACATAAACCCACACAACTTTCCATCAATTGCGAGGTTGGTTTAATATAACACTGATCTGCAAATGTTCAACGCTTTTTCTGATGCTTTGAAATAAAATGGTATATCCAAATCGATTTTGTCTGCAGATTACGAATATGACCTACAAAGTTGCGTATCAGGCCAGTTTTTTTCACAAACCACGAAAATGGCAAATTTGAAAAAAAAACTAACTTTTTAACGTGTAGACTCCTGCCAGGGATTTCATACCTTTACGTTGTCGTCCCTGGCGCCTCTTCTAATCGTTGCAGAGACATGAACTACCCCTTGTTGGAAAGCTAATGGAACATGTAATGTAACGAGTTGTGTTTGGTGCATCTACGCTCACATTCGTAGAAAAAGAAGAAGAAGAAGAAGAAGAAATTCAAAATATTTGTAAGAAATGTCATGTTTTGAATTTCCGGACACGCTGGCAATACTTTTAGCTATTCTACGTTGGTCAAAAATTAATACAAGTTCCTTACATACGTTGTCATATCAACCATATAGAAAAATGAGAGCCGCAGCTACAATAGGGCGGAAGTAAAAATAATCAAAGTGCAACCACCCTTTATGAAATGTGTTGGTTCGTAAAAGTTCACGTTGTTACCCCTGGCGTCTCCTATGTGTCACACAGACATTGTCGACACCTTGTTGGAAAGGTAATAGAACAGTAAATCCAACGAGATATATTTGGTATCCTTGGTTTCCGTTAGTAGAAGAAAAGGAAGAATAAAGTCCAAAAGAATGTAAAATACGTATTTTTTTCAATTTCAAGTCCGCTGTCAACACTGTTAGTAATCCTACGCTTGTAAGAATAATCATATGAGTGATTCACACATTCTTACCAACCATATAAAAATGATGTGATCGATTTGTTGGAAACTTTAAAAAGAATTAATGTGTAAAGAGGAAAAATATCTGAGTGCCCTTGCCCCTTACCCAGCATGATTTTAATGATTTGCTTCGTGACGTCAATTTACCAAAAACCGCAGCAGAATTGTTAGGATTGCGACTTCATGGAAACAATTTATTGGATCCGAATACTAGATTGTCCTGGTACAGACACCGAGAGACAGTATCAGTTACACATTTGCAGAAGAAAATGGTTTGGTATATTGTCGACACATTCCGACAGTCATGAAATTCTACAACATCAATTGCAATTCAGGAGAACGGTGGCTGTTCATAGATTCCAGCAAATCCAGTTTAATCCCTCATAGCATTCCGTGCCATATATGGCGCATACCATTTTTTCACTTTAGCTTTTCTGTGATGTGTAAAAGGCATCAAATGACTGTTTTGTCTGCAGTGTGAGATACTGACGGGTATGAATAAGTGATTGTGATGTAATTTGGCAAGTTCTTTGTGAGTTGTAAATGTGTCGACTTACTCATTTCATGACGGAATTAAGTTAAAAACCAAAAAATTCAAGTTTTAATTCATTTTTCAAGTTCCCATATGGAAATTTGCAATACTGACTATTTTTCGCTATAAAAATTTATGCAGAAAGGGTAATAAAGATGTTTTACTACACAACACTAGCGTCCATTCCAATAGCACATTTAGTGACTCTGAAAGAGACATACTAAAGCCTTGAATTTCTGCTGGAAAAGGTGCAGTACAAAAGTTATGAGTGGTGTGTGTGTGAGGATCTCAAAGTCATTCAAATATTGCTAAGCCAGCAAGCAGGCTACACAAAATTATCCTCGTTTTTTGGGTGAGTGTGACTCCAGAGCAAGAGCTGAACATTGGGTTCGAAAGCAGTAGCATTCAGAAGTACTTCCATACATGACACAAAGAACATTGTTTCACTTACATTGGTTGATCCCTCTAAAATACTGTTGCACCCGTTACATATAAAACTAGGTTTAACGAAACAATTCGTGGCAAATTTAAGCAGAGGTGCTTTTAGTACCTTGCTAGTAAATTTCCATCTATCACGTCAGAAAAGAATCAAAACTAGAATTTTCACAGACCCCAAATCCAAAAATTGATGGCGGATAAAACATTTGAGGTAAGTATGAGTGAGATAGAATTACAAGCATAGGCTGCGTTCAGAAATGTAGTACAAACCTCTTTGGCGAACACGAAGGCTGAAAATTATAGCGTCTTAATCAACAAAATGTTGGAATCTTTTAAACTGCTTGGCTACAACATGAGAGTCAAAGTTTACTTTCTTCAAGCTTATCTCAATTACTTCTCTGACAATCTTGGTGAGTTTACGGAAGAACATAGCGAGCATTTCCATCAGAATTTTAAAGTGTTGGAAAAGAGATACCAAGGAAGGTGGACTGCCCATATGATGGCTGACTATTGCTGGATGTTAAAAAGAGAAGGTACGGAAGAACACCAACGAAAATCCAAAAATAAGAACTTTGAAGGGAAACCCGGTGACGAACGTTAGGTATGTATGATTTAAACTATGCAATTATGTTTATCTTTTTTCTCTTTCTTCTTCTGTTCGTCTATGACTATTAGACTATGAGTGTGAAGCATACCTCGTTGCATTCCCTGTTTTATGAGCTTTCAAACCAAGATGTCATTCATATCTCTCTGACAATTAGGAGTGGGGGAAATGTCAGGGTTGGCAATGTAAATGCAAACAAACCAAATTATAAATGGTATACAGGTGATTTCACTTCGTTTTGTTTCTCAACTACTGTTGTAGCTACGGCTTTCATTTTCAATATGGTTCATATAACTAGATAAGGCACTTGCATCAATTTTTCGGATTAGCGTGAGGTTACTAACAGTGTTGTGAGCGGACCGGAAATTCATTTTATAACAAATATTTCGAATGACTTCTTCTTCTACAAATGGGTGCTCAGGGGTACCAAACATACCTCGTCGCATTACTTGTTCTATTTGCTTTCAAACAACGGGTTGCCCATCTCTCAGAAACGATTACGAGAGGCACCAAGGATGTCAGCGTCAAGATATGAGTTCCCTGGCAGGCGTCTACAGGTTAAAATATACGATTTTTTCAAGTTTTTACATTTTCGTGATTTGGGAAACAAACTGACGTGATACCCACTTTTGAAGGGCATTCACGCAATCTGCAGAAAAATGGATTCCGATACACCTCTTCACTTGAGAACAACGAAACCTTGGATATCAGTGTAATAGTTGAAATGGTTATTTCTTCCACCGTGAGAAATTGATATGATTAAAAACCCATCTTGAAGTGTGTGCAAACTACCTTCCAAAATTATTAGAAACCTTTCCTCGAAAACAAAAACTATAAATTCGACAAATATTTCAGTAATTTTTGAGATTTTACTTCTAGCTCTCCCATGTCATCATCCTGTGAAGATGGGGATACATTTGGATGTAAACTCAATTGGGCAGATCACTATCAACCTCAAAGACCGAGAAAATTATGGATGAAGCATTAAGATCAGTCGTTTTACATCATCCTTACATGCCACACCTCCCAACTTCCATGACTTTGTACTACTACGATATCTTCTACTTAGATTGAAAGTGATATGTCCGCAAAGTTTGGTAAAGGTTGTTCCAGACATTCCGGAATTACGTTAGAATATTTATTTATACACAAACATCAACATACTTAGAGCTGTGGGAGCCATGCCTCTGTTAATTCAAAATCCAGCTGACATGTTCGTTCAGAATTGGTGTTATTTATCTCGGTGATAACTAAACTATGGACTCTACACTAATATCGGTCCTTTTGAATAATTGTATATGTTACTCCCTTCGACTCTCCTTATTACAAATGCTAGAAGATCATACTCCTACTGGAAGTTAAACTTAATACTGATGACCAAGTTTAGTCATCAGAACTGCTCTAAATCAACTTGGGGACCCCGAAAGATATTGATTCGACACTAACATTGGCCATTTTCAATTACTCCTACATGTCACAATTTCGCACACTCCTTGAGGGTGCTAATGAGGCCACAACTTGGAGTGCAGCACTTTATCTAAGCGACCCCAAAATTATGGATTCGACATTAACGTTAGTCCTTTTTTATATTTAATTTTGATGTCAGTCCCTTTCATTCCTCCTAGAAGAGCAAACGGATACTTTCACTGCTAGGACTAAATTTTGTCTTAAATGGCATTAGAATTTCTACCAATTAATTTAGCGACCAGTGCTGCGTTTTGAAGCTCGTCATCCCTCGAACTTTTGCTCTCGACATCCCTAGTAACTACATATTTCTCCGCCACTTGATCCGTAACTTAAAAATAAAACTTAATTCAAATATGGTTAATTAGTGAATTTATTGCAGTTAAATACCGTTCAGTAGACGCTACGGCTACAATTGCTAAAGAATGAAACGTTATTCAATTTTTAAATTTTGCGCTCTTCAAATATGTTGCCCTCTAGACACGTAGACAAATGGGAAATGCGGAACTGTTTCCGGCGCTTAAAACTGACGATTCGTCTCGAATATCGGTTGATTTCGATATTTTTATGTCACAAGTTAACCACAATGGGTGCTAATGGGAGCTTGAATTGAAAGTAGAACTATTCATGTAAGCGACCAAGAAACTACGAATTCGAAGCTAATATCTATCCTTTTCTAGCATTTTTATATGTATCCCCACAGTACTCTTTTCCAGATTTTAAGAAATATGGTTGAAATGGCTCTAGACATATCCGAATTAGTTTAAAACACACACATAATCCACTTTGATACATATAAATACAGAGCAAGCGAGCTAGAGAGAGAGAGAGAGATCGCGCAATCCAAAGCAACACCACATCCACATTGCTAAAGCATATATCAGGTATTGAATTGAAAACCTATATAAAAACTTTCTGCTGTGCCATGCTTCATTAGGACAATCCCAGTCTGCTCACGTTATCTTTGGGTTTCATGAAGTTTTTGCGAGCGTTCCGACTTTGGATCCTCTGTCCATGCCCTCTTTTTATGCCTCGGACAATTTTTCAAGAACATAAACGGCATGCTCTAATATGAATATTGAGAAATAACCTCTATATGAAAAATAGCTGCAAATAAATACACTACATAATTTATTTATTGCGATTATTAATTCTTTCTTAATTAGCATTTAACATTCACATATAGAATACCAACGTACTGTGAACAGCTATCTCAGATGTTATATTTTAAAGATAATAATTACTATGTTATATATATATATATATATATATATATATATATATATATATATATATATATATATAATGTATTTTAATGATCATTTTATATAATTTTTCATGCATTGGAGAGTATAGAATTCAATAAGAAAAAGCCTTGACCAAAATGGGAATCGAACTCACAACCTTACGAATAGGAATCCAACGGTTTACAACTGAGCTAACACAAACAGTCTTCGGAAGACGCTTCTAGCGATGTATAGCGATTCTCAAGATACCAAATTACTTACTGGATTCATATCCACTGCAAGCCCTATTTTGGTTTCTACTTTGACTTTTATTTTAGTACTCAGTCGAGAATTATATTCTATGTCTTAACTTTGGGCCTTCTTTTACATATGGAATGATTCGTTTACGTATCTAAATGTACCATTATGTATGGAGAGCAAAATGACAAACAAGCATGTGCTGATATTAATACAAGGTTTCGAAATATTGTATCATTAAGTATTTCAATCAATGTTGCTTTCTTTTCTACACTTGGTAACAAGTCTTATTACAGTTAAAAGAAGAAAACCACATCTGCAAACTTGTTTCCGATTGCAAAGATTGGCTTCGAAGTTCGAACGTGGTTATGTTTTTTCGAAGATAACGGAAGTTGGAGTCAGAAATGTTTTTGCCTCAAAACAACTGTAAAGGATGCACTCAACCGTTTTGAGACAAGGTGTGCGTTTATTGTAATAAAATTTGCTTGTTAATATATTATTGAACCATTTATAAGATATTTTCTTCCATTATTTTCAGTTGAAATTTGAAAATTATTAATATGCTCAATTAAAAAGTCTCATGGAAATACATCCTTTATTTTTTTCAACAGATGCTTATGTTGACCCCATTTTGTCTACCCAAATATATCCTGCGTCTTACGCATTCAAATTTAGATATTAAATTTCTAGATGAAGACGGTGATGATGACAATGAGTGAAATTGTTGAAAGGATAAAGTTTAGGAAAGGATAGAACCCCCCAAGGAAACCCACGTGATATCTGTCCTTCCATTAAAGTCCGTTTGGCATGAGATGGATCAAATCAGGAAACCCACGTACAGGGTGAACGCTCTACAATCCACCACGACTCAAATATTCCCAGTTAGACGGCGAATTCATGCTTTATTTCAGACTCCTCTGTTCAGTATGAAGTAGTAATGAATTTATTTGTCATTAATTTATTTACAATTTAAAATTGGAGACCCATTAACATATTTTTTCTTATGTGATCGCGGTAGTTGAGTGGTGGAGCGCTCACCTATAGTGGATGGCGCCCCTGCTCTCGGTCCCACCAAAGTGAACACTGAGTAACACCGCGTAAATGTTTTCCATTGGAGTTCTCTAACTTCCTTCCACTTCAATCATTCAACCATTATCGCTTATTTCATCATCACTGCCTTCCTTAGTCCCGGTGCAGAAAAAAAGGTTTTCTCAAGAGCAGCATAAGTAGTTTATTATAAATCCGTCATGTGTGATCGCTATCTAAGCTGAAATCACCGATTTATGTACTTAAGATTTTTTCTTTTTCTTTTTTAGCGATTAATCTACGCTATACAGTTTTCCACATTTTTGGCTATTGAAACTACTACGTTGCCCTTGTAACCAGTCCCGCAACCAGAAGGGGCTAGGAGCCAGTCCTCCCTAAATTTTCCATGGCTCGTAGATCTCAATGTATCATATACTATATTAACACAAAAAATCATGAATTTATATATTTGTAACATTTTTTTATGATTTGGGCCTCCCTAACAGTTTTATGACACTCCCAGACTCCTATGGCTTGTTACAGGCCTGCTTGTAACTAACATTACTTTCATCGTGCAAGTGCTATTATGATTAAACCTTCTCCACAGAATTATATCAACGCAACTATCATATTAGCTACTTGTGATATTGTCGAGAAGTAGGAAACTATTTTTCATTTTTTTTCTGGGAAGATCAAACTGATTTGTCATTTATTACTTGCTTGTTCCAGATATTGTCCAATCTTGTTGAGTAGTTTGAGACTCATACATGGGATATCCATAATATTGAGGAACTCTTGTAGATGAGAATACCCATTTCCAATGGAAACAGTGCTCCAAATAGTTGCAGTTTTGTTTAGAAATATATTAGACTATGTTTCCACCTCCATAGAGTGACATACTTCGCGCTTGCGCACGATGCACTTGTAACAGAGGTAAGACACGCCCGGAACGTCTCTCTCTATAATAATCAATTTTTCCTAAGACACATATCTTTCTGTGCTTTTCTTGGAGCTTTATTGACCACTTTAATATTTGTACCAAATTTACAATTCGATAGCCATTTGGAAAGTCATTCCAAATCTCTGTTTCGAGCTCCACTACAAGAGAGTGTAGAGACTCAGTGTCATAGATGAAATGACATAAAATAATAATAATAAGAAGAAGAATTTATAGAAATGAATGAATAATTATAGAAATTAAAATTACATTTATATAAATTTGGTGCTTAAATGTTGAAAGGTATGGCATCCATGAGAGTGTGAATACATTGGGGTGAATAATTGAAGGACGGATGGTCAAAAATTACTTTTTGTCTGTATGTAGGGCTACGAAATGTGTTTGTCTTTTTAAAAATTCGAATTAGATTTTGTCGCTCGAAAATTCAACCAAAATGTAAATTTTGTATGAAGTTCAAATATGAAACTGGTTTTGTTTTTTCGTTTGCAATTTAGATACGTTAAAATAGTCCAATTTTAGACTCGGCTTCATGGCACTTCGGAAAATAACCAAGAGTAGAAATTCATATGGAGCAAAAATCACGGCGGAAAACAACTCGACGTTGCGGGCGAAACTCATGCTGCCGGAAGCTTTGATATTAACAAACAACTGAATGTTGTTGTAGAAAGCTGAATCCCCTGGATATTTAATAGTTTCAGGTCTGAGTTGACCAAGTGTTTCTAAAAATTTCTTAGTAGGAATAATCTGTAAATTAAGTATGACTTTTAAATAGCTTTCCACTAATAAATTACGTATATATTTAAAGTTTGAATATCAGACTTTTTTTAAAAGTAACATTACGATACATAAAGAAAATATTTATCCTGAAATTAAAAGAGATATATAAATCACACAAAAAAGACATTTAAGTATAAGTTAGTGCACAATTTATATATATATATATATATATATATATATATATATATATATATATATATATATATATATTAGTAGTAAACCACTATGAAATGTGCAATAGAATGAGTCGAGTAAAGTAAATTTCTTCAAGTGTGAAATACTAGTAGTTCTAAAGTAAAATAATCGTTTAATCCTTCTTCTAATTCTATATATTGTCAGTTAAATTAATTCCTAAATGTTATTTTTGTTGTATATTATAACAAGTTTTTGTAAAGCATCTAAATAAACAAAATCAATGACGATGGCAAAAGTATTAGAGTATATATATTATTCAACCAATGAAAGAAAACACTTCATAAATAAGGTGGAATACATTTCCTAAAATACGTACATATACAAACACATAATATTCAGACATAAGATCTAATAATATAAATATATATATATGTCGCTGGTCTAGCATCTAGCAAGTGTTCTTCTGCGCAAGAGGTCCTGGGTTCGAGTCCCGGAGGGAGAGCATAGAACGATTGTGGTTCGGATTCCATGTTAACCAGTAGGTCCATGTTTCATATAGCCAAGCTAGTGAGAAGGGACGCTAAACTAATATATATTTATGATCTGAAAGAAAAGTGAAATTTGCCATTGCATCATAAAAAGTAATTTAAACAACACTTATGATTTCTGCTGAACCTAATTTTGATTTTTGCAAACTTGTCAAGAGCAACGGGTTATCAGTGGTTAATTTATAGGGAATACGGGAACGTCGTTCTCCATTTCCCAGAAAATCGAATATCCGTTTCCCTCATTATTTCGTTCTCGGACGCGTTACCCCAGAAACTATAATAATAAGTTTGTTCTTCAATCTGTTGGAGCATTTGATATCAATACTAGAGAGTTTTCCCCCACTTCATTAAAGCCAAATTGATTACTGCAGGTCATAAGATATGCAAGGATCCTAACAAATAGTGAAAACTCCCTCGTGGCTAAGCGGTTAGCGTACACGCTTTTGGCGTGGGAGATCCGGGTTCGATTCCAGGCGGGGGCTCACGTGGTTCGGATTCCACGTTAATCAGTAGGTACACGTCTCATATAGCCTCGCTGCTGAAAGGAACGCTAATCTAAAAATCAACTCAACAAAAAATAGTGAAATATACATTTTTAATGTGGTATATTGTTCCAAGCCCTTCATATATAACATTGCGCATAATACTATTATTATATGCATGGCTGTATAAAATTAAACACCCAAATGTTTCATGTATTTGGGTACTTTTGAAATAATAATTGTACTTTTGAAAAGTAATACACCTATCAAATTATAATAATCCACTAAAAGATTAGTGAAACATGTGAAGGGTACAGGGAAAGAACATGGAAAGTACATTTTTTCTTCGATTTTGAGATTCCACCCAACTGTAAAAGAAGGCGTTGAACACGATGTTTTGGACTACTCAAAGTAGTAAAGAAATCTTAATCACTCTTCTGTAAATTGGATGTTAAAAGCGTAAAGAATACGCTCAGTCAGACTACAAAAATAGCTTTGGTGTAAAATCAACAAAACTGGATTTACCATGTTATATCCCTGCATATATTTAGATAGAATAATGATAATTTTATAAAAGAATAATTTTATGTTGGTTAAAAAGTAATTAATAATCAGGATGGAAAGTAAAATAAATCTCACCTCTCTTTATCACCTGATTCAACCCTTGCAATTGGAACCTCTATAGATCTTCCACCTGCTTCTTCCAAAGATACACAAACAGAAGTATCACACTTGTAGCCATCTTCTAATTTACGCCTTTTTATTCAAGATAAACCAATTGCCTTAGAAAGCTTATTTCTCTTCGTACTTTTGGAAGGACATCGTCGCGTACGACCCATTTCTAAAACACTAACTGTTTAAAACTGTGTGTTGTTAACTCTGTCAAGATTTATCCAGACTGCAAGAAGTTCCGAAAAGAAACGTCGCCTAAAGTGGGAAGCGCTACGTCATAGACCAAGAGGGTGACATTTTACATATTACAAAATTGGTTCACGTCTATTTTGCAAAGCATTTGTCTATATCCGAAACTGTGGTTCCAATCAAAAGATAAATATACAGGGATTTGGCCGATATGCAATATATAGGTATAAAAAAAGTATTTTTAACAAAAATAGTGCTCAAAACTAAAAGTTTGTTCCTCATACGGAATTCAGTAGTATCAGCAGTGCACTTTTCCATTTCCGATTAATAATAATTTAACATCTGTCACGATATTGACGTGTATTATTATTTTAGGTCAATGGGAAATGTGCAAAAAGAAAACATATACTTCAAAAAATGTTTCTGGCAGTTGAATACAGGGAAAGAAACGTAATAAAAATGCATAATTAATAATTAATGTTGCAATAATTATTTATCTAATTTTGTATAAAATTATTTTTAATCATACATAGTGAATGCAATCTTGATTTCATGCAGACAGAATATGAGTAATACATTAATATTAGTAAATCTCAAAATGGAAACGCCCCTTAATAGTAACATATATAATACAATTTCGGTCTAATATGAAGTGAAACTTCAGCAAAAGTGTGTACTTCTAACTATTAATTCTGCAAAGTTAAAATTCAGTTCGCAGTGGCTATTGGCTCGCTTACAGAAAGGAAAAAAGAGTGTTAAAACAATACCTGTAATCATAATTACTGATATTAATTTCAAGAATAACTTCAAGTAATTTAAAAATCTGTACTATAATGTCAATAGTCTAAATTAATGCAGTATGAGTCAAATTAGTGAGTAACAATATAAAGATAAAAGAAGTTCTGTCGCTTTTTCAACCACCACCTTCGAACTTTGAAGTCACATAAGACGTATCAGAAAGATCAAAAATTCTATTTATCAGCATCGACGATCTTTTGTCAACGTTCTTTATCGCTGTGGATTCTAACGCGGTAGAACGTGGTATGTCATGAAACGATGAAGGTATTGCGTGCATTTTTCACCTCTACTAAGAATTTGATCTGGTGTCCTCTAAGATGATTGTTAAAGGAAAGAAACAAGTAATAATCGGAGGGTGCAATGTCCAGGGAGTGTGGAAGATTCAATAGTGTTAATAGTGTTTCCCATCCAAGGCGTAGAATGGTCATCCTAGCCACATGGGGCTTAGCGTTGTCCTCTAACAGGAGAACACGTGTGCGATTGAGAAGTGCCGGCTTCAGAGTTTTAAGTTTTTCTTGAACACGGCTCAACTGCTACCAGTACACAGTTGGATTGATGCTCTGAGCAGCTGGAAGCAGTTCCTGATGCATGATGCCGCGAGGATTTCCGAAACACACAGGAGAACCTTCTTCTGGTGCAGTGCTGGTTTCGACTGTTTTACAACCGGTTGATGGGATGCTAACCAATGATGACGTCGCCGTGAACTTTTGTACTACACCCAGTTCCCATCACATGTAAACAACCTTTCCAGAAATAGCTCCTTGCTCAGACGGAACAGCAAAGAAACACAGGTGTCCGCTCGCGTTTCTTCTGGCCCGGAGTCAAATCATATGAGACCCATTCACCCAACTTGTAGTGCTTTCCAATTAGATTGGAGCGCTGCCGAATGGTTTCTGCACTTAGTCTGAATTAATGTCTAAATCCTCACATCTCTGGCCCCTCTTTGACTCAATGACTTGCTCAAGATCTTAATTTTGTTCATGTGTTGTTCTTCCGGCACGTGGTGGTTCTACGACTGTTTCGCCACGATTCTTAAACTTCTTACACCACCACTGCACGAGTGTTTTCCCACGATCCTTAAACTTGCTATACCACCACTGCACTGTCCGTGTAGTCACGACACACTCACGAAAGCCCTGCATATCGTCTGCCTCGCTGCAGCTGCGTTTAATCCCATTTGAGTTCGTATATGATACATGCCCTTATGACGCTCTGTGCTGGTACCATGTTCACTCTGCATTTACGCAAGTACACGTTGTAACTGAACCGCCACAATCAGGTACTCTGTTGGATATACCTACTCTAACAACTGACATTCTCCTTATATCCATTCGCATTCAACTCACGGTGTGAGGGCCAATTGGACACAGATCTCCGTAAAAGGCGACAGATCGTTCTTTGTTACCTTTATAGTAACTAATGGTACTAGTTTTATTAGTAGTTTTAGGTAGGAGTTGGCAGTACGCGTCTGCTGTTTATTTCCTTAAATTTTAACTAGTTAATCATTTCAGTAAAGAAGTTTATATTAATCATAATTTTATTAAATCTCGTGAATATTATACAGAGTAATTCAATTTGATGTATAGAGCAGAAGTGCAATTAGGAAAAAAATGTTTTTTTATAAAATTAATAATAATTTTAAGAGTGGCAATGGCATGAACGATAATGCTTTAACTGTACAACTGTACTCAAAGAATGCGTCTTACGCAATTCGAAGCAAAATGCAAAAATATATGGAAGATGTTCAAATTATGTCTCTACTGGTAGGCCATGTACAGGTGTGAGCATAAGTATTAACACGTCTCTTTAATCTGATGTTGTTTGAAAATATCTCCGTTTTCTTTATGTGTTAGAGGTATTGGAAGGTTTCCACAGCAGGAAAGGTTAGAGACAAACACGTTTGTAATGTTTGTATTCAATATTATTTTAAAATAAAGAAATTAGAAACAAGTTACCTTAATTTGGCCAAAATTAGGAAAATTACCACCAATCTTGAAAAGAGTACTTTTTTTTTCGAGAACAGGAGAAAATTCTGTACTTCAAAATAGAACTGAGATATCTACGTCACTGCAGTGAGAATAATGTGAATCCGTATCCAGAAACAAAATAGTTAATCAAATATATAAATAACATTTCTTATATTTGCATGGTCCAAATAAATAAAGCAAACAGTGCAAACTATTGATCAAACGGGACAAATTGGAAGACCCTAATATTGAAAAATTATGTCTTATAGCAGAACAGATTAATACCTACAAGAAATCGAAAGCGCACTTAGTTAACGTAGAGCGTGATTTCAATCAATAAATGTTAATGAAGGCGTTTCGAGCCTCATACGCAGGATTGATTTTTTGCATCTGACAATCAATTAAACTGCTCCATATGTTCAAAACTCATCACGATATCAAAGTAAGAAAAAAATCAGTTTTGCACTCTTAATTCTTAATTTCTGTTTGCACAGGTTTCGTAAGTATTGTGTATATGCTCATTGAAGCAGTACATTTTATTTCTTAAAGGCAATAATATAGGGAATTTTATAATCAATTTTCACGTTATGTATGATCTCGAAAATTGTGATTGCTTCGTCTCGTGGCAACACTAATTAATTAAACACATTATAGAACTATCCCTCTATCTACTTGATTCATAACATACTTCCCTATTTAATGTTTACTTTTTAAACATTTATTGCGGTGGCAGTTCTGTAATGTACTTAAGTAGTGACACTTCTAGATAAGAAAGCCATATAATTTTCGAGATTGCTAAATATTTTGATGAGACAAGACGAGTCCAGATCTTAAACTGTGTCGTCTCGTCTCGCGGCAACACTATTGATGCTACATTACAATCTATTTTTCATGTATCGTCACTATAACGAGCGGTGACTTCGATACGATAAAGACATACTTCCTAATAATATACAGCGTTTGTACGTGATCAGACAAGACACCTTACAATCTCTTCTTGTCTCGTTTCGAAGCAACATTATTACATTATATCACTTTGTCTTAGAAATTCTCTAAATATCTGCTACTGCCAAAACGTTTAACAAAATGAACAAGTAGTGAATTTCTGACACAGTTTGCATTTCGATCTCTTTGAATGTAGTTATTCACCAACAATTGTAGAAATGTTACCACCAAGGTGGAAGTTGCAGTACTTTTCCTTTTAATTCAATGAGAGATAGCAGTGAAAGGCATGAAATTTTCCATATAGTGTATACGAAGAAATTACAAATATGTTGCTAATCTACAAAATCGTGTTCCTAAAAGCGTAAAGAAAATTATTCTTTAAAAAATAACAATGTTTATTCACACCTTCTTTAATTCGAATCTATTAGGGACGTTCTAATCAAGTAACAAAGAGTGTTGTTTTCAAAAACTGGCGTAATGGAACAACCGCGCGTTTCGTTTCACCTACGTATTCTAAGACTTCACTACTTTAGCTTTTTTGTTTTTTTTTGCGTTTGTCCATAAATATTTCTAAGCCGTAGAAACCTGCTCCATTATGTACAGAAAAGAAAAAATGGGGACTGCAACCTAGGTCTGTGAGATTAAAGGCATTGGGCATTAAACTCCTTGCTTTACTGTTTACCTGCAAACAATTCACATAAAACTTGACGTTTTCGATTGTTATTTTGCTTGTCGTAGGAAATCGTTTGATAATACAAATAAATTGCTCTCACTGCCGTCTTTTTTTTAGATTGAATGTGAAATGTGTGCATACATAATGAACAGTTTCCTAACTAGTAAATAATGCTTTCGTGTTTTAAATGATATTTCTTTCTATTCCATATGTCTTTTTTTTCTTTTCCCAAATAATTTTATTTTTATTATTTTTTTGTTTTTTTGTTTTACAGTATGAGGTAAGAAAATCGAATGTTTATAATCACAGAATGAAAAATTTAGTTAAACGTATTCTCGTTAAAAAGTACTCATTTTGTAATGATTATAATTCAACCTCTCACGATATACAGTATATTCTTACGTTACTTCTTCCTCATTTTCTGCGAAGAGGAAAGCGATTTTTTTTCCCCTCCGAACTTTCAAATAAACTTTCGCACATCATGATCTGCCTCATACAGCTTCACTGTTGCAAGAACGTACTAATACTACACGAAAATGAAATAACATTGTGCAACAAGTTAAACTTCCTTTCCTGTCTTTGAAATAAAATTATGTGATTTTAACCAAATGGCAGGTGCTGAATTCATTTGTTGAAACCAAAATGTTCCATCACATCACGTTTTATTTTGGTCGACCACAACACATTTTATGAAATGTATATATTGATACAAAGCCCTGTTTACTGTCTAATTTTGGGTAGGAAGGCATATTATATTAATATTAAATTTTGTTGACATAAACTTTAAAACACTTTCTTTCGTAGCTTACACTAGGTATCTTCTGGGGTTTCTCTCGTGATAGGCCAGCAAAGCTCAGCAAGCACACTTTCAATCAATTGTCCACTGTAACACTTTATAAATATGAAAATTTAATAATGAAATCATTCTTTGTGTTCATTACTTACTGCGCATATTTTCTTGAGAAAAGTCAAGATGTGAGTTCAAAAAATGTGATTTGAATGGCATGTTGGATGCCATATTTGAAAACTCCGCACGATGTCACTACCTGTAGTTTCATAATCTTCAGCCCTTTTTATTTGCAAGAGAAGTTAAACAAACTTATTTAAACGAAACCAAGCTAATTTCTTAAATTCGGATAGTTTAGTTTCAATGTCTTCATCCTATATTACTGTTGTAATCTCTGGACCAACAAATGCTCCTTCTTATCTTTTGCCTCGGTTTATATTTTGTATTCCTTCTTAAGGTGCAATACATGAAAGCAATACATTCTCTATCTGGTGCTTTACCGGAATGCTTCACCAACGTAAGCTTGATATGTAATGGCAAAACTACATCTTGAGGGTTCAGAATTAGTTTATAACATATGTTATTTGTGTCAAGAATAAAATCTTTTCTTTGAGGCCAGTATTTACGTACGGAGTGGTTCGCTTTCTTTCACCTATCACACTAACATAAAAAACAAACAATACATCGTGTATTCTTGCTGCATTCCTGTGAGAACACCAATAACTTTCAAGTTCCCACACACATGCCATTTGATTTTTGTATATTCTATGAAGACCAATATCATACTCATAACTTCATACGTCTCTTTGTGTGAGCCGCATGTATTAGAGGAGGAGATGGGTGAACCTTTCCAAAACGATGAAACACTACTTTCAGACTTAGTTTCGATCTGTTAATAAACATGCGCCACTCAGTTGGATTTTGTTCATGCCCAAAAAACTAAAATAAGCCATCTACATTTTTGCAATACACAATGCCTACGTTTTCAATAAAAATGTCCTGCAAATTGTTTTCTAAACAAACTTATTTTAACATGTTTAACTGTGAGATTCCAACCTGGAAGCCTGGAGCCCTACCTACAATTCTGCTTTTCTCTGAGGAAGATTAAGTCTCGTAGAAATTCGTTAAGCTCTTCTTCTCAGATCAAATGACGTTACTATGACTGTGATGTATATGGCAAAAAGTCAACATTTTTCCTGTTGTTTGGAACGTCTGAGGTACCTTCTCCTGAATGAATAGTGTAATGTTCTGGAGTTGTAGGTACTGGAAGAATTTTACGGTGGGTAATTGGTAATATTGATTATTAAGGCACTGATGATTAAATATTAAAGGAAAACCCTTTACGTCAGTGAAGCAAAAGTAACAGTAAATAGCATGATCTATTTATACGAGGAAAATCGTGGGTACTGGAAATTGCATAGAACTACATTCTTCATTTAGCTAGTTTCTCAAAATCCTGAAACACGTACTGCAACATATGTGGAGGCCCAAGAATTATCCTGGCCTCAAACCATACAGCCAAAGTACTGTTCATAAGAATTTTTAGCTAAAGATGTAAAACTGCTTTTGGAGTTTTCAATCTAAGTTCACTACACACATAACAAATTAAATATCAGGCTTATTTCTTCACGCACTGGACATTGCACTCCAGTGCACACAGCTAAATGTTTATTCAGCACTTTCTTAAAACACAGATACACAGTACACTCTATCACAAAAACACGCGACGCGGCAAATCGAACTACTCATAACGGAAACACCACACAGGAAATAACAACACTGTCGAACAAAAATTACTAAAATATTAGATCATTTCGTAGAAGAAAAGGCTACATAACCCTGAACTTGCTTAACACTAAATGTTAATGGGCTACTACCTGAAATGACCTCAATATCTCCGCCCTGGCGAGGGGCGTGCTTCCGTACTCTAATGATCCCAAGAACTATGCCGGAGATAGCGTCGCTATCAGAGGCCTTACCATACCGTACAGGACTTTAGGGGTAGGAGTCAGAAAGAAAGAGATATTATGATCGTGGGCGGCAATTCTACCATTACCACACTGAGGCTGAAGATGATTAACATCTGCAAGGCTCAAATGTGCACGAAAAAAGGCAGGGAAAAGATGTTCTCTATGACTGTTTCACTGCAAAGTGGATGACTTGCAATACCACCACTTTACCCAGTCTCTAGAAAACAACATGGTAAGAGAAATAAGAGAATGTAATATTAGGGAATACAACACTTCTGATTCACAGAGGGTCGTCACCAGCAGCGGAGTGAAACACTGCAGAGCGTTGTTCGTCCTCATCAAACGAAATCCCTAACGGTTAAGAACCTGGAATATGCGATCGCTGTTACAGTGTGAGATGTTTTGGGAATCAACGAAGTTAAATGGCCTGATGGGGAGCGGGGACTTCAGAATGATTTACTCAGGAGCTGTAAACCGTACAGCAGGAGTCGGTTTTGACTTGAACGAGAAGATAGGACAGACAGTTGTAGGCTGTTGGAAATAAAATGAAAGGATAATAATGTTGAAGATAGCAACCGAACCGAAACATATGACGATAATCCAAATATATATGCCTACATGAAGCTTCACACATGAGTAAGTAGAAGAAATTTATGAGCAAATAGAAGAAGTATTAATGAAGACCAGGACAATTTAATCATCATGAGTGATTGGAACGCAGTAGTCTTCGAAGCGAAAGAAGACAATGCAACTGGGACTTTCCGCTTAGGAGAAAGGAATGCGAGAGGTACATGATTAATTGAGTTCTAGAAAACCTATAATCTGACAGTAACAAACACTCTCTTCGAACAAGGACTAACAAGAAGATACACATGGGCTAGACAAGTAGACAAAGAAAGATACGAAATAGAATATATACTGGTCCGACTAGCATTTAGAAATCAAGTGAAGAACAGCAAGAGTTACCTACAACCAGACGTTGATCAGACCATAACTTAGTATCGGCGAAGAGCGAACTCCGACTAAAGAGGAAAAGAGTGGTAGCGCCAAACAAAAGATGGAACATAATCAAGCTAAGAAGAGACTAAAACAAGAAAAAGAAATTTGCAAATGCAATTGACATAGAGACCTCTAAGGTAGCTTTAGCAGGAGATGACACTGACTCGAAATGGGAAGCAAAGAAAGGAAGGACGAGCACATAGGAGGAGAAATGACAACCCAGTATAAAGCCTGGATGACTGCAGAAATAATGGAAATGATGGAGCAGAGAAGACAGTGCAAGATAACAAACAAAGAAGAGCAATACAGAATGTGCAGAAATCACATCAACAGAGAAGGCGGCAAGAGAAAACTTGATAAACATTTTATGCAAAGAAATTAAGGAAAATATAGTCAAATACAATACAGAAACGGCATATATAAAGGTTAGAAAACAGTTCGATGATGAAAAGAAACGCACAGACAAAATTATATTCAAGGACGGAACAACGATAATAGAAGAGGTGCAAATAACGAGAAGATGGAAGGAATAAATTGAAGAATTCTACTAAGGAGACAGAGGAAACGAAGAAGAGTTACAGAAGGAAGAAAATGCCGATTAAAATGTAATAGGAACATCAATTTTACAGTGCGAATTTGACAAAGCTTTGGAGAAAATGCAAGATTGTAAAGCCCAAGGAATAGATCAAATACCAA
This sequence comes from Thermobia domestica, assembly GCF_964235325.1. Classification (NCBI taxonomy): domain Eukaryota; kingdom Metazoa; phylum Arthropoda; class Insecta; order Zygentoma; family Lepismatidae; genus Thermobia; species Thermobia domestica. The sequence goes on from NC_137460.1 coordinate 138,535,003, forward strand.
CGAAAGTGATCAAGAATCTCGGAATACCAATAGAGAAGAAACTATTTAATCTTATTAATAAAATGTACTGTACATTTCGGAAAAAAAATACCAAGAGACTTCGAGGAAAGCATATTGTGCCTATCCCGAAGAAGAAAGGCCCAACGGAAATGCGAAGAACGCAGAACGTTAAGTTTCCTTTTCCATGCATCAGAAACTACTATGCACAATTATAGCACAACGAATAGAGGGAAAGATCGAAGAACGGTTATCGGTTTGGATTCAGAAAAAAAGAGGAACAAGGGAAGCAATACTGAGTGTTTGTTGATCATTTAACAGTACTTCGGAATAAACAAACCAATTCTGATAGTATTTGTAGATATAGAGAAAGCTTTTGACAACATACATCCGAACACCCTGTTCAGAGCGTTGAAGAATCTCAAAGTAGATTACAGAGAGAGAAGAATAATATACGTCTATATAGCAGAGGCAATGAGAGAATTGTTTCATAATAACGGGAAAGGCGTAAAAGTAGGAATGCGCACGAGGCGGGTCGAGTTGAGTCGAGATTTAGGAATGTCTCGACTCATCTTTAGAAAATGTTATCCCGACTCCTGTCTCGACTCGAAAATATGTTTCTGCCTCGACTCGACTCGAATTCGAGTCAAGACGCATCGAAATTCGAGTCGAGAAGAAATATACGAGTTAAAGTATACGCCCACACCAGTCAGACCATTATGACTACCTACCTAATTGTCAGTATGTCGATTTTTGTCACGGATAACTACGGCGACACGTCTCGGCATGCATGCAATGATCCTTGGTAGGTCGCTCGAGAGAGTTGACACCAGATGTGCACACATAGGTCACCTAATTCCCGTAAATTCCGGGGAGAGGGGCGATGCGCCCTGACGTCACTTTCAATCACATCCCAGATGTGTTCAATTGGGTTCAGATCCGAAGATTTGGGGGGCACTACATCACTTGGAACTCACTCCTGCGTTCCTCGAACCACTCCAGCACACACCTGGCCTTGTGACATGGTCATTTCTTGTCGAAAAATGCCACTATCATTGGGAATCATGGTCGTCATGAAGGGGTGTGCGTAGTCTGCAAGCAGTGTGCGATACGCCTCGGCTGACATGGTGCCTTGCTGGAGCTCCACTGTATACATGGATGCTCACGTGAATGTTCCCAAAATAATAATAAAGCCACAACCAGCTTCTCTCCGTCCTGCAGTATAGGTATCAAGGAGCTGTTCACTTAGAATACGACGGATTCGCACCCTCCCATCGTCATGATGAAGAAGGTATCGGGATTCGTCAGACAATGCAACGCTTTGCCACTATGCCAAGGTCCAGTGGCGATGGTCACGTATTCATTTCAATCGTAGTTGCCGATATAGTGATTTTAACATTCGCAAATGAATGGGTCGTTGGCTGCGGAGGCCCATTGTTAGGAGCGTTCCGTGCAATGTGTGTTCAGTCTAGTGTTGCGAAGGCATTGAAAAAAAACGGAAATTTTGGGTTATAAAACAGTTTTCTATGGTTTTACGAACTTCGAAGAAAACGGAAAATTTGAATAAAATTGGTATTTTTGAATTTTTTGTTATGCTTTCAAAATTAAAACTATTTTGCATTTAGACCTACTAGTTTAGAGTTAAGATAATTGAGTATTTATGTTTCCTCTATTAGAATAGGTAAATTTTGTGCACAACTCATCCAAAAACTTCAAAGTTAGCACCGTGATAAATTGGAGTTCTGACCACAAAAGAAACTAAAATATAATCCTAATTAGCATAATTAGTATAGACGCATTAAAATTATCTTGAGCAATCTTATGAAGTTCCCCTTGATTGGAGGGAAGTGCTAAAATAGCGGAGTCAGAATCATTTTAGATAATATGTTAAATCAAACATACATTTTCTAGAGATGTCTTCCCTCTTCTATGTAAAATTTCCGGAAATTTTGAATCCATTACAAAAAAAATGTTCGGAAATATTGGCAAAAACAGGAAAACATAGCTTAAAAATTATTTCCTTGCCAGATGCTAGTCATCATACTTGCTGTAACATGTCTGCAGCATATACAGTAGGAAGTCGAAAATCCGAACTAATTGAGACCACAGGTAGTTCGGTTTTTCAAATTGTTCGGATTTTCGAAAATGACCAAGAAAATATCATTTAGGGTTACATATACTGTACGGTATGTTCTTCTATCGATACAGTGGTTATTCAGTACATACAGTAATTACAATACCGTAAGAAAGGCTACTTACATTTAATGTTTCTGAAGAACCTGGTCGTACACTAAATTACACTGATCTTGTAAGTCACACTTAAAACTTATAGGCCTAAGAGAAGATAAAAAATAAACATACTTATGACAAAAAAATCATCTATGAATGAAGACTTCACACCACGTCGACAGACAGACACACTATTGTTTGTTCTTCGCTAAGGTTAAATTAAGACAAAATATAAAGAGCTTCTAGGGACAGCGTTTGGATTATGGACGTCCTACTGTATATACAATTTATTTCGCTAACGGAAAAATACTTAAAACAACAGGTTTTAATTCTACATTTTATTTTTCTGATTCCTGTTAAAATCCCTCTTTATTCTTTGTATATTTTTCGAATAACACAAAAAGACATGTGATCTTATTTACTTATACTATACCGTACAAGTGAGTAAATTTGAGCAGGATATAAAAGAATTGAATATGTGAAACTTATTATCGAATAGCTTGAATAGCTTCAACACGGAGAATACGTTTCATTTTGCACATAAAATGCACCAATGAACTTATCGAGCCGCAAAATTATGAATTCGAGACTAATATCGGTAATTTTGAATTACCTTTATCTGTCCCCGTTCCCCTGTAGGAGTACTAATTGGACTGAATTTGTGGATTTAAATGACATCTTCTGTTCATCTCAAGAATCCCGAAAAATATGGATTCGACCGTCATTTTCGATCATGTGTCTATCTATCTATCTATCTATATATCTAGATAGGATGGACCTCAGGTTCACAATGGTTAAAAAGTTGGAAATTGGTCACATATCTTTAAAGGTAATAATAATAATAATAATAAGCTCCCAATTTTCAGATTTCAAATAGTACACTTTTGAGTAGAACAGCATTTCCATAAAAGATTATTGAAATATAAGCGCGCACGCGGGAATTTATTTCCGAACGTAAAATGAAATGAAATAAGATTCCCTATTTATTTCAAATGGGTCAAAGGTGTTCGGGGGGATACAAATTTAATTTGAGGATAAATTATAACAAAATTTGTAAATTGCCCATAGAATTAGACTAAATGTGCACAAATGTTCAAAATTTAGGGGTTCCTGATCCCCAAATTCCACTTCCCTATAACTACGATTTATAGCCTATTCCACATTGTTTTGTCATATCTGTAGATTACTACTCGACTTTCTTCTACACACTGTATTTTTATTTCGTACGTTTAAGAGTCAATTAAAATTGTCATAATTCTAAAATATTTACAGCTTTCATGTCTGACACACCAAATAACAAATCATACGACCAACTAAATGAAAGATATTTCATTGCTGAAAATTAATCCCACGATGTTATAGTGTCCCCGAAAGCCGCATGCAAAATGTTAAGGTTTACAGGATCACTTGAGCTGCTGTGGTCGGCACTACATTCTTTTCCACTTGTAATTGAGCACAAATTCGAGAGCGCGACGAGTTGAAGTTGCTTCTCAATGCGAAAAATACTAAGATTTTACACAGGAAGTTAGCTTTACTAAATTGCTTTTCTCAACGTGTTCACAAGTAACAAAATTGAGTGGGCTTCGATATCTAAAGAAGTTTCTGCCTAGGCATACAAAGAAACAATAGCAGAAAAGTTTCGATAACATCTGTATGGTCCTTCCGTAGGCTACACATCCCGTAAAAAGCTCAAACCTAAATTGTAAAACTGGTACGAGGAAAGGGTATTTTGGACTGCACCTGTGGCCAAAACAAAAGACTGGTTGCCGGCTCCAATAGATAATTGAATGGAAATTTTCTAGTATTTCTGCATTAATGTACATTGCTATTTACTGAATGCCCATGTCGCGTATGCATATATATATGTATATATATATATATATATATATATATATATATATATATATATATATATATATATATATATATGTGTGTGTGTGTGTGTGGGTGGGTGGGTACTCACCTTCCACTTTTGCCTAATTGTTTTATTTATCTCAGGAAATCAATATTCACCTTTCCGTGTCTAATGGCCATTGAAGCACAGATAAATTTGAGACGTCAGTCTTTTCACAAAGAAAAACTGGTCGGTTCAGAGCATTTATAGTTTTATTACCGTGTGAAAAAGGAATGAACAAAGGGAAGCGGGTGGACCTACCAGCCAGGGAAAGGTGTCAGAATAATATTAACTTGCCTCAAAAAGGAACAAATATTCGCAGCTCTTTTTCCAGAAAGAAAAAAGGAAAACGAAATCAAACAAATAAACAAAAACTCTGATTTTCAATAAACTTATACATTTACTATTTAGTATTTTTAAATTTTCTTGTCAATCCATTTTTAAGACAGAAAAGGAAATATTCCGCTACCATTAAAAAGTGCCGACATGAAGTAGGTTTGCGTACCGCTAGAAAAATCGATATTATATATATATATATATATATATATATATATATATATATATATATATATATATATATATATATATATATACGTATATTCTACCCCTTCCGCCAAATTGTAGGACTGAATTTGGATCTAAACAGCCGGAAGTGTCAATGTTCATCTCAGCTACCCCGAAAGCTATCGATTCAACACTAATATCGGCCATTTACAATTAACTAACTAACTAACTAACTAACTCTATGCCCTATGGAACCCGGAGGTTCAGTGCCGCGTTCACAAAAGCTCTCCACTGACTTCTATTCTTAGCTAATTGCATCCAGTTTCTACTTTGTATTCCTATCTCTGCGAGATCCATCTTAATATTACCTCCCATCTGCGCCTAGGTCTTCCTAATTGTCGTTTTCCTACGGGTCTACCAGTCAATACTTTAAAAGCGTTTCTACTTTCTTCCATTCTAGCTACATGAACTGCCCACCTAAGCCTCCTAGACTTGACGACCCTAACAATGTTGGGCAAACCGTATAAACTATGTAGTTCCTCGTTATGAAGCTTCCGCCATTCCCCATTGTCGTTCCTCTTGGATCCGAATATTCTTGTCAGGATCCTGTTCTCAAATACTTTCAGTCTATGTTCTTCCCTCAGAGTAAGCGACCATGTTTCGCAACCATACAGAACAACAGGCATGATTATCGTTTTATATATTTTAAGCTTCAAATTCCTCGACAGAATTCGCGACGACAAGAGATTTTGAACCGAATAGTAACATGAATTCCCTGCTTTCAGTCGACATTTAATTTCTTCGTGAATATGATTTTCGTCTGTTAATATTGATCCTAAATATTTCAAAGTATCCACTTTATCAAAAGTATTATTTAATATTTTAACGCCTTCACAATTTGCAGTATTACGGTCCCGACGCAGTTCCATGTATTTAGTTTTCTCTGCATTTACTTCTAAACCCATCTCCCTGCAAGCGTTTAAATAAGATCTCTGCATTTATTTCTACTGTTCTCCTATCATCCCCTATTAAATTCACATCATCAGCATATGCCATAAAATGGTGAATGCCGTTCAACTCTATGCCCTGGTTGCTATCTTTGATTTTCCTTATGGCGTATTCCAGCACAAAGTTAAATTACAATGGCGACAACGCATCTCCTTGTTTCAGGACATTTTTGACGTGGAAGCTCGTGGACAAAAATTTTCCTACCCGGACTTTACTTTGGGATTCACTTAAACATATCTTAATTAATCTAATTAGCTTTCTCGGTATTCCAAGTTCTGTAAGAACGTTGTATAATGTTTCTCTCCTAGCCGAGTCGTAAGCCTTTCTAAAATCAATAAATAGTTGATGTACCGGGGTATTGTATTCCCACTTCTTTTCGAGTATTTGGCGAATGGTAAATATTTGGTCGATAGTTGATCGATTTCGTCTAAATCCGCACTGATAATCTCCAATAATTTCGTTTGCGTATGAGGTCAATCTTGCTAACAGAATATTTGAAAGGATTTTATAGGATGTTGACAGAAGAGAAATGCCTCGATAATTATTACAGTCAGTTTTGTCGCCTTTCTTGTGAATTGGAACAATGATTGACTCTTTTCACTCTTGTGGCAATTCTTCCTTGTTCCAGATGAGGAAAATGAGTTTGTGTATCTCGTTCCACAATTTTTCGCCTCCAGCTAAAATTAACTCAGCCTGCATTTCATCTACACCCGGAGATTTGTGTTTCATTAATTTCTTTATAGCGGCTTCCACTTCTATTCGATTTTGTTCTGGAATATACGTCTGCGGTGTGTATCTCCTTTCCTCCACGCACATTAGTTTTTGGCTGCGTGTTCAGCAAATCGTCAAAGAAATCTTTCCATCTATTTAAGAGGCTATCCGTATCAGTGAGAACTGTTCCGTCAGGTTTCTTTAAAATATAAGCACGAGGTTGATAGCCTTTCTTAAATTCGCTGATCCCCTTATACATGTCCCGAATATTTTTATTTTTACTATTATCTTCAAGTTCCTTAAATTTAGCTTTCAAAAAATCCCGTTTCTTTGTTCTAAAAGTTTTGGAACTTTCCCGTCTGATATCTGCGAAATTTTGTGTAGTTATTTCATTCGGATTTTGTAGCCACCGTAATTTTGCCAGTTTTCTCTTCTCTGCTGGTTTTATGCATTCCTGATCGAACCAGGGTTTGTTCCTACGTATTTCCGCGTGTCCCAATTTTTCTTTTGCTGAAATTTTAATGCTCTCTCTAATTTCAATCCAAGTATCTTCAACACTAGTGCACTCCGAGTCTTCTAAAACCGAGAATCTATTCGAAACTTCAACCTGGTATTCCTCTCTTACCTGGCTCTCTTCTAATTTCTTTAAGTTAAATCTCTCCGTTTTCGGACGTTGAGTATTACATTTATTCAACGATAATCTCTCCCGTATTATCGCTGCTACCAGGTAGTGATCAGTGTCACAATCAGCCCCTCTAAACGACCGGACGTCAATTATGCTAGATTGTCTTCTTCTATCTACTAAAACGTGATCAATTTGGTTATGTGTTATTCGGTCTGGTGATGTCCAGGTGTATTTATGAACGTCGCGATGTGGGAATTTTGTAATATTCACGATTAGGTTTTTGGATGTTGCAAAGTTCACGGGTTTAACACCGTTGTCATTACTTTCCTTATGCAAACTTTCGTTCCCTATAATCGGTTTGAAAATATCCTCTCGTCCTTATTTCGCATTGAAATCCCCTAATAGAATCTTCATATGGTATCGCGGGAGTTGGTCAAATATACGTTCCACTTCTTCGTAAAAACTATCTTTTATATCGTAACCCTTATCTTCAGTTGGAGCATGTACATTTAAAACAATAATATCACACCACCGTCCCTTAAGAGTAATAAAAGAAAGTCTGTCAGTAACAAATTGTACCCGTTTAATTGCTGGTAATATTCGTTTGTGAACGAAAAACCCTGTTCCTAACTGATGATCTTTATTTCCTTCCCCGTACAAGAACGTAAAATTTCCGGAATTCTCAGATCCATTTCCTTCCCACCTAACTTCCTGAACTCCTACTAAGTCCATCCTGTATTTCTTTAATTCATTCGTTACAGATTTTAACGCGCCTGCCCTGTAAAGACTTCTAATATTCCATGTTCCAAATCTCATGCCCATTTTCTTTTGCTGAAGTCGTGCCAAGTTATCAGTCCTTGTCCGAGGCTTTTGTGAATGTTTCTGAACAAGTGCCTTTTTTTACAGGATGAGGGTGTTAGCCTTACCCAAACCCCCAAGCTGGAGGACCACTCCTAGTCGTCTGTCCGTGACTGCTTATTCAGTATATGCGCAGCTAACCTCTATATCTAGAGGCCTTCTCCTCGATCCGCAACCTGAGGTTTGCGTACCGCCAGAAAAATCGATATTATACATAAATATATATACATATATTCTCCCCCTTCCGCCAAATTGTAGGGTTGAATTTGGATCTAAACAGCCGGAAGTGTAGCTGTTCATCTCAGCTACCCCGAAAGCTATCGATTCGACACTAATATCGGCCATTTACAATACTTTTTATAAATCTCATCCCTCCTCCAAGTTATAGGGCTGAATTTTGATTTAAACGACATCGGAAGTGTCATTGTTCATTCCAGTGACCTCGAAAATTATGGATTCGACACTAATATCTGTAAGTTTCCCTCTCCTCTTCCTCAAGTTACACCTCCAAAGAGAAATGATAAAATCATCCCGAACCTCATCTATGTTGAAAATTTTATTGAGGTCGGTCTGATGATTCAATAGTTAATAAGTGAAAAACTCACCACTTTCATTTTGATTGTAACAGATTATCTGTCTGCTCAGTCTACGACGTCCGACATATGTAATGAGGTGGGGGGCGCCCAACCCCTCGAAGTTTGGACGTCGTTTTCCCTTGGTTTCGCCACTTGTTGAAGACAATCACCACAGCACTCCTCGAACATTTGACAAGTTGTGCAGTTTCCGAAATTCTCGTGCTGAGTGTTTCTGAGTGAGTACTTTCTACAAAACAATATTAAACATTGTGGAAAGATTTTTGAGACATTCGAGTCAAGTCGAGATTTTTGCGAGCTGTCTGGATTCGACTCGTGTCCTGACTCGAAAATTCGAGTCGAGAAATAAGTTTGTCTCGATTCATCTCGAATTTCACAAAGTGCGTCTCGAGTCAAGTCGAGTCGAGATTCGAGATATGTCTCGACTCTTGCGAATCCCTACGTAATGGTCATGTTTTCTCTCACAATAAGGTTTGCTGATAACATAACATTGATAGCGGAGAAGGAGAGAACATGGAGGAAACATTCTCAACCTTTAACGACCAACTGAAAGAGATATGGAAAATGAAGATAAATAAGAAGAAAACGAAAAGGTTAAAGTGCACAAGAGCAGGACAGGCAGGGGAAAAGTATGGCTAGACGGAGAGAAAATCGAAGACATTAAAACGTTCCTCTATTTAGAAAGTCTAATATTCTCAGAAGGAAAAAGTGAAACAGATGTAAATTCCAGAATGGCACAGGCTAAACAAGTATTGAATAGGAAAAGAGGACTGCTAACATCAAGAAATGGGTTGCTGGACTTTCGTAAACGGTTTATTAAGACAGTGGTATGGAGCTTAGCGCTGTACGGATCAGAGACCTAGATATTGAGAATAGGTGAAATTTTCAAGCTGAAAGCATTTGAAATGTGGTTTTGGCGCAGAATGCTGCGTAAACCATGGACCGAATGGAAAAGAAATGAAGACGTATTAAAGGAACCTAATGAAGGACAACGGATCATGAAGATACTAGTAACACATGAAACAGAAAACTTGGCCATCCGACTGCATTACTATGTTGAAAGAATTAATGGCAGAATGAAAACCAGGAAGAGGAAGACCAAGGATAGAATATCTAGTTGCAGTTACGAAGAAGATGCTTTATCAAAGTATAAAATAGCTCTCCCAAACTAGAGAAACTTCCATGCTGACCTCCAACGTATGGTCGATGAGAACAAGAAAGAGAAGACCTGAAATAAAGACAAGAGCTAGGGGGACAAGAAGTTAGGAATATGAAAATGAAATCTTTGAGTTTTACGTCCCACGGTTATGCAGGTTAGGCTAAAGGAGACGGTGAAGATGAGGAATGAATGAAATGGTGGAATGAAGAAAGTGGGAGGAAACGGGAGATCCCCGAGAAAACCCACGCACACGGCGTTTGTCCACCACAAAGTTCACTTGGCGGGGGCTGGGATCGAACTCGGGACCCCTAGCACCAGAGGTGAACGCTCTACCACTGAGCCACCGCGGCCCCAGTTAGGAATATGAGAAACTATTATACTATAATATAACGTAAGAGAAAGACCTTTTGTGGGATGAGGAGGAATCCTCTTTAAAAAGTGTACTCCTTCTGCAGAAAGGACAAATTGTCGCTTGGATGATGTTTAACCCTTTTAGGCTTTTGGGATTTTCTTACAATCTTACGGTATCTTCTTTGACAGTTTATTTAGGTTCCATAAGGGTATTTAATCTTGATTTTTATGGGTGAAGTCAAGGATGGATCAAAGAACACCAAAGATGCGTTTTGGAACCGCTCGGTCAACTTGGCGGCTTCAAATGAGTCCGGAGACGTGTGACTTTTTTACTTTTTATAGCAAATTTAAAAAAATATAATCACGCCTTTATTTTTCAAGATATCAGATTGAAACTTTGCATAGGAATTGCAGGTATCTTTGGGTAATTCTGAAATTTTTGAGATAGTTACGTAAAACCGAGGCAGTGCCCGAGGGGCTGATTTTTTCAGACAAAATTCCGGTTTTTGCTAAGTTTTCCTGTTCAGGTATATGATACGAACATGCGAGTGGTATCCTTGGAATTAGCTCGTTGTTATACTGAAGACAATGAAGTTTTCACCATGATTCAACAGTAATGACGCCATAAATATTAGCGTAAAATCGGAGTTTTACCAATTTTTCCGCCATTTCTCTGCAAGATACAAGATTGGAACTGTGTACACCTATGATGTACATAACAGCGGATTTTAAAAGCATTTAGATCCCTATGTCATTCCAAGCCAGGGTCAGAGGGGAGCAAAAAGTTTGAGGAAAAGATATTTTCGAAAACTATTCCGGTTTCTTCCGATTTTTTTTTCATTTTTGGTATATAGTACATACAAGCGAGTGGTATTGTTCCAAAGTATGCTCCATTAGGACGAAGTAGCTGTTTGAGTGAAAGTCTAAAATTTACCTAAAGAGTGGAATTCCTAAGAGGGTTAAATGAGTATATATTGTAAAGCATCTTACATAGCAACAATTTTTTCATAAGCACATTTCTGAGTTTGCATGGAGCTTTGGTTCTAAAAGGGTAGCTGCACCGTTGAGTTGTTATATGTCAGAAAACAAGTTAATATGTCAAGCTGCAAAAAGTATCCTTGAGCTGAGAAACGTCACAAATGATTGGCTTTCTGTATAATTGACACTATTGACTTATCACTTTCTTAAATCAGCCATTCAGTTGGAAGACGTGATTTGTGTTAGTTGCCGACTCTGGAAATCGCTACTACATCTAGTGTATTCATATCAACACTCATATTAACCTGCTCACTTTACCTATTTGGAACTGCATATATCGAAAGCAATAGTGTTTGTGGTAAGATTTTAAATTATATACTAATCTATTGTTACCACCTGTTGTGATTCTTCGTACTTGAGAAAATACAGTCAGCCAAACCACAGTGGTGATTTCACGTCCTGTGGGTATCGCAACACCTCGTGGGATGAAATTTCTAAGCAAGAGAAAATACCCAACCTGAAGAAAGCACAAGCATTATGCTTCAAGAACATCCTCCTTGAGTATCGAACTTGATCTGGGCTTAATGTTCAAGGTAAAATCCAAACACTCGAATATTCGGTAGCCATTCTTTAATAATTCCACATAACTTTACTGTTCGCACGTCTTTTTCTACTGATAATATTACAATTAGTATAACTCAAATTTAACTGAATTGAATCACTGTTGTCAGTGTGTATTACGAGCCCACGACTCGTACATGCTCTCCTCCCGTTGACTCTGAATATAAGTAGTTGGACCAATTGGAGCAATGACGGATCATCTATGGCTGCTCTATTCAGATTGTCAGAGGATGTGATGTTAGGGATAGTTTAAAGTTCTTCCGTCAGTTGATGTCTGTTTTTCTGAGTCCTTCTAAACTGCGTGAAAAACAAATCGATCTCGTAAACAGAAACGGAGCGTCTATTGTTCTAACCGGCGTAGCTTAGAAAATTATCTCGATAACTGGAGACACTAAGTCGGCGACGCACGAAAGTCCAGGTACAGTCATCAAAAAATGTAAATTCTTTTCAACACAAGTTGATTAAAATTTTTGAATTTATTCCTGTTTTCATTCCGTCCTCAAAGTAGCGAGCTTACCATGTAAAACTTTAAACTAAATCAAGTGTTTCTTGCGTCATCTTTGGTATATTTTCAAAACTAACGTAAATTTCCAAGATATATTATGCGTAAAATATGAAGTCCTTGTCGAAATAACTACCAGAAAATAAGACTTGTTTTCTAGGTGTTGGTTATTTCTTCTTTCCTTAACCAACCCTTTCCAGTATCTTCTTTAAGATTAATCCGATAAGCACTATTTGTGTATCTGACCACCTTTTAGAGGATCTTGATAAAGCAACATTATAACGTAGTATAATTGATTTTCTCGTTTGGAATAGGCCTAAAGTTAATTTTACCTAAAACAGGATTAACTAAGGGCAACTAGTGAGTGTGTTGTTTGTCGTAATATTACAATAATGCGTTTGGGAAAATGAACAACTGATAGAAGGGAGCCATACGAACTATTTAATTTATGGTCATAAGAAAGTATCTAAACCAATGTTTCATTAATATTAGTTTTGTTATGAATAATTTTATGATCTTTCTATTACATAAATATCACACTGATATGGAACATAACAATATTTAAGTTCTATGGAATCTTGATATCCAGTTTATAGTCTCTTCAATTCAAGTAACTTACCCACAAGATCCAGCATACTACGAATGACTCTCATGCGTAGTCTTGTTTTATTAAGCACAAGTGTATGGGATACACTTGATGTCTCTCCAATCTGAGCAAATTCTGCAGAAGTTGACCTAAAAGATATATATGAAAAAATGTAATTATTAAAAACGTATAGAAGTTTTATTGCTTTTCAGCGTGACAATTTTTTTTATATATATAACTAAGAAAGCTCTGTCGTTTTTGAGGGAGGTCTGTGTTCCTTTTACTCTCACACTTTAAGTTGAATGCGAATGCAGATAAGCAAAGGTCAGCTGCTGGTTTGGGTTTATCCCGCATAATGTGGAGCTCAGTTACACCGTAAACTTGCGTGCTGGACAGAGTGGATATAGGACCTCTAGAGAGCGTTATAAGGGCATGTGTTCTGTTCAAGTTCAAACTGGGGTCTAACGTTGCTGGAGCGGGACGTAAGATGTGCCACGCATTCGGAAAACGTGGCGTAATTACGCGGACAGTTCAGCGGTGATTTAACAAGTTGAAGACTGTTACAAAACACTCGAAGGCTCAGTAAGTGTTAAAAGCCCAACATATGTACAAAATGATGATCTTTGGCATTGAGGCGAAGAATGGCCAGACATGTGACGAACTGTTACTACCATTCAGTGTGATTCGAAAAACTATTCGGGAACATTTGCATCAACTTGGGAAGCACTACAGGTTGGGTCGATAATAACAACATGATTTGATTCGGGTCAGAAGGCAAGTCAAGCAGGGAACTGTGTTTCTTTGCTGTCTTGTCTTAGATAGGAGCTATTTCTGGACAGGGTGTTGACATGTGGTGAGAAGTGTTTCCATTGCAAAGCTCCAATTTGCCATCATCATTGGTTAAGATTACAAGAACAAGTTTCAAAACACCCGTAATCAGCATTTCACCTAAAGGAGTTCTTCCTATGGTTTTGCTGCATCGTGCATCGTGAACTGCTACCAGCTTGTCAGTGCATCGACGCAACTGTGTAATTTCAGTAGTTGAGCCGTATTCAAGAAAAGCTCAAAGCTGGAGCCAGCACTTTTGAATCGAAAAGGAGTCCTCCTGTTAGGAGAATTTGGTACGCCTGACTTGGCTAGGATGACCCGGGACATCATTCTAGGCCTTTGAGTGGGAAACACTATTGCATCTTCCATATTCACCAGACATTGCATATCTGATTGTCACCTGTTCCATTTCTTAGACAATCACCTTAGAGGGCGAAAGTTCAAATCGTAAGTAGAGGTGGAAAATTGATTTGATACTGTGTTCGCTTTGCGGCCTACTAAGTTCTACCATGATAGAATGCATGGCAGAAGGTAGTCGATTCTGATTGGATACGTCTTACGAGTTTCATCTTTCAAATATATCTTATGTGACATATCGATATTCGAAGATTGTGAGTGGAAAAGCGACATAGCTTTCTTGGTAACCTTGATATATATAGATAAATATATATATGTATGTATGTATATAGTAGTAAATACCTCATTCGTGAGAATTTTACCGATAATGAAAGTCTTACACAGTGCATACCGCAAGAAGCACATTTCTTTCCCAATCCAACTAAGTATATTATTTGCACCGTTCACGTAACAAAGTTTCCATTCTTTTTGTAGTGTGTGTGCGGTAAAGACTGTGGGGATTATATTTTATTTATTATTATATATAATGCATGATTATATATTATATAATTTATGGATTATAAATACGAATATTGTCTGTACAGATTAAAAACACTAACAAAATCCTACTTATAAGCAGATTTAGATGTGACAGATGTATGATACTAGCTAGGTAATGGAAAATATTTTGACAGTCTCTACCAAATTTTCGAAGAACTTTTCTTGGAATATCATAATATCAACAGTAACTATTTGAACGTCCACAATTGTTTGTAACAATACTATTGTAGTTTAATTTTCAGCCAAAATTATCTAGAAATACGTAATATTAATACTATTAAATGTTTAATATGCAATTATATACTTTTCAGGTATGTTCAATTTCTTTAAACTACATGGAATACATTATGCAGGATTACGACATTTTCTGGTAGAATCTTAAATAACATTGAGTTTTTTTTATGGATATCAATTTTAACTAGTTTATTAGATCAGACGCGAATTGTTAATGCACAAAATTAATTGTCTTTTGCCAAAAATCGAAAGTGTATTTCGTAAAGTTTTGTTTTCAAAATATACATTCAGACCTTCTGCTTTAGTCAAATGACTATGTATATGGAAAACATTTTCGCCTTGCTAAATTTAGCAGAGAGTTGCAAAAGGAAAATTACTCTCAATGTATTTTATTGACTAACTTTATAATATAGACTTGACTTCGTCATCATGTGCATGTAAAAGTAGAACTTTTCTTGAAGTATTTTGCAACAAATGGCATTGCAGTATCTTAACAGATAAATTAGGATAGACTCAATCACTCGAAAAGCAACCCTAATTTTTCTAGTTATTTCAAGATGTATGTAATGGTTTCAACCGTAGCTACAAGTACTATCATGCTTAGTAAACAATAATATGTGTTGAGTAATATTTTATGAGTCTGATTTAACTATATTACGTTTCAGTAGAAATGCGTAGCGCAGTCGCTAACGCACTCGTCTTAGGTAGGAGCGGTCTCGAGTTGCATTCCCATTGGAGCACTCAGTTGAAAAAGTGTAACACTCTTTTTCAGAACAGCCCCTTAAACGAGGTATTCCTGGGTTTTCCCATTCAGACCAAAGAAATACCGGAGTGCTACCTAAATTATATAGGTCCAAGGCCGCTTTTATCTTCTCTAATTCATCCTCCCTTTTCTTTATCCGAATGGTGTTCTCGCCGAGGGACGTCATCCCTCGAATATGACGGGGTAAATATCCATATATGCCGAAAGTCCGAGAAATCTAAAAAATTCTAAAACATCAAGTATGTTTCACCTAGCATGTAGTAATTTTCGACCTACTGACTACATAGTCAATCATTTCTATTCCAAACTTATTAAATAGTTGGAAAATAATCTCATTTGCAAATACTTTTGAACGAGTTGATTTAGATTTCGATAACCTTTACTGAGCGAGATCCTTGATTCAAATAAAAAAATGATTTTTGTACTTTATTTCACACGACTCCAAACGTGCATTAACTCCGGCAATTCTACTTTTCCTGCATAGCAGGCACCCGAAATGCTCGGCGGCTTTGTTGGTTGCAAATTCGAAAGGCGTTGGACTAAACCTCAATTTTGTCACAAATATATCAGTATGACAAACTGCAAATAAGAGAATAAAGCACATTGTTAAGAATGACAATTTTATTATCGTGACGGAGTTGGATGGTATCAAAAGTTACAAAATGACTTACTTAAGCAGTTCAAACAAGATGAATGGTATTTACATTGCAATTTGTGGTAATAAAGGTATTATGATTAGAAAACAATATTGTAAAAGCTAAGTTTAATTTCTTCATTCATCTCAAGTCCTAGGGGCCCTTATACGTCGCCGCCCCCCGAATATTGATATCAAAAATTTAGAACGAAATATTCATGTACATATATTCGCGATATCGAATGTTGATATATGATAATATAGATATCGACCATAGCGATATATCGACATATCACAGACCCAGGTCCGAGAAGTGATGCTTGAAATATACTGGAATCAATAATCAAATTCTAAATAAGTTCTCCATTTCCGTATTTAATGTTGAGGGGGAATGGTGTGAACCCGAATAGAAATTTTAGGGAGAAAATGTTAAGATAAAAGTAGGTTTTCCGTTTCCCCTTGAATACAAAACAGAATACTATTCTATTTCCCCTATTAACAGAATACTATTATTGTAATTTACCTTTTACTTTTGTTTCTGATTGTTATCACAAATCAACGACAGTACACAAACTTTACAAAGTATACCAATACACTCTAAAACTTTTCACAACCAAGCAAGCCGGAAGATGAATTTCCTGTGATATTAAATTGGAATGTTGTACAAAATAGTATTAATTCATTGGCCATATTTCTATCAGTACCTTGGTACAGACTAAGAGCTACAAGACTAAATGAACTAGAAATTAGAGAATTTATTCCTTTTTCTCTCAGACTAAAAGACTACTGCATTTTCCTGAGATTTTCAGTTTCTTAATATAAGTCCCCTATCCTAGGCTAATTCTCGCTACCGCGGTTTCGAGGTAATCGGTAAACGAAAGAGTAAAGTTTGTCGACTCTCAACCTTCGACAGTTTGTGAAAAGATATTTCACAGTTCATGTTGTTACTTCTTCGTTACAAAAAAAATTCTAGTTGAATCTATTCATGATGAATTACTGAACTTATTAACACTTACAATTACTGAAAAATGAATAAGTATTTTTAAACATAAAAAGTAGTTACAGTTCAGTAGAATGCATTGGTAAATGGTAGTGAACGAAAATATTGTTTATTTGTAGAGATGTGCAAACTGAATGTGAATAATAAGTGTTTCCCATACTCTTGTCCAGAGGCGGATCTACGATGGAATTCTGGAGGCTCCGTGGTTTGTAATACTCCTACTTAGAGCTACTTTTAAGAGTTCCAAACTCTGGAATACGTTTCATTTATATATAAAATAAGAAATATTCCCTTTCTGGGGGCAATCGCTTTGATCGCTCCCTGGAGCCGCCCCTGCTCTTGTCTAGCAGACTTTGAAGACATTTATTTCCTGTCTGCACCTGACGATGCTAATTGGTAATGGTCACATCTGGATAATTTTTTATTCTTATATCGGATAAAAATTTATCCGGATTTGCAATATCCAGATGACGCATAACAAAACGAATTGCGGATAATGGATAATATTCGGATAACGGATCACGGATAGGATCCGAATAACGGGTGATATCCAGATGTCGGATAAAGGATAAGATTCCAATATCAACATACCCGGATGTCGGATAATATTAAGATAATAGATTTATCCGTATCCTTTATAAAATTAAGATAACGGATAATATCCGGATAAAAAGACATTCGGATAACTGACTACATCCAGATGACGTATAAAATATAGTATCAGCATAACGTATATGGTTTTAAAAAGAGCATATATAAGAGGGACATGCCAGTCTTTACTGCTCATGGAGTTATTAAAAGACAATCATCGGGCAGTTGTCTTTATTTTAAAAGATATTTCTTCTTAAAATGTTTCCTTGATACATTGAATTTTCTTGTTCTTGTTGTGGGGCGCGGAGACTGAATGGTAGACCGTTTCCTCTGGTGCGTGGGGTCTTATTGTTTCGATCTCCGGGCCAAAAGTATGTGGTGTACAAGATCGGATCCGTAGGTTTTCTCAGGGTACTACCGCTTCTAACCACTTTTCATTCCACTAATTATTCTATCATTGACTTGCTATAATCAATGGACGCGGCGGTTTAATAGTAGGCCACTTCCTCTGGTGCGTGGGGTCATTATTGTTTCGATCCCCTCCAAGTAAGTTTGTGGTGGACAAGATCGTCTCTGTGGGTTTTCTCAGCATGCTCTCGCTTCTACCCACTTTTCATTCCACCAATTCGTCTATTATCATTGACTTCTTTAACCACTGCGCACGGTGGCTCAGTGGTAGAGCGCTTGCTCTGGTGGGCCAAGAAAGTTTGTGGTGGACAAGATCGTGTCAGTGGGTTTTCTGAGAGTACTCCCGATTCTTCTCACATTTCATTCCACCATTCCTCTATTATTGTTGACTTGCGTTAATCACTGGCCGTGGTGTCTCAGTAGTAGAGCGCTTCCCATCGTACGTGGGGTCCTTATTGTTTTGATCCCGACCAAGTAACTTCTTTGATGGACAAGATCGTATCCGTGGATTTGCTTAGGGTACTCCCGCTGCTCCCCACTTTCATTCCACCAATTCTTCTATTATCACTGACGTCGTTTAATCAGTGGGCACGGTGGCTCAGTAGTACAGCGCTTCCTCTGGTGCGTGGGTTTCCTATTGTTTCGATCCCCGGCCTAGTAAGTTTGTGATGTACAAGATCATATCCGTGGGTTTTCTCAGGGTACTCCTACTTCCCACATTTCATTCCAACAATTTCTCTATTATCATTGACGCTTTAATCTTTCGGTGCGGGAGTTCAGTAGTAGAGCCCTTCTTCTCGTGTATGAGGTCCTAACTGTTTCGAACCCCGGCTTAATAAGTTTGTGGTGGGCAAGATCGTGTCCGTGGGTTTTCTCAGGGTATTCCCGCTTCTTCCCACTTTTCATTCCACCAATTACTCTATTATCATTGACGTGCTTTAATCATTAAGCGCGTTGGCTCAGTGATAGAGCACTTCCTCTGGTGTGTGGGGTCCCACTTGTTTCGACCCTAACCAAGTAAGTTGTTTGGTTTACAACATCGTATCAGCGGGTTTTATTAGGGTACTCCCGCTTCATCTCACTTCCATTCCACCAATTCTTCAATTATCGTTGACTTGCTTTAATCGTTGGGCACGGTGGCTCCGTGGGAGATCGCTTCCTCTTGAGCGTGGGCTTCTTATTGTTTCGATCCCTGGCCAAGTATGTTTGTGGTGGACAAGATCGTATCAGTGGGTTTTCTCCTGGTATTCCTTCTTGTTCCCACTTTACATTCCACCAATTCTATTGTCACTGACTCGCTTTAATCATTGGGGGTGGCGGCTCAATTGTCTCTATTTTCTACTAGGTTACACTCGTTTTACAGTTCGATTAACCTTGAATGACAGAAACATGAACGCAGACATCGAGAACATTTAAACTTTGAAAGCATCTCCCACCAGGAATAAAACCCGCCACCACGACTACTGAACTATCTTATGGGTGGGTTAACCTGGACCATTGCCAAGGATGTAAGTTTAAGGTGGATAATATCTTTCCTAGTGGGCATTCTCTGGTGGCTCATAACCTTCCTGTTTCCTCAAAACTTCTCATTGCACTATTTCGTCTTTCATGATTCACTTGTTTCAATTATGGTCTCGCTTACCCTGACAGCCAAAGCGTGGGATATTAAAAGCAAATAATTTATTATAGTTCATTTTCAGACGGTTAACCGAAACCAAACCGAACCGTACAACTTTTGTATTTTGTGTTGCCTCATAAAAGGTTTTCACAAAAATATAGAAAGAAAACACCTGGGAAATCGTAATTTCATTAAAAGTAAAACAGCAGGTACCTAATACCGTTCCTAAAACGAACTTATTGCTTAAATTTCGAAACTTCTAAAAATATGTATGGATATTGTAAAAACAGTATTACAATGTCTCCCTTCAAAGAAAAGTAGTGTCCCGTTTTTGAATTTCGATAGTTTTTGTGCTGTTCAAATTAAGAACTAATAAATTTGTACTAATCATTAAAGAGCGAAAAAGGGCCATTTTAACTAACTCAGAATATTAGATCTTTGTATTACTTAAATAAACGAAATAATAAATTTGTGTGACCTATTCACTTTCCTAGGAAGCATGAAAAAAGGAGAGAATTACTATTTTTGCTACTCAAATAAACGCAGGAATAAATTTGTGTGGCCCTTGCAGTTTTGTACCAACCACGACAATATCAAAGAACGTCCGTTTTAACTAGCTCAGCATCTCAACCCTTTCTGGGGAATTCAAATAATATAAGGAATAAACTTGAGTGTTCTATTTTGTGTGGTGCAAGATTTTATATATTGTTGTGTTACACGGAGAAGGGCCTCTTTAAAGGGCAATTGCTAAAGAAATTTTTATTGCCTTTTCAGTTACTAAGTAAGGCTCATAATTATATTGTTAATGGACTACGTTTCGCGAATTAGATCTTACATTTATTATAGGTTGACAAAATACTAACGGCGACGCTAAAGTTCAAAGTTTCCCAGTCCGTAAGGTGAGACTTAACCAAACTGTGCTGCCATTTTTTACAAAAGAAAAATATTCAATTAGAAGAGAGTGGTGTCAACTCAATTTTAACTCAATTCTGTAGAACAGACTCTAGAGCAATTAGCGTTATTAAGGGATGAAGAAGTAGTAAAGAAAAGTGATGAAAGACGACGAATCATGAGAGTAATAAAAAAGAAGAAAAAAGGTTGGCTATTTTGGATCACAGTGCAGAAAGAAGAAAAGGCAGAACGAAACCCAGACGAAGAAAAGATCATATGAGAGTAGAAATCAGCTCACCAAACAAAAAGAGAAATTTTCAAAGTTCCATGTTGTGTATCGTCTATAAAAAGTGGTGAATTATTCCACTAAAAACCTATTATTCTTTCTGTAGCTGCAGATATTTAAGCAACGTTACGAATGAGTTTACAAACATTTGTATTCTTAGCATAGTGTGGGTTGTAAGGTACAGTCCATTGAGCATAACTTCGTTTTTCATCTAACATAGGGCACCTTACTATTGTGGAAAGAAAATGGATATCACCATTATTACTTTAGTGTAATTTGATTAGGCATAAGCTCCTTATATAGTGAAATTTTACTTGACGGGAGAGGCAATAAAATTTCTTTAAAAATGCTACTTGAAAGTGGACCTTTCTCTGCGTGACACAACAAGATACAAAATCTAGCACCACAAAAAATAGAACACTCAAATTTATTCCGTCGTTCATTAGTCATCCAAAAAGGTTTAAAATGCTTAATTAGTTAAAATGGACCATCTTTCATTTTTTCGTGCTTGCCACAAAACTGAATGGGTGACACAAATTTAATATTTTGTTTATTAAGTATTACAAAATGATATAAAATTCTGAGTTAATTAAAATGGTAATTTGTCACTTTTTCTGGTAGGTACAAATTTATTCCTTCGTTTACTTGTGCAGCACAAAAACGCATCGAAATTATGAGCTAGATAAAATGGTATTTCTCGTTGGTATAAAATTCAAATGGGCCATTCAAATTTATTTGTGCCTTCATTTGAGCAGTACAAAATGATATAAAGTAAACAGGTAGTTAAAATGGCACTTCTTCGCTTTTTTCTGGTTGGTATAAAAAGTAGAACACAAAATTTATGTTATTGTTTATTGGAGTAGTAAAAAAGCTACAGAAATTCTGAGCTAGTTTAAATGGACTTTCTTCCTTTTTATTTATCTTGTTAATACAAAAGTAAAAAGCTAAAGAAGAAATACATTTTATTTTCTGCTTGGTACAAATTTTATAGGTTACTCAAAGTTAACCCTTCGTTTATTTGAATAGCACCAAAGGTATAAAGTGGTGAGCTAGTTAGAATTAAATTCTTCGGTTTTCTTGTTATTCGTACAAACAGAATAGACCACTCAAATGTATTTCTTCCTTCATTTGCGTAGCACAAAAGTTATAAAATTCTCAGTTAGTTAAAGTAGAATTTCTCCCCTTTTTCTTCTCGTTCGTAGAAATTTATTTCTTGGATTATTTCCATAGTACAAAATGATATAAATGTTTAGTACAAAAAGTATATAGACAATCCAAATTTATTGCTTCTTTCGTTTGATTAGCACAAAAAGTTATAAGATGCTGAGCTAGTTAACATGGACTTTCTTCTCTTTTTCTGGTAAATACAAATTTATTCCTTTGTTTATTTGTGTATCTTTTCCTGTTCGGTACAAAACTAAGTAGGTCACAGGAATTTAACTCTTCGTATGTTTAAATATTACAAAAGGTATAAAATTCTAGGCGAGTTAAAATGATCCTTCTTCGCTTTTCTTCTCGTTGGGACAAAAGAACATAGGAAACCCGTATTTATTTATTCATTTCATTAAATTGCACAAAATGGTAGAAAATGGTGAGCTAATAAAAATGGACCTTCTTCATGTTTATTCCGATTGGTAGAAACATAGAAGAGACCACTCAAATTTATTACATCCTTTATTTGAGTAGTACAAAAAATATAAATTTCCCACTTAGTTAAAATGACCCTCAAATTTATTCCCTCGATCATTTGAATATCACAAAAGGTATAACATACTGAGCTAGATAAAATGGTCTTTCTTCGCTTTTTGCGCATAGTACAAATTTATATTTATTTGTGTAGCCTTTTCTGTTCGGAACAAAACAAAATATGTCACAGAAATTTAACTATTCGTTTGCTTAAGTATTACAAAGTATAAAATTCTAAGCCCGTTGAAAATGATCCTTTTTCATTTTTTCATGTTGGTGCAGAAGGGAATAGGACAGCCAGATTTATTTGTTCATTTCATTAAATGGCACACGAAAAGATATAAAATAGTGAGCAAGTTAAAATTGTTCTTCTTTGCGTTTCTTCTGATGGGTACAATAATAAATTAAACTACTCAAATTATCTTCAGTTTTTTAAATAGTACGAAAAGTTATAAAATCTGAGCTAGTTAAAATGCCCGTTCTTTTCTTTTCTTTTGTTCGGATTTTTACAAAAATAAAGTAGACTACTCAAATGTATTCCCTTGATTATTTGAATAGCACAAAAAGATATAAAATGCTGAGTTAGTTACAACGAGCCTTCTTTCTCTTTCCTGGTAAGTAAAAATTTATTCCCTTGTTTATTTGTGTAGCTTTTTTTCTGGTTCGTAAAAAACTAAATTCTCCATCCAAATCTATCTCTTCGTTTATTTGAGTAAGGCAATATTATACAAAATTCTGAGTTTGTTACAATGGTCCTTCTTCGCATTTTCTTCTTGCTACAAAATTGAATAGCTCACTCAAAAGTTATCCCTTCCTTTATTTAAATCGTACAAAATGTATAGAACTTCTAATACAGTTAAAATGGTCTTTTTTTGCTTTTTTATCGTAGGAACAAAACGATTCCTTTCATTGATTTAAATAGTGGAAAATTGTTAAAAATACTCAGCCAGCAAAAATGGACGTTCATTTTTTGGGTATAAATCATAGAAAAATTAAATTTGTTCTTTCTATTATTGGAGTAATACAAAATGGTATAAAAGTCTGCGTTAGTTAAAATGGTAATTCTTGACTTTATCTGGTTAGTAGAAATTTATTCCTTCGTTTATTTGAGTGGTTCAAAATAATATAAATGACAGGTATAAAAGTAAATAGCACACTCAAGTTTGTTCGCCCTTCACTTTTTTCTTGGTACAACTTGAATAGGTCATACAAATTTATTCATCGCTACGTTTATGAGTAATTCGGGTTTAAATATTTGACCTTTGATATCGATGGTCAGTACTTCTGCGTTTTGTAGTAGTAGATAACATATTACTAAATGCGGAAACAGCACTTCAATACGTTGCTCAGTTTACAAACTATTCGGGTTTAAATATTTGTTCTCTGACCTCGGTGATCAGTACTTTTGGGTCATGTAGTAGTTCAAGACCTATTACTAAATTTGGAAACAGTAACTCCATATGTTGCATCGTTTACGAGGAATTTTTTGTTTAAGTATTTGACCTTTGACCACGATGGTCAGTACTTTTGGTGCGTGTAGTAATTGATGACCTGTTACCAAATGTGGAAACGGCACCTCAATATGTGGCTCAGTCTACGAGATATTCTAATTTAAATATTTGACCCTTGAACTCGCTAGTCGGTACTTTTGGTGCATATGATAGTTGATGACCTGTTGCTAAATGTGGAAACAACATTTCAGTATGTGACTCCATTTACGAGTTATTCGAGTTTATATTTTTTACCTTTGATCTCCATGGTCAGCACATTTGTGTCTTGTAGTAGCTGATAACCTGATCCAAATGTGAAAACAGGATCTCAATATGTGCCTCCGTTTAGAAGTTATTCATGTTTAAATATTTGAGCTTTGAGTTTGGTGGTCAGTACTTTTAAGACTATGCTAGTTGATGACCTACAGCACCTCAATATCTGGCTTTGTTTACGAGTTATTAATGCTTAAATTTTTGACCTCGATGATGAGTACTTTTTCGATTTGTTCTAGTTTTTGATATGTTACTAAATGGGGAAACAGCACCTCAATATGTGATTCCGTTTACGAGTTATTCGGGTTTAAATATTTTAGCATTGAACTCGAAGGTCAGTACTTTTGGGACATGTAGTACTAGATGAATGCTTGTGTAATTTCTGCTATGTTACATAGGTATTAATAAATAGGAAATGAAATGAAATCTTTGAGTTTTACGTCCCACGGTTATGCCGGTGAGGCTAAAGGAGACGGTGATTATGAGAAATGAATGAAATGGTGGAATGAAGAAAGTGGGAGGAAACGGGAGAACCCCGAGAAAACACACGCACACGGTGTTTGTCCACCACAAAGTTCACTTGGCGGGAGCAATATTAATAAATAGGAACGAGTACACTCGTGCTATTGGTTCTTACTCTCTCTTGTATTAAATAAGGGTTGTAATCTGTGCTGTGCTATGTTCGTAATCTCTGTTTAATTTTTGCTATGTTCCATATGGACGAGGGGTTGAAAAAAGTGCTCATAAAAGGGAACGAGTTCTAAGGGGGGATGTTAGATTCTCCATGTCTGGGCGATACGTGTGACATCTTACATAGAGGTTGAGAAAAGGGTCATAAAAGGGAACGAGTACACCCCTTGTTATTTTGGTAGACTTTGCTATGTTATACAGTCTTATGTACTTTGGTGTGTAAGAATAGTGTTGAAAAAAGTGCTCATAAAAGGTAACGAATACACACTCATATAAGATAACGAGTTTTCGGGATGTTCGATTTTCCATGGTTGGACGGTACGTGTGACACGACATATCTTGCAACAGAGGAAAATCGAGTCCTTTGTATCAGGCAGGATTTGGTAAAAGTGGAAAATTTATCATAAAGTGAGGTTAATTGGCGCTCTTAATACTAACACAAGTAACATTTTCCCTCATTTTTATTATCTTCTTCCCTTAATTTTTTCCACCCGAATTTTGTGTCCCATTACTTAGGTGCTTGGGGAAATACCGCGCTTGCCCCCCCCCCCCCCCCGCGTAACGGCACTACGCCTTCGTCACCTTCGATAGCAATATGTCTTTTATATACTACTATTCTATTGATAACATATAAATCAAAAATCCAGTTGGGACAACTGTTCCTCTTTAATCCCTCTAAGGACGCCATCCGAATCTTACACTTTGACGGAATTCAATTTAGTTAAAGAAAGATGTGTTTACTTTAACAGTCTTAAAACACATTTACGTATGTAGCTTCTGATGCGAAAAATCGTCGCTCTATTTGAAATAATTCAAGAACTGTTTATTTTCAAGAACTGAAGTCCGCTCACATCAGAGATTATACAAAATGATACAACAGCGTTTTTCAACCGGTGTGCCGTGAATAGGCCGCTGGTGTGCCGCGAAGAATCGAAACAAAATTATTAATTTTATAGCAATCAAATTGTAAAACATAGGGGAAATGTATATTTGTATTTCACATTACTATGAACCTCTACTATGAATCTACAATTTTAAGTTTCATACCGTGTTACTGTTCTGTACATTTCTAATGTTGAAAAATGTATTTGTTGTCATTGTTATGACCATTATTGCTTCTTTATTGTTGCAGACTATTTCGCAACTTGAAAATTTAAAATATCATTCAATCCTTTCGACAAATTACCTACATTTATGTTTTAAAAGTAAAATAGATTTGTTTGCTCGTTCGTTATTTAGTGATCTCCCTTCTTAGTAGAAGGTTGGATACAGTTTTTAAAAAGAAAGCGTATTTCTAAGAACTTGAGTACAATATTTCATTGCAACTGTTTTCTATTTTTAAATTAGAATGAAAAATAAGCATAATGATTTACCACGGGGAAAAACCAGTGATCGAGCTTTCTTCTCTCTGAGAAGGAGATCAATAATCACACAATTATATTACAAGTAATATCTACAAGTGTTCCGCAAGAATCCAAGTAACACCCGTAGTTTGCCGCAAGTTGAAAAAGTTGGGAAACGCTGTGATAGAAGGATCTTCTCTCTCTTTCCTTTCATATGTTAGTGCTACCTACCAATACATAATAGAGGTGAGTGTACCTGCGAGAATACAAACTTTCCATCAACAGTTGACAATTTCATGTCCTGCCAAACTCGCTCATAGAGATAAGAAACACAGTTTTTTTTAAAAAAATCCTATTTGGTATTCTATCTTAAATGTTACATGTTTAATATTTATATAGAATGAGTCTCAGTCATTTATATGCATATTGAGAGATTAGATCTTGTCTGCATATACACGGAAAGAAAAGCAAATAATTGGGTGGAGTAATTTCTACATTTTGTGATTGAAATTTTTAGTTTCTCCCGGATGGAATGAATTTTCTTCCGGGGATAAATTCCCGGCCTAACCCCTGAATTCATTCCTGTTTTCAGTATGCTTATTTGCACTTACTTTAGTATCAGTATCATTTCATCCATCCAAGTGTTACTGATTATTCTAGATATTTTAAACCTAGAAGTCTAAATGTAAACAAACATTTAATATAGACAGTAAACACGAGTTTTAATATCAAATCATTATATTTGGAATTTACACATGTATGTAAAAAGTATTACAGTTTTTAATATTTCATCGAATTGGGTGGGCAACGACTGAAACAACCATAAAGAAAGAGCATAAACTTGTTGTTAGAAGGTGAAGCAGTAAATTCAAAAACTTTAGTAATAATAATAATAATAATAATAATAATAATAATAATAATAATAATAATAATAATAATAATAAACCACCATGAGCAACTAATGACATTTCGCCAAACATTGGCGGAATTGCTGCAACTCTATGCGGTGGCGCCACTTCCGTTTTAAAATTATACCACCATTGGCCCACCAGCGGCAGAGACGCGAGGAAACACCAATGAATTACAAGTTATTCCCCCAAATTATGTTTAATGGACAATATGTGAGATTTGTATACCTTAATGCGATTCTATAAAAAAAAAACATTTTTAGAAAATGCAAAAGCAATCTCCTAGATTGACGTGAAACGCCATCTTTTTGATATCTAGTCGCGGTCTCTTCCGACAACGACCGTGTCTTTGAAGAAAGCACTGCTTGTGGAGTGATAAATTTGTGAGGTTTTTTATTTTGGCTAATCCGAGTTCGCATTTAAGCATGTATATTGAACATTAAGAGCTTGGGATAAGATAACATGTATTTCCATTTTAATCTTATAACAAAATTACGCGCGTCTCTTTTCTTCATTTCATAGTTCTCACATATTGATTTTCTAATGATTGACGACTGTTGCCATCTAAGTTCATACAAGTATACTTACTCATCTGAAGACTTTTCAGTTCATGATCCAGAGGCAAGGGTTACTCATGACCCCCGGAGCACACTTTAGGAATAATTCCTCATGAAAAAAGAGCGCACCCGTATTTGCTGTGTAAAAGGTGTTAAGTCTAAAATGTTTTCAATATTTGATCTTAAAAAAAATGTATAATACTTAGTGGGAAACTATTTATGCAGAGATTTAAAACTACCAAATTTTAAACGAGAGCGTTCCACTAAATTTTATTTAGAAAATATATTGTACTTTTTTATGAAATATAACTATAATAAAATAACTGAATATCAATGGACAGTAAGGCGTACAACGAACTAACATTTAAGATATGCTGAAGTAATTCCAAAATCTATGTTACAAAAGTATTTACACAGACCATAATTCGATTAGCTCAGAAGTACAAAGTAAGAAAATAGCGTCTAAGATTCTGTCTATAGAGCAATCGTTACTAAAAGAATGAACATACACTATTCAGAGAATCAAGATAAGACGAGAAATCAGTGGCGTATTTATGGTATTGTCTATGGGGCTTAAGCACCCCAAAATAATATCAACATTATTTTTTTCGCATTGCAGGTACAACACAACTGCTTCATACTGTTTCTCAAGTCGCCCCGAAACAAGATCCTAAACACGCCACTGAGAGAAATGTTTACAATACTTTTGATGGTATGACTTGAGCGACAATACGCTCTTAGCTTGCAATATTCCTCGTGATAATAATAATAATAATAATAATAATAATAATGATTATTATTATTATTATTATTATTATTATTATTATTATTATTATTATTATTATTAGTGAAGATTTGATAGTTCAAGTATTGAAACATCCAACTATTTGAATATCTGAAAATAATTAAATGTGATTCATTGATAAATAATCTCCACCAAAAAGTCTAAAGTAAAGAAATTTACTTTTTCTCTATGAATCCGATTCGAGGACCCTCAGATTATTGTCCGAGTGGCTTTACAACTGAACCACTATCATACCACGTAAAGTTCATTCAACGAACCTTCTGATCCTGATGTAAACATTGTAGAATAGTATTACTCCGCCAGTCATCGTATGATTGGCTATCGGTCACCGCTTCTTTCGAGAAGCACGTGCTTGTACCCTGTCGGTGTTTTGCATATTCCCCGCACGCAGCCATATTGTAAACTGTGATTCGCGCATAAGGTGGGCCAAACCCAGTTTCTACGCATGTGTACTCTCTTTTATTGCATTAATTCAATTTAGTTCTTAGATAGAGTGTTATTTCTGTTATTTTACTGTAAGTAAATTGTATTTCTGGTAATGAGCCTTATAAGCAACAAAAACATTGAAAAACAGCTTACTTGACAATGGACTATTTTCTTCTGCCGCATGATTGCGGCAAGGCTCTTTAACCAACAAAATGAAACAATCACCACGTGTATTTGTTTACATGAGGTACTGAACGTTCCTTGAATGAACTATAGTAGGGGAGCTTAGGGGAAGTATCCTGCACTTTGTGTTAAAAAAGGTGCCACTCGGATATGTTGTTCCCCTGATACAACTAAGCAGGAATCGAAGTGGCCCCACTCCAACAGGTGGCCAGAATCCAATATGGCGGCTATCAAAGATGGCCGCCTCTGCGAATTCATAGTGTTGGTTTTAGAGGGATATATCTCCTTAACTGGTAGTCCAATATTCACGATTCAAAAACTAAACGACGTAGAAGATAACAGAGTCTAATAAATAGGCAACAGGATTTATCTAACACTGAGATTAACACCTACAGAAATTATTTAATTTGGAACTTTACATTTCTTATGATGGAATTTACTCATATTTTTTAAAATAACAAGTAAACGGCTGGGATTATCGTACAAGATGTAGTATAACGTTTTAAAGAGTGTTAAATTATCTTTCGTTTATTATATACTTTATTCAGATTGGTTAATAAACAACGAAGTTATGAAAATTTAAAAATTCGCATTAAGTCGATTGATTTTCCCAAATGTCGAGCGAGAGTTCATTTACCGTAATAAAACATCACTGATGGATGCTGCATTGTACGAAACAAATCATTCTCTTGTGGTGTATTCTTCATAAGTCCCACTTTCACCAGAAGCACAAAGTAGAATGCCCAACATCCCCGTATCCACGGGGGTCAAGGGGGCCGGGCCCATCTACATTTTTGCTGGCCCACTTAAATTTTCACGGTAGGCTTAAAATGAACTATATTATGGTAATGAACTATAATATGGCTGGATCGCCCCCTCCCTACATTTTTGGGCTGGCTACGGGCCTGCTGACCAAGCCCGGTTATGAATCCAATATGGCGGTCATTAATTATGATTCATAAAAATTAGTTTCTTAAGAAATAATGACCCGAGTATCTAGATTTGTAAACGAATACGGACAAAGTAATATCACCTATTCTATTACTTTTCACTTTTATACATGAATCAAGTTTAAGAATATCTTAAGAAATTACGTGCGTAGCGTGACAATAGAAAAGTTTTATTGTTTCATCTGAATTGAAAGAGAACTGTACGGGAAGACTCTGAAGTAAGTTCATGTCTTTAAACAATATACATTGGCTTTATATACTTTACAATATTATAAGGAAATTACGTAAAGCAATATATTGTTATAAATTAGAAAGTAAATAATTTCTTTCGTATTGTAAGGAGAGAAACCCAACACAAACACTTGGTTCGATAATTTGAAATTCGCAATATATCTTTTGGATTTTCTATGTGTACAAACAGTTTTATGATTTCGACGAACAGTTAATATTACTTTTTGTACAAGGTATTCTATAAAGAATCATACATTTAAGTTTATCTATTTATTGGTACGATTCCAACGTGGTGTAAACTTACTGTGGATCAACTGAATTTTCAAAAATAATGAGTGGTACTTACATGAAAGCTCTATTGGTCTAGATCTTCGTTTACAGTTTCCATCACCTTTCCACATGTTCCTCTACACATAGAACTAAAAAGCAACACGGGGCGATTGCACTTGTACAACGATATCTTGGGGTACATGTCTTGCAGGCACATTTCAAAAAGAGTTTCCTACGTGCTTCGTATAGAACTAGAATGGAAGTCCATGTTGGAGAAAGTTCATTTCCATTGTCAGTCCATCCCCAGTTTACTGGTGAAGGAATATGTGCTATCTTCTTTATTACCTGACCCCAGATTTGTCCAGCTTGGTATGCTGCACGCTTGGTGTGAAGCAACGCATCACAAGTTGGGGAAAGTGCAGTAAGAGGTCTGCCCTTTTCCAAAAAGAATTCTCGCCGGGCTTCATTAACTTTAAATTTTTCACTTGTTTTTGAATATAATAGGACAACATATCGTTGCAGTGAATTAAAACAATCTTTGCCTATGTTGATTACAGGGTGTGAAATAGTTAGGAAAGCTGTGGTCACCTCTGGATACAAAGCCGTGTTTTCCATGCTTATAATTGTCCATGTCCGAGAAAGTATGACACTGTATCTCATCCTGTAAACGCGTGGAGGCCTCGTAATACAGTTGATTTTTCTTTTCCTAATGCTTTTGAAATATGTGAACTGGGGAAAATCAATGTTGTTTCTTGGTGCTGAAAGATATCCATAATTATTCTAAACCATGTCGCTCAAAGTCGCAAAACAACGATACAGCAAGTATTACAACATCTGTGTCTACTGTGCTGATAACTACCTTTTTGTGTGCATTTAATGCTGCATCAAAGCAATCTAACATGATCCTACTATCAGCTTCTTTTAAATGATTTCCTGATGATTTGTTTGAAAATGTTGGAAGATTTATTGAAGTTTCTATGTGATATCCATTACTCGTTGCTACCTCAAAGTTACTTCCTTCCTTTTCACACATAGACTTTCCAAGAAAAAGAAACAGTTCTTATTTATTTGCGTCATTATGAAGGAAATCGTTCCACTTGCTAGGAATTGGTGTAGTTGGTGTTACTTTTGTCCTTATTCCTACACCGCTGCTTTCTCTTGTGGAAGATTTTATGCTCCTAGAGTAGTAACTATCCCATATCAGATCCACTTGCTTTAAATGGAATGTGTCTGCTAATCTTTGAACATATTTGAAGAAATTACACTGGAAATAATCACAAAATATTTCTACTGATACTGGTTGCAAAATGTGAACCAATATTGCTCCATCAAATAACAAAACATCACAAAAATTAGGAAACTGTTATTCTTTGATATTGGCTTCACTCTTCAGAAGCATAACTAAGTCGGACTTTTTTGAGGATTGTGAATTATGGCAGAGAGGCTGCGGAATTGGTTGACTCTCGTGCTGAAAGAATTCATCCAAGTCAAGTCATCTTGTTTGACTGACCCGCAGTAAGCGAGACAATAGCTCAACGTTCATCTTAAGTAATTTTAATTCATTTCTATTTGTTTTATTCTTTTGCAGGGAAGAATGAAGCACTAGAGAAATTTTTTTCATGGGCAAAAAAATGGCTTGGTCCATTCTACTAATCTTTCTTGCACAAATTAGTTGTACACATATATTAGACCCTTTTTCTTCTGTTGAACATACGTATTCAATTATATCACCGCTATATATGATTTTGGAAGCAACATTAACAAGTCCACTATTTTCTTCAAACGGATTCCCCAATTCGACGAAAACTTCTTTCATCTTTTCAACGGACGATTTGAAACTTTCTTGCACCGACAAGTAAATTTCGTGATGCTTATTATCAGGATCATATACATGATATAATATTTTGAATTCATTAATTAGTCTACTAATTTCTGGTCTCGCTGTCATCCACTTGACAAGAACATTGTCGTCGTGTTAGAGACCAATCGCTCCGCCATTCCCTTTTATAATTTTGTTATTCTGTTCGTGAGCTGATCTATATCTATTGCAGAGTTGATGTCTTTCTTATCACAAAGTAACCCATTTCGAAAGCATAATTTCAAGATGTGTTTCTTTCAACTTCTTCAAATCAAAAATGCGAACGGGAAGCCAACGAGCATAGTTAAGGTGGTCCATTGCGAAAAACAATTCTGCCATTAGTTTTAGTGTTTCAATGTAGAGCTTAAAATTTCCTTGACGTATGGCTCTGATGTAAATTAAGAGTAAAATCACGAAACTGTAATATATTATCCGAAACTTAAACGTTGGACACGAAGATTTCTTTTCAGTATACCAGTCATTGAAAGATTGTCCTGATGAAGAATTCTGATATGCATCACGCAGCAAATTATGTAAAACTGTCAGAGTAATCTGATGAGCAAAACGAGCTTTGGTAATGTGAGATACTTTCAATATACTGTCAGCGGTTCCTGGTGTTTCTACATCTGACTTGTATAAAATTTCTGCCCAACCACTTCCATCTATCTATTTGTCCATAAGATGCAGGAAGGCTTGTTCGATGTGCAATCCTCTCAGCATCAGAATTTGATGATTCGTTTCCCCAAGGCAAATAGTGGTTGATCCATTACACAAACCGGAATTTGTTCTTTGTTGACTTAGTCTGTAAGTTCTCGTAGAACATACATTTCGTGCCGTATCATAACAGATTTAGTGTCTCCCTTAAACAACGGAAGCAGGCAGCATATACTTGGCGTTTGCAGAGTTTCAGTTTTCGAAGCATGATATACAGACCAAGTGCAAATAGTGTCATTTTTTAAGCATGCTTCAAGCCAACACTTCCAGTTTTTTTCTTCTGCGAAAAATAAATTTCGCGGAAGAACTTGCTCTACAACCTACATATTCTGTTGAGGTAACACACATTTTTTTTCGATAATCCCAGCCGTTTACTTGTTATTTTTAAAAAATATGAGTAAACTCCTTCATAAGAAACGTAAAGTTCCAAATTAAATAATTTCAATAGGTGTTGATGTCAGTGTTAGGTAAAACCTTTTGCTTATTTATTAGACTCTGTTATCTTCTACGTCGTTTAATTTTTGAATCGTGAATATTGGACTACTAGTTAAGGAGATATATGCCTCTAAAACCAACACTATGTATTCGCAGAGGCGGCCATCTGTGATAGCCATCATATTGGATTCTGGCCACCTGTTGGAGTAGGGCCACTTCGATTCCTGCTTAGTTGTATCAGGGGAACAATATATCCGAGTGGCACCTTTTTAACAAAAAAGTGCAGGATTTGGCCATTTTTTTTGCCTTGAGCTCCCCTACTAACGGTAAAAGATTCGTCCTTAGTGTGTTCACGTTAGGTTTCTTTGCCTGCGTTTGCAAAGAATCTACATAATATTTATTCTTTTCAAAACGTCTTTTGTATTTATTTTAATATAAGTCAAAAACCTTCGGCGTAGTTTATATTAATAAATTGAGTTGTTATTATAACTTTAGTCCACAATTTTGTTTCTTCTCCACACCAACCTACACATATGACAGATTAAATGTTCATATTCTGCATTTGGTTTCAACTCAATCGGTATTACATGGTTAAGGATTTGTGTCCGCCACTAAACAAACCTTTGCATGATGTAGTATTGAAATACAAGGATCACGTGGTCAGCTCCAAATGGAAATGATTATTGTGTTAGTTTCTATTTATGGTTCCTTTTTAACAAGCATTAGAATACTCATAAACTTGGTGTGGCGGAGATTCGAATCCAAAGCACCTCATATCTATCTCAATGATACGATAGCCACTCACCCAACAACACACAATAGATGTTTTTGTAACAGATGTAAGATCTATGACCAGTTATAACACATTTGTTGAATTAACATTGAATGCTATGCTATGGAGTTTCCTTCTGATTTCTTTTTTATCGTTTTCCAGCTCGTGTGAATTGTAACAGTAAAATAAATCAAATACTTATTTTATTCATATTTGCTAGTTGAATAGCTTTGCTAATCATAATAAAATTACTAAGTGGATGCGTAGTGTACGGACTAAATGTTCATAACATTGATTTCAAGATGAATTAACAATGTAGACCCGAGAGAAAAATCTTTTTGACAGATAGTATTGTATTATTTTAGCACAAAGAACGCTCATTTCAGATTTCAGGATAATTAATTGAATACCTACCAAGACACACAGACTTCTATGGGAGAAGAGAAATTTTGTGTCACACTCAAGATTTCTTTAAAAGGGTTCTCTCACCGAGACTTGGGTTCTTAAATGTTCGTACAGCAACCCGAAATTTTCTCTGCTTATTTGTATTTTTTTAAATCAAACTTTTGTTTCCGTACTTTCTCCCTTAGACCATCATTTCATAACACAACTCTCAAGTTAGGAGCCATCGGCAGTAGTGAAACAATAGTCGAGGTGTTATAGCTACTGGGTTAGAATTCGTGGTGTCGTGGGTTCAAATATACTGTAAGTAAATTTAACATCTTTAAATTTAAATTGTTTTTGAAAGTTGTGTGATGACTTTTATCTACTCCAAGTTCTTAATCTAGAGATGAGATGCAGGAATCATGCATGTGCTAACTGAGAGAGAAAGATAGTGGAGATATGTCGAATTGAAATATTATTCGAAACATTCATCCCTATTCATGTTTTATATGATTTGTTTCATTTTTGTTTATTTTTCTTTCAGAAATTATAGTTCTCGATTACCTAGAATACAGCAAGGGATAGTGAATGATATATTACGGCATATTACAGGAAAGAAATCGTATTCTTTTGATATCGTATATGCTTCTAGTAAAAATATGCTTGTATTAAAAACTAGGGATTTAATTATGCAGACTCGTGTTATTTATATGCACACCAAATATGATTAGTTGTCATATTTGAAACACATGATATGTTTTTTTACTGATGCAATTTTTTTTTAATTGAAGCGACATACACTGCATATTTTGTTTTCAGTTTCTTAGTTTGTGTTTCTTTTTCCTTTTTTCTTTCTTTTTTAATTCATTTTCAAAACGCACTGGAAACTAGTAATATAATTTCAGAAAATATTCCTGTTACCTTAAGATGTAAAAAAGAAATAAGTAAATAATAATAATAATAATAATAATAATAATAATAATAATAATAATAATAATAATAATAAATTTAAAAAATTAAAAGCTGAGGTGGTATTGCTGATAAAAATATTCTAGGGAAGCAAGAATGGAAGTTAAAACATTTCGACCGGAAGAGGTTTTTTTTTTTTAAGTTTTACTACATACATTAAAACTGATAACTAGCAAATGTGAACTTAGCGTGGAAATGAATAATATAAAAGATTCACAGATTTTAGAAAATACTGTAACGTGTAAAATAAAATGAATGTTTGACCAACATTGATTTTTCCTTGCTGTTTCTGACGTTAAATAACATTTCTTTGTTACTTTCTCATAATATTCGTCGATCCGTTGATACTAAATGGTGTATTCTACCTGATCTTTTATCGTCACAGAGGCATGCATATTTTTCAATTTTTTGCTGTTTGCTACACTTGCATTTTTCGAACACACTATTGCACTTGTAGAACGCTTTATGTAGTTCTGTACCTTCGAACGTCAACAGTATTGTTGATTTTGTAACGTTGCATGATATGAAAGATGCAAGTGTGAATTCACTTTTGCTCGTCTACATGCATTTTCAGAGGGTCCCCTGGTGATCCGTGTAAAATTGATTCAAATGCAAAGTTCTCCGCTCACTTAAATGTATCTCCGCTGCACATGCCAGTAATTTGCATATTTCTTGGTTCATCTTATAGCCGGAATTCAATGATACCATACTATAAGACTAAAACGCAAAATTGCTTTTAGTTTCTTTAGATGTAACTGGATATGAATGTGGGCATATGCAAATTAAAATGAATCAAGTACTGCTTCTCTGACACATGTTACCCACTCCTGCCGCCATCTTGAATTCGTAATGTTTCAAGCAGCTTTAGTTTTGAAATGAAATTAAATCTTTGAGTTTTACGTCACACGGTTATGCAGGTTAGGCTAAAGGAGACGGAGGTTTAGTTTTTCGAAATAACATTAGGTACAAGTGATACAACACATTCATGTACAATTTTATCAGAAATTCGGTGGTGTAGTGGATTTTAACGTAGCTTGTACCGTTTGTAAGGTATTGCATGTTAAATGTTTCCAGCACTTTGCAATTAGATATTGCAGAGTATTACGCTTACGTTTTTGATGTTGACAAAACAATTTTTAAATGAAAAAAATACTGTAGCTATAAGCAAACTCTTTCCAACATGGTTGTCACAGATCTTGTTACATTTGTGTGAGTGCTTGTTATTATTTCCATGCTATACTATACCAACAAACTCATGTATTATGTTCAAAATGCCTAATGTAAATCCAGATACAACAAAATTTGGATGAAGACCCACCTTCTAGTTGTTGATGTATATGTGTCTGCATGTACGTTCAGAAAAAGTTTCGTTACGATAAATCACGTAAAAGATTACAAATACGCATATGACCCTGCAGAACTTTCTATCTGGTTCAGTATTCAAATTAGCGTTATGGGGCGCTGCAATTAGAACAATACACATTGAGAACCAGCAAAATTTGCATATTAATCAATTTTACCCCAATCCCGAGGCAACACTTCGCGAATGTGTCCTGTTAGTATAGACTGTTTAACTACTCGTTGAATGACATTTAAAAATTATTATAATTTTTCTATGTGCCACATTTACATTTTCTTTTTTAATGCTATCAACCTCATACAAATGATCTTTCTTTTACCTTGCGACAATTCTCTTCTATTGTAAGACACACATTATAGTTTTTACATGTATTCTGTCTCATGATATACATGGAAGTTCGTCGGGATCGCAATACTACACATTATGGATGCGTTAAGATTTCATATAATACTTATGATAAAATATATACTTTGTAATTTATATGATCAATATTAAGATAAGAAAACCATATTCTCGCAGATGTTAAGTGTCGACTAAAAGCGGGATTTCGTGTTGTTATTCAGTTCAAAATATCTTTTCGTCGCGAAATTTGTCGATGGAATTTGAAGCTTAAATATATATAATAGAAATTATGCCTGTTCTTCTGTATGGTTCCAAAACATGGTCATTCACTCTTGAGGAAGAACGTACACTGAAATTATTTGAGAACAAGATTCTGAAATGAATATTCGCATCCAAGAGGAATAGGAATGGAGAGTAGTGGAAACTTTATAACGAGGAAAGACATAATTTATACGCTTTACCAAACATTGTTATGTACATCAAATCTACGAGGTACAGGTGGGCAGGCCAAATAGCCAGGATGTACGAAAATAGGAACGCTTTGAAAGTTTTAACTGGAAGACCAATTGAAAAACAATCATTAAGAAAACCTTGGCTAGGGTAGGATGCCAATATTAAAATCTTCTCACAGAAATAGGAACATAAAATATAATATTCGCTTAAGGACTTAGTTTGACGATAGGTGACGTATTTTTACTTCTATCTATTCAACATTTCATGTGTTCTATTTACATTACAGTGTACAGAACAAATTCTCATGCGTATATTAAGTTACTTGTAAATGCAATATTGTGTAAACTTCCGTGTAGCTGTACAGATATACCGAAACCATCCTCAATGTGGAAGATTCATGGTTCATTTCTTATAGGAGCTCTTGCATGCCGGGTCTCACTTGAGACTGTAACTTCACGTTCATATTATCTTAGTTGCAAAAGAGATGCTAAAGTGAAATCCATCATAGTAAATTTTGATTTAAACAAAAGGTGTGAATGAATGGCATTTTTGCTTTGCATGATCAGAAATAACAATTATAAACTATTTTCGCCTGTGACGCCCCAAGATGTCTCATTCATGCTAACAATTTGTTAACAACATCTTAGAAAGCTATGCAGTATTATTAACTGACGTTCATCCTATCAGTTTTATCAAACACATATTACAGAAATTCATGACAATACTTTGTATTAAAATATATGGTATAATTTCAAAGAAGATCAAACAAAAAAACTTCGTTCCTTAAATGTTCTTTCTTCTTAACACTAATAGTAAAATTGTTATCTACATGTAACAAGTTAAATATTCTTATAGACAAATCTTTGGGGAGTGGATTGACTACATCAAATCATAATCTTTAAATTATGAAGTTAAACCATAATCAGGAAATTAAAGCAAAATAATAATCCATACTTACGAATACGAGTATTGGGAATATATTGAAATACAAGACATTGGACATTGACAAAACAACCCAACATCTTCCTGTTTGAAAGTTCTGACTGGATACAATTTGTCTGAAATTGAACAATAAATTCAGTAATATTTGTTTAGTTACA
Organism: Thermobia domestica; assembly: GCF_964235325.1. Lineage (NCBI taxonomy): Eukaryota > Metazoa > Arthropoda > Insecta > Zygentoma > Lepismatidae > Thermobia > Thermobia domestica. Next base: position 138,573,968 of record NC_137460.1, read on the forward strand.
TTTTTTGTTTTATTTTCAACAGAGTATTTTATATATTAAAAATCATACTGAAACATTTGATATTTAACCATAAGGAACTTATAATTAAACTATTATATTACCAGTACATTCACAACACATCCTTCTATACATATTGCTATAAAACATTCTACGTTTATTTTTTCTTCACTATATTATAATGACTACGTCGGAAGTTGTTTATACTATGTTTTAAACCGCATCCATTATTATTTATGGAACTTAGAGTAAGTTCACTGGATTTTACTTTTTATATGTTTTTATATAAAGAATCTTTGTTTACATTAAAAGTGAGCTCTTTATACAGGACTTCCATTTTAAAACATTTTGCTCTTTACAAATAATCTTTATCGAATTTATTTTTAAAATATATCTTATAGCAACTGGTGTTATTTTAATAAATACATTTTTTATCTTAATTAACGAAACTCTTCTCTAATTACTCATGTAACGTCATTGTTCATTTTACCGACTATTTTCTTGATTACGTCGGTATTTTGGATCTATTATATTGCGCATAATCACTCGTGTTGAAGTAGTCATTAAAACGCTTAATTGCTTAGCACACCAAATTTTCTTGAATTTCATAAAAATATCTTTCTGCGTATGTATAACATACTTCTACTGTTCTTAGTACTTTAGTTTCATCACATCAAAACTAAATTAAATAAATTAAATATTTTTGCGAATCTAAAATTGACATAACTATGTTGGTTGATGTCCTGAATATTATTCTTATTTTGTTCACATGCACAGTTATTAAGTGTTTCTATTACTATGTGGTTTTTCATAGTTCGATTTCGTCACTAGCTTCTCATACTTTTGTTCATCATTTACTGTTACTATCTACCCCTTTTCTGAAAGTTTGATTTGTATTTCAAACTAACACTCAGTAACTAATACTTTTCTCAAGATTATTTTGTCCTTTTGTTGTCATTTGCGTTCTTATCTTGTAATGCTTTGCCAAGGTGATAGTTTACAATCTACATCTCGGTAACATTTCATTAGCATTAGTCCAACCAATGTACAATGTATGTGTAACGAATCAGATTTTTTTTTAAATAAAGTTCTTAATAACGTATGCTTTGAGTCAAATTTCAAAGTGCTAAGGGACGTAATTTTGGAAAGTCGTTTGACTTTTCTGGATATTTGAGATCTACTTCCAATACGTAACCAGTATAGTGAATGTCAAGTATATTTCTGAAATATTTTTTTCTATTTCTTCTCCATCTAACCAGTCAAATCCTTTATTGTTAGATATCGATTCATCGTTTATAATTATAAATAATTTATGTATAATAGGAAAGAACCATTACCTTTATTGTTATTACCTTTGGTATGTATATTATTCGCCGACATATGTTTTTGACAATGATTAATTTGCCTTCCTATACTTTGCTCGACCATGCAAACCATATCATAATCATTTATCATTCCTAATCGAGATTTCTTATAAGTGATATTTAACACTGCGTTCCAAGTTATATCTGCAGTGACCATATAACAAGCTGGATTCAGTCCACAAGGTATGTACTTGTTTTCTTATTATTTTCAAACAAGCCTGCTAGTAATAACACATCTATTTTGAAATACAAGATTTTTTATTGCACAATATTTTTAACTAAGAAATTGCTTTCATTTGTTCATAGTCCGTTTCAATATTTTCTCTGATTACCCTCCTAGAAGATTGCAAAATGTGATGGTAATTCTTGTGTTGTAAACTTATCCCAATATTCACAAAACCATATTGCGAACACCTTTTGTTATTACGAGTTTAAACTATTGTTAATCAGGACATAATGGTAGGTATGAGTCATTCGCTTTATTGATAAATCTAGTGATAATTTATCATAATTAGAACACAAAGTTCAAAATGAATTTATGATTTGTTTCTTTCCAAGTTTGTACATTTTACTCAATATTATATATATCAGAGTTCCCTATTACGTATTAGATCTACATTTTGCTGGATTGAAGCACAAAGTCTCACAGTTTATGTAATATTTTATTCTTTATTTTAGGTTCTTCAAAAATTTCTGTATTAAATGGGAATAACTTTTACATTGACACCTAAGTGATTAAATTTAACAATTATTGTATTTTTGTAACTGACAATACATCTTGTATAAATGGAAATGATTGACTAAATTTATAAGTTTTATTTCACTTTACAGGAGTCGCCTTTATTTACATATTGTAATGTTATTATTTTAAAATCATCTGCACCATGTTACATTGAACTTGAAATTCTCTTCCTTTCTAATTTGATTATCATATTTTCTTTATTTTTTAGAAATATTACTCATATTAATGTATTCTAATTTGCTTATGTGTTATGATTTTGTAATCTCTTTCCTAACTCTATTACTCATACAATTTGATCCCTTTGCTTTCGTCTTATTCTCAATACTATTTCTGAGATTCTTTTCCCTTAGATTATTAGGTCTTTTTTATTTTCCAGCTCTTTATTGAAAAGAATATGAACCGTTATATATATATATATATATATATATATATATATATATATATATATATATATATAGATAGATAGATAGATAGATAGATATAGATATAGATATAAAAGCTCTTTCCAGTTTTGTGACTAAAATTTAATTTCTACTTTTCATTTTCTATTAGAACAATTAATATTCGTACGCCTCCAGAAATCGCTGACGTTTATTAGTAATATGGTTATAGAAGTGAATAGTCGATCAATGTCACAAATACACTATTAAAAACTATGTCATTTTCAAAACATCTAACAATCTATCTTATCACAACTAATGTTATAGTAATAAACCTTTCCCAATTCAATATGATGTGTGATATTTATTTAATTATAGTACTTTTCAAAACCAATTCCATTAAAAAATCGTCTTTATCTTTTAATTCTATGGATTTTCATAATAAAATAAAGATATAAAAGAATTAGCTTAGTTATCGTGTATTTAATCGTAATGTCTTTGCATGCTGGATATATGGGAAGCCACTCATAATTTAAAGAATCAAAGATTATTAATGAAATTATTATGAGCATTAGTATTTCCGCAAAGTCCAGGAACACAGTAACAATTTATTTCGTCATAATTACATGGATATTACTTTCTTACGTTGCATACCCTGATGTTTTTGATTGCATTTCGTAAACTTTCTGCAATATTTTTATATTTAAAAGAACGTTTTCATTGTGACAAATAACAAGGCAACGTTGTTGATATCATATTTAAATAAATTCTTATTTCGATATTTCTCAATAGAAATTTAGTTGTTTAAGATCATATCTTCAGATTTGTTGCCTACAGTTTCATCATTTATTTGAAATATGTGAAGGTAACCAAGAAAGTTATATTGCTTTCTCACCCCTCACATGTGAACATCCATATATCACCTAAAGCTACCTGGAAAATCGAAGATAGTCTCAATCAGCATCGAGGACCTTCTGTCAACATTCTGATAGGCCATGAATTACATTAAGGTAGAACCTGATGCTCCGTGAGTCGAAGAATGTACCAAATGCATTTTATATCCCTACCATTGATTTGAACTAGCGTCCACTAAGGTGATTGTCCAAAAAATGGGATGGGTAATAATCGGACGGTACAATTTCCGGGCCATATACGATAGTGTTTCACATCTAAGGCGTAGCATGGTATCCCGTGCCATCATAGCTACGTGGGGATTATCATTGCCCTGTAAAAGGAAGATCCCTTTGCGATTCAGAAGTGCTGGCTGCGGTGTTTGGACTTTCTCTTATACATGGATCACCTGCTCACAATACAGGGATGCTATATGTATATATACACATAATGTATTATTTTTTAAAATTATAAAGACGATGCGAAATGTTAAAATGTGTAAATTACAAAAAGGAAATCGAAAAAAAAATGGCTCAACCGGAAAACAAGAGAGGAGTAATATTAGTAAGACTAAAGAAAGAAAATATGAAAAAATGAAATAGAAAATAAACAATCAAAGCAAAATATAGAATATTGACAGACACATAGTTATATAGTCGATTTAAAAAGTTGCAGAAAGAGAATGTAATTATTCTGTATGCCTGAATTTTAATTATACTTTTATTTGCTGTTAAGAAGAAATATTAGACTAAAGAAGCTAAACTTTCTCAGCATTTTATAAGGAAAACGTTTATTGAAAAGTTGTGGAAATGAAGTGTTTCCGAAAATAATGAAAAGTAAAGTTTCTTATAATAATTATTTTAAGATGTATCAAATATACTGCATTTAAAAGAATAATATGCACATACAAGCATGTATTAAAACCAACATGATTTCAATGAATGCAGAAGTGTGTATGAGATTAATTATAGTTAATGGAAGAACATATCTATTAACAGAGGAACCAATAAAGCATTTTTATTTTGAAGAAGCTGTCGGTAGTTATACAATTTATAATCTAATATTTGTCATCATAAAATCTTTACACATTACAAAAAGAATGAGGAAAAGTGATTAAATAATTTTAATTAAGTTGCGTATGTCGTGGATTAACTGCTATGGAATATATCCATAAAATAGGTAGTATTGAGCAGAAGCCTGTTATTGGTAAGTAATAACTAGAAAAAATAATGGATATAAAGTTTAAAACTGGAGAGGACAAAAACGAAATTTTACACAGTCATTCCATTGAATGTTATTAAATTCATGTGTTTCGCCCCTTTGATTTACTAACATTACAAAGACAATTATAGAACATATTTTTAAACGTGAATAAGATAGGAAATATACTTGACTGACAGATGAATAGAAAACGTAAAGTTTTGTACAAAATATTTTCAGTATACTTTTCGCAGATGGGTACATTAATTATATTAGTTCAACATGATCATGCCATTTGCGTGAAACTAATTTGATACTTTGATTAAAAATTGTTAACACCGTTAGTTATTGTTCACAAGTAAAAGACAATGGACACAGGAGTAGGCATCAGGACATGACAACTTTCACTACTGGAATTCTTGTTCAAATCTGGTGACAATTAGCCACATCAATTCATAGGAAGTTGCGCTATTTTGTGAGTATCGTAAGTTGGACAGTATCCAGCGTTGGTTGCAGCTGTTTTCTTTCCCGTTCACGCTACAAAATTATAGCTTCCCTTTCATGGATCAGTACTGCGTCATTTTTATAGAACTCTTGGAATATGGTTCCGTAATTAAAAGTAAGCGTTACTCTGCACTTTTTAAGGCGCTACGTGGTCTCCAGAGCAAGAGGACATAGCTGTGAGGTAAGAAAATCAAATTCCATCATGACAATGCTAAGCCTCACTTAGGCATAATGACACTGCAGAAAATCACAAAATGAGATCTACTTCGTTCCTCAGCCTTCCTAGAGTACGGAAATGGATCCTTCGGATTTCATCCTTGTTAGATCCCACTTGCGACGAAAAACCTTTGAAACTAACAAAGCCCTCACTTTGTGAACATGTGATCTACACGAATTCTACTAAAGCATGCGGAAAATGTAGGACGAGATGCATCTCAGTGACAGTGGATACATTTTATATCATGGTCCTATACGCAAAGGATCGAGGTATGTTCACCTAAAATTGCTTAACAATATTGCAAGAAAAATCAGTATTATAATCATGTGTGCAAATGTTATTGAACACATTTTGTACTAAGAAAATTTATATTCACTTCTAGTATATAAGAAATAACTATTACAATTAAACAATAAGAGGCTTTCAAAGTCTTTCGAAATGTTCATTTACACGATCTTGAGAAAAGTAAATATTATTCCATAACTTTCTGAAATTAGTTAAATAATATATTGAACATTAGTTCACTAAGATGGAAAGTTTAAAAATGTTTATACAACAGCGATACATTAAAGATACAGCATAAACTTTTGAAGGGTGAAAGAAAAGTTATCTATTTGATCGTTATGATCTTCTTAGTGCATATCGTAGTTCTCCACTTTTAAAAAACGTAGAACTTAAAAGTTACATTTGTTAGATATTTCAAGAGCAACAACAGAATTTTTAATGGATCCTCAAAATAAATTTACAATTGCTAATACTTCTAATATTATAAAAAATGTAACCTGAATAACATAAAATTGTTTTTGGAAAAATGTATCTTTCTTTCATTAAACTGTTACCGGTGTAACAAGATTTTAAAATCACTATTTAAAGTAGAGATAAAGGCTAAAAGAGATTACACTACCAGTATATTCACTACTAATTAGTACGTAATATTTAAATTGAAATTTAGATGTCCTTTTATGATTAGAGCATGTTATGCCCCACAATTATTCTTGTTTATACTTTTTGCTTTTCATGTTGTTTGTTTATTTGTATCTTTTGCTTTCCTTGTTTATATTCGTGTTTGTCCATTATGTAGATTTTATTTGTTATATGTTTTGTTATATGTCAACCTATTTCTTGGTCGGTATCAGAAATTAATCCTTGGAAAACTAAATTTAATTTATTTAAAATATTAGAGGAAGAAGAAAGAGATATAAGACAAAGAGAAAGAATTGTAATTGTGATTGGTAATTGTGAATCCGTTAATTCTTAACTGCAAATTTAATGAAAATAACAATTTCAGAAGTTATTAATGTGTTTGAATCTTTATCTGCTAAAAGTTATATAATTTAATTCGTAATTATTCAAGTTTTGAACGTGTTGTGGATATTTTAACGGTGCCAGTAAAGTAATAAATATGAAGAATTAAATACTTTCTTCTGGGGCTTAGGCCCTTATTCTTCCATACCGCCACATCACCTTAAATATGTTTTGATAGAAATTATTATATAATCTGCAAGTATACAATCAAAATTCTAGTAATCTTCTATACATTTACAATAATCATAACGTCTATTATGTTACTGAATCTTTAACGGTATAACTGAATGCAATATGAATCAGCGTAGCATTAAACATAATCTATGCCATTGTATAAAACAGAGTTAGTCAACGAAGTCTGAATATTGAACCATGAAGTTAGATATCATATACAGCAATGCCAAAACGATTACGATATATACAGAGGCTATATAAAAAGGGATAAAAGATATAATTATAAATGAATATTAAAAGATAAACGTATTTATGGAAGTTTTAAATAATGTGCTTAATATATGATAGTATTTATACTTAAAATATGTTGCCTTTGTGGAATCAATGAGCTTTAGGTAATGCTGACTATATAAATAGTAACTTCAGTGTCATAAGAAGATAAACTCTGACAATGTATAATGCTTATGCGAAGATTCTTAATTAATTTCAGTGACCAAACCAGTATTATTAGTTTGTCTTCAAATCAGCTGCTATCTATTTAAATCATGTTATTGAAATCCGAAGTTTACTTGAATATTTTTCACACATTCAATTAGTTAGTCACGGTTTCCTTTCATATCGCACCGTGCAATGTGATCAAAAGGTCTTCATGATGTTACTTACTTCCGAAATCAAGAATCTGGATCTAAATACGATTTTCCACGTTTTGCATAAACGTGGTGGCGACTCAGTTTTAGGGCTATACATAACTCCTTGATTTATATAAAATAAAAGTCAGATATGTCAGAATATGAAGCGTTGTCGAGCAGGACAAAGAATTTGGCGACCTTTCAGCCAGGATTGGATAAAGAAGTCAAGTCGTCGTGAAGATTTTAATAAATCGCTCTAGCGAATGTATGATATATGAAGGAATTTTGTTGAAATCCTCCTTAAATATTAATTGTGAATGTGAAAAAGTAAATATGGTGAGTGTGGCGAGAAAGAAGAAAAGGTGCTACGGTCCTAGAAACTATAATTATTAATATGTCCAGTGTTGAAGTTGAAAAGGACTTTTTCAAGTGTTGCCGGGAAGTAGTTCCGACGATAAAGAAAGGAGGCAAGAGGAAACTCAATGTACGAGATAAAGTAATTACCTGTGTCAAATGCACAAAATTGTTTAACCAGCGCTGTGTGGGAATCATGGAAAATCCAGAAGATCAAGGTATTGAATATTTTTCGAACTGGATCTGTCAAGACTGCCAATTGAAAGGAAGTGAGAATTATAACAAGACAGATAGTGAGGATGATTTTGAAGATATTGCGACAGAAGAAGACAAAGAAAAAGAAAAGGAGAGAGAGCTGGGAAAAGAAGAAGAAGTTCAACAGAAAGAAATACAAAATTCAAAAGAAGAAGAAGTGCCAAACGAAGAAACTAGACAGGAAGAATTGCAGAATTCGAAGGAAGAAGAAGAAATTGAAGAAAAAGCGCAGGCAGATAAAACAAAAGATATTTGTATTCTGATGGAGTCAGTTGTTTTACACGAAGCCAAGGAACAACCGAATGTGTCATCATCAGAGCTAAATAACCAAGAAATGTTCAACCTGCTTATGCAACAATTATCCCTATTTCGATTAGAAGTTACCAATAATATAACAACATTGGCTAATAATATGCAAACATTCGGAAAAGAGTTGAAGGAAGAAATACGTGAGGATTTGAATATAGCTATTGGAGACCTGAAGAAAGAAATTGTAGGTATAAAGAAAAAGGAGGAAGAAACGGAGAAACGATTAGAAGAGGTGGAAAAAACTGTTGATTCGTTAGTCCAAACTCATGATGACGTGAGTCTGGAAGTAGCCACGATTAGGAGCAGACAAGAGGAGAATTGTCAGAAAATTGAAAATAATACTCGTCGAATTGAAAAGCTGGAGGACGAAGTAAAAACTCGAATAACGAAGCTAGAAGAAGAAATGAGGAATCAAAGATCGTGTGAAGAACAGTCTTCCATGAATGGGAAGGACGTATGTCACGAGAATTCTCCGGTAGTACCTATATTATTGAGTTCTGCGACTGTATGTAGTACTACTATCACAACGGTAACCAGTAACCAACAGAGTACTTATGCCAATGATTCCTTGATGACTAACAGGTCTAGTATTGGTTCCATAGTTACACTTCAACCTGTATGTTCCGTGGTAGAGCACTCTGTGCCTAATAATCTTGTAATGGGGAATAAAACCATTAGTATGAATCCGACAGAAACGTGTGGAACGATAGGACGGATAACAATGAATGACTTAAGTCATTTTCCTAAGTTCGACGGTCAGCCTAACGGAACAGCAAAAGCTTTTCTGGAAGAACTTACCCAAACGCTGAATCTCTTCACGTTGCGCGAAAACGAGAAACTGGTAATTACGCAAAGATTTTTACTTAAAGGAGCAGGAGCATGGTTCAGGAACGTGTTGCCAAATCTTCATACCTACCAGGATTTTGTCGACAGCTTCAAACGACAGTATTTGTCTCCAAGACTAGAGAGAGTACAAAAGCGGAGATTGCAAAATATGAGACATGAACGCAACCAATATCCTTCTTTAACGGACTTCGTATGGGCAATAGTGGAGCGCTATCATGCTATAATAACAGATGGGAATGAAAAGGAACTAATGGAAATAATTTTAGACAACATACCGCCAGAAGATGCAAAAATTGTTCGAGTTAACCCTAGTCGAAATGTGGATGATCTGGTACTAAAGATAGCTGATATGGAAGATTACGGTGATCCGTGGAATTATAATGATTCGATGAAACCTCGATACTTAGGGAATAATAAACCATACATGCGAACCCCACAAATAAGATATGCGAAAAGGATGAAGATGGACTCTGCATCCCAAACAGAGAACCCGGATAATAAGCCATCGTTTGTTAACGAATCACCCTCCGAGAACATTAACCAGAACAAATGGAGATATAACTACGGACCAGCTTATCCCGATATGAGAAGAAATCGAGGATGGTATATGAATCCGTATGGTCCTCCACCACCTTGGTGGAATAGAAGACGAAATTTTCAAATGGGTAGAAACCAGAATGGGAACTCCAATGATATAAGAGTTAATGATTCTGAATTGGAGAAAATTAATGTGTCATCATCTGCTACCGAGGTGCCACATCCGATTCAGAATCCACAATCGGGAAACTAACGCCGCAGCCTACGGAAACAGGGGTAGGAGGCTGCGATGGAAATGTATCCCCTGATATAGCTACCAATGATGACATCGCACGTAACCCGAAACAACTGGGTAAAGATATTCACCAATTATATGGTAATTTTATATTTAAAGAAAATCCTGATTTGTATGATCCTGAGGAAATGAGGAGGAAGCAATCGCAAGATGATTATTGCAATTTATTGAAGAATAAAATAAAAGTAGAACAATCTGAACATATTAAATTATTTAGATCCTTACTGTTCGTTAAGAACGTGAAACGTGGGAGTTCGCTTCTGGTAGTGCCTCAAACTATGGCCAAGGACATTGTTCGTCGAATCCATCAGAAGGGTCATTTTGGTCAAAAGAAGTGTTTAGCTTTTTGCAAATCAATTTTCTATTGAAAAACATTGAAAAAAGACATGATACACTGTATCCAAGACTGTTTAGAGTGTGCTAAAACTAAACCAGCGAATCGGAAAATTCAATGTGAAACATATCATCTGGACGCAAATTATGTACATGATAAAATTTGTTTAGATTTAGAAGGTAAACTTCCTAACAGTCATGAATTTCAGTATATTTTATCCATTGTTGATGTATACTCACGCTTCGTTTGTTTCTATCCACTACGTAAAGCTAACACTACGGAAATAATTAGAACGTTAGAAAAATACTACTTTTATGTATTCCCTTACCCATCTTCCATTGTAACCGATCAAGGAGCACAATTTACCTCGGCGCAATGGAAAAAGTTTTGCCAGGAACGTAAAATTAAACATTGCCTAACATCTCCGTATAATCCTAGAGGAAATGGTATCATAGAAAGAAAACATCGAGATCTTAACCGAATTATAAGACTGTATTGTGCTGAAGAACAAAATAAATGGAGCCAGATGTTGAAATCCATACAGGATCTTTTAAATAATTCTGTGAATACCATGACACAACAAGTTCCTGCCGAAGTCTTTCTCGGGCATTCATCTGTTGACCGATTCAAGAAAGCGTATAATTGGCCGGAGGAATTATATCCTTTGGATATACACGATAGGATCATAACTTTACGAAACCCTGTCCTGCCGAAATCATCTACAAATGCTACGAGTGAGAAAGATATTGTGCTGAAACCTGGAGATTTAGTTATGAAAAAGACACACTATTTATCATCTGCGTTCAAAAGTGAATCAGCAAAATATTTGAACTGCTATGTAGGACCTTATTTAGTAAGTAAAGTGTTACGTAATTGTGCAGTGCTGGATACTCTAGACAATAAATCGATTGGAACTCATAACTTCCGAAACTTGAAACTTTTCAAATGTTCACCTGAACAGAAAATTAAATTAATGGAAAAATATGCTATAGAGGCGACTTAAAAAAATTATCACTGATAATTTTTTTTCTTGAAGGAGGGGGAAAATTGTTATGCCCCACAGTTATTCTTGTTTATACTTTTTGCTTTTCATGTTGTTTGTTTATTTGTATCTTTGGCTTTCCTTGTTTATATTCGTGTTTGTCCATTATGTAGATTTTATTTGTTATATGTTATGTTATATGTCAACCTATTTCTTGGTCGGTATCAGAAATTAATCCTTGGAAAACTAAATTTAATTTATTTAAAATATTAGAGGAAGAAGAAAGAGATATAAGACAAAGAGAAAGAATTGTAATTGTGATTGGTAATTGTGAATCCGTTAATTCTTAACTGCAAATTTAATGAAAATAACAATTTCAGAAGTTATTAATGTGTTTGAATCTTTATCTGCTAAAAGTTATATAATTTAATTCGTAATTATTCAAGTTTTGAACGTGTTGTGGATATTTTAACGGTGCCAGTAAAGTAATAAATATGAAGAATTAAATACTTTCTTCTGGGGCTTAGGCCCTTATTCTTCCATACCGCCACATCACCTTAAATATGTTTTGATAGAAATTATTATATAATCTGCAAGTATACAATCAAAATTCTAGTAATCTTCTATACATTTACAATAATCATAACGTCTATTATGTTACTGAATCTTTAACGGTATAACTGAATGCAATATGAATCAGCGTAGCATTAAACATAATCTATGCCATTGTATAAAACAGAGTTAGTCAACGAAGTCTGAATATTGAACCATGAAGTTAGATATCATATACAGCAATGCCAAAACGATTACGATATATACAGAGGCTATATAAAAAGGGATAAAAGATATAATTATAAATGAATATTAAAAGATAAACGTATTTATGGAAGTTTTAAATAATGTGCTTAATATATGATAGTATTTATACTTAAAATATGTTGCCTTTGTGGAATCAATGAGCTTTAGGTAATGCTGACTATATAAATAGTAACTTCAGTGTCATAAGAAGATAAACTCTGACAATGTATAATGCTTATGCGAAGATTCTTAATTAATTTCAGTGACCAAACCAGTATTATTAGTTTGTCTTCAAATCAGCTGCTATCTATTTAAATCATGTTATTGAAATCCGAAGTTTACTTGAATATTTTTCATACATTCAATTAGTTAGTCACGGTTTCCTTTCATATCGCACCGTGCAATGTGATCAAAAGGTCTTCATGATGTTACTTACTTCCGAAATCAAGAATCTGGATCTAAATACGATTTTCCACGTTTTGCATAAACGTGGTGGCGACTCAGTTTTAGGGCTATACATAACTCCTTGATTTATATAAAATAAAAGTCAGATATGTCAGAATATGAAGCGTTGTCGAGCAGGACAAGCATCTATACAAAGATAGCAGTAAATTTCATCGTGTATTTACAATAATTATCTACAAAATGTATCTTATATTATATATTTGTAAATTACGATATAGAAACGCTGGAAAGCTTAATATGATTAAATTTAAGATTAAAAAAGTAGGAAATAATAGTAATGAAAACTTAAATTATAACTAGTAGTTAAGAGAATTCAGCCTTAAGGTATATATATATATATATATACGTCTGGGTGCAGGATTTTTTCAGGGGGTCCACAAATAACATCAGCGCATTTCAATCAAATTTAAATTTTTAAATGCCTTTAGGCATCTATGGTGTGTATTAGGAATTAATTTAAATTATTGCTTTGACAAAACTCACCAATCTTTAGCCCGAAACAGAAACGTGACATCAAATTTTTGGAAAGTATTGCTATTTTCAGTAAAAGCTTTTCCCTTTATATAGTGTATATTCACAACGCAGAGGGGTCCACGTGCTACGATGAACCCCATTATATCCGGTCTTGCATATATATATATAAAGTTTGAAATTCCTGCTTACTGACCTACAGGCAATAAGAGGAGCGGATATTTTTTTTGAGGGTCTTCTTTTGACATGTTTGCATTTTGTACTATTCGCAAAATTTGTTTAGGGTGTAGACAATATAATTAGCAGTTTATAGCGAGCTTGATATAACAGAGAAAGGCATAATTGAGTTTAATAGCAACAACTGTCCACTCCAGCTATTACTTATCGGTCCAATATTTGACATTAAAATTATCGAAGACTGCGTAATAACAGGTAACGTTTCCGTATTTATGAAGTTGATAAGGATCTAAAATTTGTTATTATAAACCTAAAATTGTATTCATCAGTATAATATTTTGTTCTTTTTATTGTGCTTATTAAACGTGACCTTGGTAAATGGAAACTAAATTATATTGTTTAATTCAAGCTTGGATCCTTGGTACATTTCCTTGGTACATTTTCTTGGTACCAAGATCCTTCAATACAAACTTCAATACATTCATAAATATTCATGAGCAAAGGCGAATTTACAATTTTGTTTCGGGCGAGCTTGGCTAACTGTGTACTTGGAAATGTGAAAAATCTGCAAAAAAATCATTAACTTTAATATAGTAAATACAATTTCGGAGGTAGTCAAAATCCGGGAAGCCCCACTTAATACACCACTGTTCGTGAGAGTAGAGATTTTTGACTTCTTAATAATATTTATTGTGTACTAGTGTTACATTTCATGATAAATTATAATTGTTTTCAGTGGCGGTCCTTTATAAATGACAGTTCGAATGACACACGCTCTTTCTTGAGCATATTAATGAAGAACTTTGTTTATTTAAATAAATCTGATGTTTAAACTACACACTCATATGAGAAAAAACATAATAATATATGCAGCCTTTAATTAGGAAAGAAACGATCCGCCTGGAAATATAATTTGATGTAAAATAACCGATTTCCTCTTTTCCTCCTGTGAAATGCTAATTTGATAAAGGACAAATATAGATATAAAATGATATATATATATATATATATATATATATATATATATATATATATATATATATATATATATATATATATATAGATAGATAGATAGATAGATAGATATAGATATCACACACATATAAGAAAAGATGTTAATATAGTTTTCTTAATGTATATTTATTACATCTTCCATTGTGCGCTTCTAGGTTGCTTGTCGGAAGGTAAAACTAAGTTTAAAGAATTTTCTGGACTTTACATGGGAATTCACAATATAAACGTAATACGTGTAAAACGCTTGTAATTGTCGTGAGTATAAGGGAACGGATGTGTTTGTATTTTCTCGGGAATAGATTGCGGACATCGAAAACCATACCATTCGGTGTATTTATATAGAATTATAAAGTAAATAAGGTATATTGTAATGTAATATGAGACCATGCAATCAAGATTTTGATTGGACCGAGATTCGAACCAGGGCTCTCTCACTTGAAAATCAGCGCGCTGGAGCTTATGTTCGCTGGACTTTTCAATTATATATAATTATAAATTGCATAACCATCACTTTGTATGAACAAATTTGTATTGAACAGCAAATCAGTGTCTCACCGGGAATCAACGGGAGCTTTTCACGTGGAAATTTTGTGCACTTAACCTTCTGGCCAGTGGACTTTGTTATTTATGTAGGTATAATTGTATAGGGTGTATAAGATGAATTTGTAAAGTGTATGTTAAGAAAGAAGTTATTTTCGAGAGGGAGTCAGCAGTCTCATCGACAATCGAACCAGGGCTCTCCTTTCTGAAAATCATACACTTGCTTGCAATGCGGACCTGCAACTTTTATATAACTATAAAGTTGTACCCGTATAAACTTTACTATATATGTACAAACTTATATGGGCAGTCACTTGTGGAACGCACCAAGAGTTTAACCGGGAGCTTTAACATGTAAAGGTAATGTATCATAGATATTTGGGAACGTTAGTGCTTCTTTGAATATATTGTGTTATTTTTTGTAATCTGAAAAGATTTTTGTTTAATTTCTGTTTTTGTTTCTCTAGTTTCTGAAGCTAATATAAACCGTTAGAAGCAATCAAATAGGAGGGAACAACGGAAGATGTGGAATCCACCTGTATCATCAACTAAGCAAGAAATAAACTACTATTGGGTAAGTGAAATTATTATTATTATTATTATTATTATTATTATTATTATTATTATTATTATTATTATTCCAAAATTTTGTACATCGTTTCATAAACGCTTGCGTAACAATGAGGTTATATGGGAAGAGAATGCTTAACGTTATAGCAGATCGAACTGAAGGGTTTCCGCGCTCAAAGCTAATACAATAGGGATAGAGGCGAGGTTGTTTGAACATCTTCCCCAGGACGAAATGTAGTAGTACTGGTTAAAACAAAAGTTGAAATGGGAAATTCTGAAGCTATAGTTTGTAATTGAAAATCGTAATGCAGCAAATAAGTTATTCCCAATCAGTTTTATTGTTCTTTCTAGGTGGTGAAGCAAATACAAACTGTTACAATGAATCGAAAGACTAGAGATTACAAGTTGTTTCTCTGAGTTGTTCGCCTTTGAAATAAAGATTATCAATAAATATATATATAAACCACTAGGTTTATAGATAAAATGAAGGACATCATATTTCATAAAGAAGATTATTAATTCAGACATTTTATGTACATCAGCAGACGTAGTTCTTGCGTCAGCTCTGAGGTCATCTGTGTCTGCAAGAGTTTAGTTGCAACGTCATTATCATGCATCGATATATTGGGAGAACAACATGAAGAAATTAGTTAAGTAAGAAAGTTATCTTATATGAGTATTCCAAGTAGGTTTCGTGGTCATATGTACTTGTATTTATAAATAAAGCATTTTCCTAGTAACATTACAATGGTGACATGATGAAGGTGATGATGTGTATGAAAAAATATTGCATGGTTGTGTTGAAAATATCTAATATTATAAGTTAAAATAAAAATGAATTACTCACACAGAAAAATGGTATTCTGTGAATCAATACAAAGACGTTTCATTCTCCCCTGTATCGCCATCCTAATATGTATCTAGATTGTACGTTCGTTTATTATAATATAAATTGAATGCTTGTTTCGATGAAATTTCATATAAGTAATAGCAATCCAGATAAAAAAAAATGTTTCGTCTTGTGAAAGTTCATGTATGGTTATTTGTAATACCAACAGATAGTTTTAAACAGCCAAGTTATGTGATCGTATTGTAACGCCCCCATCCGAGGCCTAGCGGACAAGGTGGGAAAAACCAATCCAGCCTGGCCTCAGAAGGGGCTTTACACGAGCAAGCATCCGGATAGCTCAGGCTGTTATTTCAATTCGGAAATCCAGAGGAGTAATAGTTCATAAACTAACAGTAAATATATATATATATATATAAACAAATAACAACACAACCAATTCAGTAATAAATGTTTATTACAAATAAATTACAATAATTAATTTGTCTTCTCGCTGCCAAGTCAAAATCTGGATTCAACAATAATTTTTTATTTCTCAGTTTGAGAAAAGAGAAAAAAATTAATATAATTCAAAGAATCGTCCGCTGAATTGTAAATCTTTCAAAATTGAATAATAAAGCAAATTCTCCAGTCAAGTGAGGAACCTCTAAAGTTTGACGCAAATATTCGAGGCCAGTCAAGGACCTCTCACACTTAACTCTAATATGAATACTCAAGGCCAGTCCAGGACCTCTCTTGTCTAGTACTAATATATTCCTTTCTTTAAAAATAAGAAATAAATTTGTACCTTTAATCAAGTGAAGATTTCCTTTTCTTTCAAACCGAAGAAAAAGTTCCATAAATACTTATCATAAAAAGAAATTATTTTTATTAATTTGTCGCAATTTACTTTGAAAATGGAAAATTCCCGATGTAAAAACAAACCGCAAACAACTTCGCTATACTCAATTGAATGCGTTGCAGCATCGAAACATTTCAAACACAAACCGGTCAAACATACTTCAAACAGCACGAACAAGTCAAACGAAGATTTACTTTTTAGAAAAATAGAATTAAATTTCTTCAGCATTAATTCAGCATTCAGCATTCGTCAGTTCTTCAGCATTCAAAAACAGCATTAATAAGCCTTTCGGATTTTACTCTTTGAATCAAAAACAAGAAATTCAGACCTGTAACAAATATAGGGTAAATAGCACATTTCAAAGGCTTCGGGTACAATCCCTCCACCTTTGTCCCCCTGGATTTGACGAGCTTATTCGCGATAAATATATTCCGCTGAAAATCTAACCAAATGGAATCCAACAAGACAACCCACAGAGTACACAGAATGGACGTATACAGACAATCTAATAGAAAAATTGAAAATTAACTCACCTCTGAAAATCCACGTTTTTACCTCAACTTTCTGTAGTTTCTCTGCCCTCAATCGTCTCGGACTCTCTTATCAAAACAAGAATATTCCACTGTAACGTGAGGTTATGCTCAGGATTCAATTTAAATGATCTCAATTCAATAAGAAACTCAAATGAGAAAATGGGACGTAGATCCACAATTTCCCACATTCACGAAATCGAGAAAAAGTGCAGAAAAAAAATTATAATTACGTAATTCCGAGTATTACTCATGCACCTTTCTGCAATTTGCTTGCTAATAGAAGCAGAGAGAACTAAACCTAGCCTCCCTTCCAACACTTTTATCGAATTTCCAAGCAACACTAATTTCACTAATTTTGCCAAAAATGCAAATACATTAAATATTGCAGTAAATGAAATATCACTACAATCATAATCCTCACTTGTAATGGATATTCTTATTTCTTTCAATAACAAACAATTCTACAAACGAAGACTTTAATACAAGAAACGTGCACCAACACGAAACGTCCATTTAGATTCATAATCATTCGAACAACTGAATCCTTCCAGATGTTACCCGTTCGCAAAGCACAGCCCAAGTCAGCTAGCCGAGGCCAGCTGCTTGCGGCCGCAAAGCTGTGACCATGCGCAGTCGACGACCAGCGCATAAGCCAAGACCTTGACGTTCTTGGTTACGAAAGGCAAAGGAAATCTTCTCACAAACGTTATTTTTACATTCAATTCTTTCTCTCTTATTTTTTTTTTAAAAAAAAATTCGAAGATGATATTTCTTTTATATAAGCTTATGTCTCCTTCTGTAACACATAATATTAAATACATTAATAGTAATTTTACCATTTTCCTTATCGAAGATTTACATTTTTATTTTTTATAATTTCTTTTTTTTTCCTGTGACTTGTAACGGGCACGTTACAGTATGTTTCGTTAAGATGGTGTTGTCCACCCCCATGGATTTGTTGTCCATAACAAATTCACACGTTCTGAGATTGAGCCATGTGATTGCATATTGTAGTCACTATTTGGTTCAATCTTCAATTTTAACCACCGACATAAACCTGAGAAATCTGAGAAAAAACGATCATTATATTTGATGGTCGATCTCAAGCACGGATAGTTCCAGATTTACACAGAGGCTGATTTCCTTAAATTATTTACATGGTAATAGTTTCCGAGTACATTTCATTTCGGTATGTTTCTATTTTGTTCTTAGTGATTAACATTAACATTTTTACATTAAAATTAAAAAGAAAGGTAGTAGGTGGAAAACACAGCAAAACACTTATTTCGGTAAGAGTATTATAAGATATCTATTAGGCCTATAATTTTACAATTATTTGTATAAAGCTGTGATATTCCTCCGAACATAGGTAGTTCTTGAAATATAATCTTCTGGTACTCTTAAATATTAGTCCGAAAAGAACAAAATATAATTCATGTGAGCTGGTATCACATTCTGTACTACAAATCTCAAGTAGTTGTTGATACTACTGTAATACAGAGCGTTCTAAAGGACTCTATACACCTGAATTGTCACACATTCAAAGCAGCAAGAATTATTTAACTCAAAATTTATTATATTTTATGGCATAAAAGCACTATGTACAGGGCGTAGCATATACATACACATTTTCACAGCAAATGTTGGAAATATCCCTCATGAGCCTCCAAACATGCTTGCACACGTTTCTTCTTGTTCTCAAATACTCTCACAAGTTGTTCATGTGGAATGCTATGAGCAAAATCTCGAATAGCTGTCTCGAGTTATTGTGGCGTGTATTGTCTCGAGTTCCCTTTATAAACAGAATTATTTGCATAACCCCAGAAGAAAAAAATCTGGAGGAGAAATATCAGGAGACCGAGGTGGCCACAATCCCTTTCAAATTATTTGATCTCCAAAAACCTCTTGCAATAATCTCATGGATTGGCGAGCTGTTTGCGCTGTAGCACCATCTTGTTGTATCCAAGCATTACGAATTTCGTCTTCCGTTAGTTCTCCCATGAACTGGTGAATAATTTCACAATGACGAGTTGCATCTATTGTTTGTCTGAAAAATATGGGGCCGACTATTCTTCTTTTTTATATTGCAATCTACACCCCTACCTTCTGGTTATGCAGAGGAACTTCATGTACCCCATGTGGGTTTTCTGCACACCACAAACGTGAGTTTTGGGCATTGACGTAACCTGATAAATGGAACCAGACCTGATCTAAAAAAAAATCATTATACTAAACATCGTCAGACTTGTCCATAACCAAGTGTGTAAATAATTCACAATACTGCACTCGTTTTACACTGTCAGGAGGAAGTAACTGCTGCACCGCTCTCACCTTATACGTGAAAAGACGCAGTTTCTTACGAACCGCATTTGTGCCTACCAACACTTATTGCTTCTTGCGGGGCAAGTTTTCGAAGTGATTTATGGGGGCTACGTTGCATGCATCCGATATGTGTACCAGTTTTGCTTCATCGAGCACTGACGGTCTACCACTTCGATCAAAGTCCATTACCGTTCCAATGTCTCTAAATTTATTGATCAGTGCCCTTACAGTGTGACGATTCGGAACAGAGGTATCTGGAAACCTAGCTGCAAACTTATCATGACTTTCTGTTTGTACTCACCTTGTTCACGGAATACATGTTCAACCAGGAATATTCGTTGTTCCAAAGTTAACACCATTGTTTTAGAGACCGCTAACTAGATGCAATAATCACTTCAACGTCACCTTGTTGACTGGAATCTAAGAAAGGAACTTCACGCAAGGCGATAATGTAGCAGTGTTGCAAACCTTCGCATAAAATTTTATTTCAGGTAACTTTGAAAGCGACTTTGACTTGCCACGATTCAGGTTTATAGAGAGTTTTTGAACGCTCTGTATTATAAAATAATCTATGTTGACTTCAAAAGTCGTTCACCTCTTGCGCGTGATGGGTCCATGGTTGGATCTTAGCCTTCCTACGGGTTATTATGGTTGACATACAGCATGTGAGCGAGTTTTCTCAGGAATCTTTCATTTCCTTTTATTTTCATCAATCCACGTGAAGTACAAATTTTATTGTTTCCAAACAAATCGCGAACTAAACCTTTGATATACATTATTTAATGATTATTACAAGATATGGTCATAGTATCGTAGTCCTTTTATAGTTGGACAGAGAAAAAAGTCAAATTGAGTGTTTTATATACAACTAAAAATAATTAAATATTAAAAAAGAATCAATATAGCTCATCCTAATCCATAATTTTATTTCGAAAGGCGTATCCTATTAAACGCAAGAAGGGTCATGAGTTTATTAATAATTGCAAAGAAACAAAGTACATAAAAGTTCTTCAAACCATAATAGTTCAAGTTATAAAGGCTTTAAAATATCAATTAATACTTTTGACAAAGTAAAACCGTTTAATATCAACCGAAAACACATTCACGAAAAATTAAATGTTGACTAAAAGCATGGAAATCGTATTATGTCTGAACTTAAAAATATTTTATCTTTCTGAATTCTATCGAGAGAATTAGGTTTTAAGTATATCCAACAATAATCATGCCTGTTATAGTGTATAATTGTGAAGCATGGTAGCTTACTCTGAAAATAGTTCTTTAGAGTAACGGAGATTAAGTTAATAAATGAACGAATGTGGGAGGAAGTCGGAGTACCAAGTGAAAATGATGTTGTCCAGCACAAAGTTCACTTGGTCGGTTTTAAATCATAAACATCAAAAATAGCAGTTCTACCGCCTAACAACTGTGTTCCCCGCTTTCTACATACCACATCATTATACTGTAATCTTTCTGCATCATCATCATCATTCAGCATATTTCATCAACCTTTTTTACCCATAACCGACTATACCTCAATGTGGGGCTACAAATTTTCATTGTGTTCGTATACAATATATACTGTCAAAACCAAAAAAGTAAAAAAATGCACTGTGTATCAATGCGTTATAGGTAGGGTTTCTACTAATTGCGTAATAAAAGGGACTCCATTTAATTTTAAAGTCCAGGGTAATTGTCTACAACAGTTCAAACTTGTTCTTTTACTATGTACATGAAGTAAGTATTGAACGTTATATCTTAATAAGTAGTATGAATTTCATAAATACCCACAGTTTCCCTGTATACTCGTATACTTTTCACAAACATTTTATCTTTTACGTAAAAAGCATTGAGCTTTCTAATGCGTATTCCTTTTTAATATATGTATACCAAGTAAGGTGAAGTAAGGGTCAGTACAGCTGCAACCCTGGAATTTTTAAAGTGAGATCCACCATAGCAGTCAGTGTATTAAAACAGTACTGAAGTGGTATTATTCTACTTTCAATAAAACGATAGGAAATTTTGAAGTATTCTCAGCAACATAGTACAATAAATTATTTTTATAACATGAAATTGTACTGATGTTCTGTAAGATCAACTTTTTTACCGTACATCAGCCATTTCTCTCGTACACCGACCATAATTCTCTTAAGAATATGTACAAATATTTGCTGTAATATAAAGATTTTGGGGTGGTCCGAATCCAATGGATTCCTTGCGTTGGTGCACTCTTGAATCAGTGCATTTTTGCATACAAATTTAATGTTGTTTTCATTTAAAGAGATTGGGCCAATAAGAGTTTTAAAGTCTCCATATCATTAACTAAACTCAATGATTTCTTTTCGATGGTGCTATATGTGCAAGAAGCAATATATTATTCTCTTACGTTTGTAATGTCTGTGAAAAAATCTAAAATAAAGTATTAAATATTTTCCATAATTCTTGCAACATTCTACAAAAAAATATTTATTTTGTCTTGTACTGCATTACTTCATAAATAAACACCAGTTCCTTCATATAGCATAGAAGAGCAACTAAGATTATATTTTAATATAAGGAAATAACACATTCCTCCCACTGGCAATTCACTTGCAAGTAAAACTACAGTAATTCAGTATTTTACCTATAAACTATTATTACTGACGTGTCAGTTCAAATGTTTGTAACCTATGGAATTATTAATGTTGGAATAGTATGGATTAATGCATTTATAAAGTAATATTTCGAGAATATATATGCTGTATATATAAGGTACGTTACATTATTTTAATGTTACAACGAAAACATTAAAATTGCTATGCCCTTAGTAAGGCTTGTGGATCAGTCATTTTTGCATCATTAATTCAATGGCGGTGTATTTCTATTTGCTCCTATTATTTTATACTTCCTTATGAAATGTATACATTTCATTAGAAACGTATTTTGCTAAGGTGGATAACAATTCATTTCCAAATCCAGAATGTTCGCTAGTGCAAAAACATTTTCTATGTTCAGTGGATTTCTCCCAACTTTACAAAGGAATGTTGCATCTGATGCACAGAAATCAAACATAATATTCGGAACATGTGATACGAAATAGCCAGTCATACTAGACCACAACAAATCATGTAAGTGGTTTTATTAAATCGTCAGATTCACATGATACTTTTACTAAACAATGGAAATTTAATGTATCATCACACGCTGTAAGACAAACTTTACGTTTTACAAATTCTTTGGAGGAATCTTAAAGACAACCATTTTTAAACATTCAGCAGTTTCTAACATAATGTTTGTGATTGAAATTTTACAAAGCCGTTCATGTTGGATTTCAAAGAGTTCTACTAAAGTCTAAACATTCAACAAGTGTTTTTCAAGAAATTATTAAGGATTATACTGCATGCCACTTATTCCAAATAAGCGTATATACAAAATTATATTTTCTAACACTGAAAGGTTCTGATATCGGTGACACCACAATTGTTACTGAACTAAAGCTTTCCTCGTCTTCCCCATCAGACACAGCAAGAATTTCATCATACCCAGTCTCTTCTGTTTTAATATCAAATATAATACAATTTGTTATATGTAATACTGAACTAATTTCATCAGTTTCTTCTTCCAATACACCGATGCCAGATAATGAAGTTGCCACTGAACCCTCTGCCGAAACAGATAACCTTAAATGTGACGCAAGAAATACGTCTGCTGATGTACATAAAATGTCTGAATTATTATTCCTCTCTATGTCATTAGATAACCTAGATTTTATTGATAAATCTAATGGTCCACGTTTATTGTTAAAATATATTTCAACAGCGAACAATTCAGTGGAACAACTTTAAATCTGCAGTGTTTCGATTCATTGTAACAGTTTCCGTTTGCTTCACCATCTAGCAAAAAATAAAACTCATTTTGAATAAGTTATTTGCTATATTACGATCTCCAATTACAAACTATAGCTACAGAATATCCCTTTTTAAAAATTGTTTTAAACACTACTACTACATTGCGTCCTGGGAATATGTTCAAACAATCTCGGCTGTATGTTTGTTGCATTAGCTTTTAGCACCGAAACCCTTGAGTTCGATCCGCGATAACATTAAAGTTCTGTTCCCATATTACTTTGCTTTTACACTAGCGTTTATGAAACAAAACATAGAAGTCAGCAATAATAATAATAATAATAATAATAGTCATAATCATAATCATAATAATTTCACTTACCCAACGGTAGTTTATTTCTAGCTCATCACCGTCTCGTTTACCCTAACCGACATAAGCATGGGACATAAAAATCAAAGATTTCATCTCATTTTTTTTTTATTTCTTGCTTAGTTGATGATACAGGTGGATTCCACATTCTCAGTTGTTCTCTGGTAATCCCTTGCTTCTAATGATTTCTATTTGCTTCAGGAAGTAACAAAAACAAAAGCCGAAATGCAATTAGCTACTTACCGTATTACGACTTTGAAGTTACAGAAAATATAACATATAATATTGAAAGGAGCACTAACGTTCCCAAATACATATATAATGTATTGGATTTACATGTTTGATCGCGGTAAAATTACCGCTGTGTTCCACAACTCCTCTTCAAATAAAACGTTGTTCTTACACAATAAAGTTTATATAGTTTTATAGTTACAAATGAGTGACAATTCCGCGTTGCAATCAAAAAGGTTTAGCGTACTGTTTTTCCACGTGGGAAACTCATGGTTCAAATTCGAACAGTATTATGTCTTCCTGTCTAACATAACATCCTTCCTAAGATACAGGTTATAAATATAGATTATATATCTTATACAATTTAGAGCTTCATATATGTAAAAAATTCTGCTAAGCAAAAACGTTTAATGCACAAAACTTCAACGTAAGTTGCTGGTTCGATTGCCGCTGAGTCTGTTGACTTCTTGTCCAAACAAATATTGTTGTTACACCGTAAAATTTATAAAGCTTTATATTTATATATAAGTGGAAATTTAGAACTGCAAACAAAAGGTTTTACGTACGGTTTTACACGTGATGGTTCGATTCTTGTTTAGCCACCTGAGTCCCTCTCCAACATAATTTCTTTCTTAACATACACTTTAGAAATTTATCTTATACACCCTATACAATTTATATCTACATAAATAACAAATTAAACTAAACAAAAAGTTTAGTGCACAAGATTTCCTCGTGAAAGTCTCCGGTTCGATTTCCGCTAAGTCGCTGAGACTCTGTTCAATATACGTTTGTTGATACACAGTAAATTGTATTCTCTTTATACTTATAAGTGAAAAGTCCACCAAACAAAAGATTTAGCGCAAGGTTTCTCAGGTGACAGAGCTCTGGGGTTCGAATCCCATTGTAATCAACAATCTTGATTCCATGTAGTGTCCATATTACATTACACTATACCTTAATTAATTTATAATTTTATATAAATACACCGAATAATATGGTTTTCGATGTCCACAATCAATTCCCTAGAAGAGACAAACACTTCCGACCTTTTGTACTCACTACAATTACTAGTGTTTTAGACTATTTCATTTACAATGATGCTTCCCATGTAAAGAACATCAACAAGTGTACTACAAAAATGTAAATACTACAAAGTTAGTACTTTTTAATCTTCAAATCTCTGATGCTACTAAGAATAACATCTTCTTCTTGACGTTAATGCTTGCGCTTTTTACCAGTTATTCGTTGCACAGATCATGCAAATAAATCTGTATTTATGTAACTCAAAGAAATTTGAGATTAATCTCGAAAACTTCATAATATTCTTTTAACTTAGTTTATCCTTCCGACAAGCGATATGAGGTCCCATACCTAGAAACTCACAATGGGAAATGTCATGAATATAAATTTAAAAAAAAATATATTTCACATTTTATTATATGTGAGTGATATCTATTTATTTGATTTCGTATCTGTATTCAATGTTTATCAAATTAGGATTTTAAGGAGGAAAAGCAAAAATCATGCATTATACGTCCAATTCTCTTTCCATAAAAATGCCAAACGGATCGTTTCTTTCCTAATTAAAAGCTGGATATATTATCATGTTTTTTTCTTATATGAGTGTGTAGTTTAAATATCAGATTTATTTATAGAAACAAAGTTCTTCATTAATATGCTCAAGAAAAAGCGTTTTTATGCAAACTGTCATACTATAAAGGATCGCACGTGAAAAAAATTATAATTAATCATGAAATGTAACAATAGTAGATAATAAATGTTATTAAAAACTGTTACAATGTCAAAAATCTCTAGAGGTTTGAATTTTTATGAGTGTAGAGAAGTTTTTAGTTCTTAGAAGTTTAGAAGAGTTTAGAAGTTTATATATCACTATCGTAGGATCGTAAGTCTTCTGTTATAAGTATTTTTGTTAGGTTTATCCAATTCCTCAATTCACTTTTCAATGCAATCGTATTGAATTTTATTTGTACCTCATTGCATCCTGATGCCTTTTGAATCAGTATGTACAAATGTTGAAATCTTTAAGCTAAATACAAATATTTAAGAAAACTATAAGGAGAGACAAATATACTTTCAAGACAACCTCCGCTATTAATAGGAATATAATTATTTCATGTCAAATCTAGTTTTTTTGCAAAACAATCCTTTCTATGTAGAATTAAAGTAAAACATTATTTACAATTCCTCAGTCGCATTGGCATGCTAGAGGTTGAAGATTATAAGAGAAAATTAATAGTTGATCATGACTTTTGAGTCTAGGAAATCATTCTGGAGCAACGAACAGTTTATCGTGTTTGACTGAAGTTTCAATAATTAATAAAAAAGTGTTATTCTTTGCTTGAAATATTGTAGTAAAAGTATTTGTTGTTTGAGTTTTAATGGGGACGCCAGCACCAACTCTATTTGTCGCAGCTTGGATCAACAATAGGATTGACACAAATAAAAGTTCAAAACCAAAATAACAAAATACATTAGAAACCCTCTAATCCGTCATCTTGGGAACTTTAGGTATGGTTGGAGTGCAATCAAGGTCCGATTATCCGACAATAAGGTAAAATACGAATTTACAGTAAAACAAACGATCTCTGAAGTCTTAAATTGCCGAAATTGTGGTGTACCATGAATACAAGAGAGCAGAAAGCCCTACAAATTTCACAGTACAGTACAGAAAACGCTCACAACCAAAGAAACGATACCAGAGATGGCGGAGGACTAAAGCAGATGTGCGATAAGAGCAATTAAACATCAATGGCGCGATGGCAGTAAACGATAAGGGGCCTTGTGAATCATCGAGTATTCCGAAGTTCGGCTCGAGCATGGTCGGATCTCCGGAATGCGAACCAGCCGAGGGCGTACGAGATGATTTCTACTGTACAACGAACATACTGCTGCAAGAAAGAAGTAAAAATGCAAAAGAGAAAAATTATGAAGATATGTGAACAACAAATATATACGAATAACAATATATTGTAATAATGGGGATTAGGATTGAGATTTCTGGGCTTTCGGTATTTAAAACCATTTAGACCTTCACATTTTGAGGGATGCGAGCAGACAATCCAAGGAAAGGGAAGGAAGAAAGGATTGAGGAAGGATGGAAGCCGCCCGTGACCTATAAGATAGGTACCACACCAGTATTTGCCTGGTGTGAATGGTGAAAACCCATGAAAGCCTCATTCAAGGTGGCTGGCACGGAAAAGTGTGTTACACTTTTTGAGAGAGTGCCCCCCACCTGGAATTGAACCCGGGATCGTATTGTAATAATAGCAATTAGAAATAATATAACAAAAAAAATCAAAACTAATAATAATAAGAACTATAAAGAAAATGCACAACAATAGTAAAAAATGAATAAAATATTAGAAATAAACATTTCAGGCAAACTTCTCCACGTGATTCATCTTATGTTCACTTAGTATCTATCACCTTGTCTTCCGCTATATATGAATTTAAGAAATCTAAAGGTGTCTTTCGAGAAAGTGTAGATTTTGTTCTCTTTCTAGAAAAGGATAGTGTCCTTGAGTAAACATTTATATTGGGTAAATTTTAGACATGCCGTATAAAGTGAGCGGCTATGAGTTGGATTTCGTAGAGAACCACCATTAATAAAAATACTTTTTTTGACTTCAGTAGTCTATGCAACGGATCTGATTTCTGAATATTTGGTGGAAAGAAGTTAGTTTTGAATGTAAACGTTGAACGCTTGATTTGCCAAAGTTACACTAGAAATAACTGCAACCTTATCAAGAGACACAGAAAGCAAGGAAGAAATTCTTTCTTTCAAGCGTCTCCTTAGTATACACAGCAGTAATTGTTTTTTTAACAACTATTAGCTCTCGGATAACTTGAAAGGGTGGACAGACCCGAGACCAAGGATTATTCTCGCTCATGTTGTTGACACAGAATGTTGTTTAGATGATGTTTAGAAATTCCCAGCACGATATTACACAGCGAGAGACATTCAGTAGACGGTGAGGCTCTATTGCCACGTTTACTGTTCCAACGCTATTCAATTTCAGTTGTTTCCTCATTTGTTTCTCGTTTATAATTTTCACCAATAAAGTTTCATTTGGTAATTTTTGGTTTCTTTAATGTCTCCGGTGCTGCAAGTAACAAACCCTTATTAGCACTCATAAGATTTGCTTCAGCATTTGCACTATCAGCATCTTTCTCTTTAATTATTAGATTTTAAACTACAGACATCACGATAAACGTTTTTTCACACTATCTACAACTTATGGAATGTACTCCTCTCGCTTGTTTTGGACTTTTCCTGAGAATGTGAACTCCAACCCAGATTTTAAAGTTTTGTTTGTGCCCTTAAAACGTTGGTTTGAAATATAAATTTATAAATAAAAATTGTGCGTGAACAGCATAACGTTAAACCGAGGCACTGACAGAACGGTATTGACAGCTGAGAGAGTGTGCTAAAAATACGGATTGAGGTGATACATAAATGAGAAATGAGAACACCCTCTCAGCTCCACCCACTCTCCGCATTGACAATCCAAATATGGATGAGGTGTAGTAAAAGTATGTATATTGCAAACATGTGACATTACCTTGGTGCTTTTTAAGACACTGAAGTCCTTCCAAATTGCACAACACTTGCCGGTCTGTAAAAGGAAATAAAGACTAATTTTAATTAAGAAAGGCATTACTAATAATGTTCCTACTGACTTATTTAAATTCAAATAGTGCTGAATATAAGTTGTTCTAATACAATATAATATGTCTCATAAGTAAGTTATTAATAACCTCTAAAATATATATAGACCTCTATAATAATAACCTCTAAAATATAAAATATAAGTTACAAAACAATTTATATTTACTCTAGAGAAAATTCCCCCATAGTAGAATCTGATCCCAAAACCGATTAAAAGAGTATTGGCGAGTATTGTCAGGAGTAAACATACATACATCTATCCGCATTTTATTCCGTATATTTCCAAACAGCTTAAAAATATCATAATGACCTATCCGTAGCTTTCTTGGTGAAACTGTGCTTCAACGCGTAGAAAGAGCTATAAAAACATTCTACATTTTCTCAAATATATAGTGTTTAAACACAACAGAAAAATGAAACAATAGTTTGAGAAAACGATAAAAGCGGCACGTTGGCAGAATGTTAGAGTAGTTTCCTCTGGTGCTTTCAGTCCCTGGTTCTACCCCTGCCAAAACAAGTTCGTAGTGGATAGCATTGTTTATCTAGGATTATCCCCGTTTCCTCGGAAGACATCATTCCATGTATTCTTTCGTGATGATACACAATCATTGAAACTTCGTGTCTCGTAGGATAAACACATAATCAAGGGACGTTAAACTGGAAGGAAAAGTAAACCTCAATACAAGCTACTTAATATGAGTTAAAGTGTAATCTAACCGTATTCATATACACCGCTATTTACTTTAAACAGAATTATGATATGATCAAATACTTAATAATAGAATGAGCATGCATGGTTTAAGCATGATTATTTAAAGCCAAATTTATCTTTTGTAGTAAGCAAAGAACACTAACAACATCAGAGCACTGAAGATAAATGAGAAATTAGAACATTATTGGAAAATGGTGTACGGTTTAATATACATCAGAGTATGGCACATATTTGAAGTTCTTAGATTACATAAATCCAGAAGGTAGATGAGGTAAACAAAAAGTGGAAGCAATACTTGATTAGAACAATATACAAACAGATGAAAGTATCGAATAGAACGAGAAACAGATAGAGCTAGATAAAAATACGAGTTAAATCCGTCAGAAATACATTACAAAACATATAACTATAAGAATGAAAGATCTCTTTCTCACAAAATTATAATACTAAAGAAGAAACAATATGGTTAACACCATTCGATATTCAAACAGAGGAAAAACGCTTCGAGAATCAGGTGGAAACCAGTAAACAATTATTTTTATACCTAATCATAATAGAAAAGTTTACACGACTGTAAACGTAAACACTTCTGCGTTGCCAGAAAAGAGGTTTTTCTTATTTCTATAGTATATCTTTACTTCATATTTCTCTTCTTGTGGCAACATTTTAATAATAATCGAAGTTTAAATAGTTTTAAACTTGTATGTGATTTCATCGAGCGTAGCATAAAGAGAATTATTTCAAAATTTTAAAATATTCATATTTCAATTCTACGCAATCTTTCTTATGCACATGAGAAAATTGCAACTTAGTAGAGTGCTGTTGTCCCTAAGAACTGTTCCTCTGAACATCGAATGGAGTCAAGAGGATCGTGAGTGATAACAATTAGAACACTACACCATTCCCACGTGCAGTAGAGAATTATGTTCCGTGGCTATAGATGGAATCAGAAAAACATGCCGATTTCGTATCTTGAAAACATAAGGTAGATTTACATTAGATTAAAATCCAGGGATTGGGGTGAACGGAGATTTTGAAGTTATTTGCGAAGTGTCTCAAGAATGTAAAAGCAGCTTGAATTGTGTACATGGGCGAATTGTCATAGATGATCATGATGTCATTGCAAGTATATATACAATACCTACCACATATAATTTATAAGGTCCTTTAAAATGCAAAACAATAACTGCAGCGATGCGATCAGTAAGCATGGCCAAACTGAGATTTTGCATCCAAGACATGTCAGAACCAGCATTATGTTTCACAGTAGGGCGGTAACGGTGGTGTTCATATGGATCTTTGGACGTCATCTGAACATAAACACGGCATCGGTTGAAAAATGAACGGTAATTGATCCGATATATTTCACGCTTCCAGTTGCCAGCAATCGAATTTGCAGGATCATGTCACCATTTGCGTTAGGATAAAGCCTTATGATTCATTATCAGCTGTTCCGCTCTGGAATGAACTATCATGGAACAGGGTTGCCATATTTCATAAATGAAAACCTGTGACGCTCCTAAGTGCTTAAAATGAAAAGAAGTGCTAGATAATAATTAACTTCCTTCCGTTAGGTAGAGTTTCTCAAATATTTCGCAAGCACGTTTGTAGTCATTTTAGTAGACCTTCTCCTACCTAGGTAAGCAAACATGAGCAGATGATTTACCTCCTCCCCACTGTATGCATTTCTTTAAAATTTCGTGCGTCTAGGGTCTGTTACATCTCATTCAAAGTATGATGTTTCGTTTCACATGTTTTGTCGGTTGGTGTTGAATTTTTTTAAAATGGTAATTGATTAGCAACATGTTCTGGTGGCGGTTGTTACCCTCAATAGTTATCTAATGGAATAGTGTTTAAAATATTTCAGAAACAAGATCCAGATTGAAACAGAGTACTAAAAATAACATTAAGATTGAGCAGTAAAATATTTTTTCACCTGGCCTAATCAAAGGAACGCTTTATTCAATATCAAGATAGTTAATACGTGAAATTAGTTAACCCTTAAGTACTATGAACGAAAATAATCACGTAACTACTATGGAACAGTCTGTCAGACCGCATTGTTGTTTCACATTTTCTGAATAGTAGTTTTATTGCATAATTTTTAAAATGCTAATCTACATATCTTAGTTGCTTATAGAAAGATAAAACATAGTAATTTCACGATGTAAAAAAAAAGTTTAATATTTTTAAAGCAATGAGAAAAAGAGCATAGTGAAAATTTCCAACAATGCTTTCATTGTTGTTCTTAAATTGTAATTGTTGAAATATCTATTTTTTCTCCGTTTCTATGTACTCAAAATAACACTAATTTGAAATACACTCTTCTTATGGATGCACTTGGAATAAAAATTACAGTAAAAATGGAGAAAAAACGGAATTTTAGCTTTTTTAAACTTACAAGAAAGTACTGTTATAGTTGTACTGTTACATTTTTTGCAGTAAAAGGGTAATGAATAAAACTTAATTTTAGTGCTTATATGATCGCGAGAGTAAAGAAAATACGTTTTGCCTGTATAGAAATTACCGCACTAACTTTTCTGACAGCATGCACTTTCTTCAGATATTCACTTATATATTTTATTCTGCATTCCAAGGAAATCGGTACCCCACAACACTGACACGAATATCTATGCTTTCCGTTTACAACTCAGTGGAGAGTGGACTATATTTTCCTCTTCAACTCGTGCGCTATGGTGGGAAGCTCACTTTCAAGCTGTAGTATGCTCTTGATTGAAAAACTCAGCTCTCATAGCAGATGTCCGATGAACAATCTACGTTCTACCGTATGTGTGGTCTAACGAGTCCTTTTCCCAACGTTTTCATGAAATCAAATCTTGTTATCACTGCGGACTTAGTGTAGATTTGATCCAAGACTTACGCATTGACACCACGCGGAACATCCACCAACAAGAAGAAAATTGTCAATGGCTATCGCCTTGTTCAACGACTTGATGTGTAATCTGTACATTTTTTGTCTACAGTATCCACTTAGCCTTTACTCATGTTATAAAATATGATTATTTAAGGTTTTCCAGTCTCTGGGTCATTATTTGATGTATGGTGCAAGATGTGCCACACGGTAAGACACCAAACTACTAATAATCGGTAGATAACGAAAGACAACTGAACAGCAAAATACTCACGTAACTACTATAGTACGTCTGTGAGACCGCTCGACCCCTCCAGCGCCGCGCATAGGGGATCAATTATAACACGAACTTTGCTAGACAGACAGGGATCAATCATAACACGTACGTAGCCATTTGCTAGACAGGAAGGTAGACGAAAAGATAGACTTGTATTAGTGAGACTGTGGAAAATATAATGATACGAAAAGTAGCAGCGGTCTGAGAGACGGTCCATAGTACTTACGGGTTAAATCAATGTTTTAGGTATTCAGATTTTTTTTTGAATTGCCATACTGAGAAGTTGGAGAGAATAATTATATTCCTAATCCTGTGAAAATACCAAATTTTATATATTCTATTTTTTTCTTTTTCTTTTCTTTTTCTTCTTTCTTTTCGTCTGAAATCAGGGACACATAAAGGTCCCGAGAAATAATTTTGCAGATCTCCATTGCGTGACTGTCTCGGATTTCCTGGGACTAATAGCAACCCTAAACATTCGGGATAATGTAATTGTTGACACTTGTTATTGCAAGTGCTGCAACTTGAATTCTTTGTCCGTTGCCCGAATGTTTATATATGAATGAATGTTTATGTATGATAATCTTTTTAATGACAGGTGGTAATTGCCATTATAGGACTTTTTCAATCGTAAGTTCTCCCTTTTCAAATGTACTTTTTTGAATAAATTTTCGAGCCGTCATCATTGTGAATACATGTCCGATACTCCTGTTACTTTTGTCACATACTTAAACACCAAACTTTGTTAATGTTTGAAACGCAACCTTTATAACAATTTGGTAATAATGTATTTTAAATATATTTCATACGAAATGGTCAATTAACCTTAACCTGATAATCAAGATACATTTTAAACACGAATAAGTTTGTTACAGAAAAGTATTATTGAAATAAATTATTATGTAACATATATTGCATTTTCAATCCAAGCCCTAGCTCCTCAATGGAAAAACAACTTCCAAGTACTTGCGATTATATTAAGATAATTCAACTTATCTTGTGAATTTTATACTTTATTTTGTGTTATCACAACCCCCTAAAATGTGCTTAATGCGTTTATCTTACCAGCAATGATATTGAAATTGCACCTTGAATTGGGAGACATTCCATATATTTCCTGATAGGACTTCTTGTGCAAGTTCCAAAACAGGTGTTCGTTTCTTGCCAAAACGTCACCTTAACGTGTCATCGTAACACCATCTCACATTGTCATGGTACATTCATCTGAACATCACAATAGTGGCAAATATATAGCACAAATTTTAGAAGTCGCTTCTGGATGCAATTTGGCATATTAATCTCCAGGGGTGAGATAAAATGGTGATAAAAAGAGATATAATGTCTCTAAGATCTATTTGATTTACAAAAAAACACTATCTGAATTAGAATAATAGATTTATAGACAAGTAAGGTACAGGGAAGAGACCTTAAAATTCTTAACTTCATGTAAGGTATCAGAGGGTCGGAAAAAGAATTACAAAACGTACAATATTTACTTGAAAATCATAATTTACATTTTTCATTACAAGATAAGAATAATATAGATACATTTCATTTTAATTAAAAATATTGTATGACACGACATATATAAACTTTAAGCTACTGATTACATATAAGAATTCTACTGTTCCGCTAATCAAAGTTGCCACTCGATAATTCAGAAATTTGAAACCCCCGGGAGTGTAAGTTTGGCTTGTATGATAACAGTTGTTTATGCACATACAAACTACTGTCAAATCAGTTGTTCTTGTAGATGAAGCCCATATGAGTGCTGGCAACCCCAAAAACATGGAATGTACTAACATAACTGCTTCTTGACTTAATCTTTGGTGTCGTGGATGCATAGAAAGCATACTTAATAACACTCATTTAACATTCCCTTACTTCGAACCAAAAAAAGGTTAATCCAATGTTCTCGGGATTGCTGCCAGAGTGAGTGTTGCTCTGCTGAGCTTTCGTTACCATACAGGGGCAAAATCTCCAGAGCTATGTGTTGAAGTGTGCTGGTCATACAGATTATATAGTGGTCTTTAAGAATCGCTGTGTTCCTATTGGTTGTTTTTGTTGGCCAATGGCGTGCTCTGATTTTGCTGGTGGAAACTTCTATCTGATTGGCTGATGGTTCTTTTCGTACTGAGAAGCTGGATTCAGATGTCAATAGATTATAACATTCGTCTCTGTTGACCGATGGCTTGTATGTATGGGTGAATAGAGATTCATGTATTTTCCTGTTCCAGAACTGTTTGCTTTTCATTAGTACTTCAATTTGGTCCCACATGGCCGTATGATTGTTTTGTATGCATTGTTCAGCTATTGCAGATTTTTCCGGTTGTTTAAATCTGGTGTGTCGCTGATGTTCTTTCATTCTAGCTTCAATGTTCCTTCATGTTTCACCTATGTAAGTGGCGTTACATTCACAGGTAATCCTATAGATGCCTGGTGTCTTTAATCCCAATGAGTCTTTTGCACTTGGTAGTAAACTCCTGATATTCGGTGGAGGGCACTGTATAGTCTTGATGTTGAATTTCTTCAATAGTCTTGCTAGTTGGTTGGAGATTTTTCCCCTATATGGAATAAATGCAATATTTTCCTTGTCTGACGTGTTGTCCTCTTTTGTGGTGCAACCTCTGCTAATGTATTTTCTCATGGATGTGTTGATCTGTTTCGACGAATATCCGTTGAATTTGAATACTGTTTCCAGGTGAGACAGTTCTGTGCTTATATTATCTGGACCTGCTATTTGTTTTTCTCTGTGTATTAGAGTATTTAACACCCTCATCTTCTGTGCAGGATGATGAAAACTGGTCGCATCGAGGTAGAGATCAGTGTGTGTGTGTTTCCTGTAGATTGAATGGCCTAGACTTCCATCTTTCTTCTTGTATACGAGTATACGAGTAAGTCCAGGAACGGGAGTGTTCCTTCTGTTTCTGTTTGCATTGTGAACTTGATGTTGCGGTGTATAGAATTCAGATGCTGCAGGAATTCGACGAGTTTCTCTCTGCCATGGGTCCATATGACGAATGTGTCGTCTACATATCTGTAGGATACTGTAGTTTTGTATGTTGCTGTTTCTAGCGCTTTGTGTTCAAAATACTCCATATAGAAGTTCGCTATTACTGAAGAGAGGGTAGAGCCCATTGCCACACCAGCGCTTTGTTCAAGGAAATTGTCTTGGTAACTGAAGTAGGTAGACGTAAGGGTGTGTCTGAACAGATGTACTATATAATTGCTGAAATGCGATTCCAGGAGTTTAATAGAATCTTCTAGTGGTACCCTCGTAAAGAGAGAAACCACATCAAAGCTGACAAGTATGTCATCAGCGTTTGTCTTGATGCTGTGTAGTAGTTGTACGAAATTGTTGGAGTTGCTGATATGGTGTGTACACTCTCCTGTTAATGGCTGTAGCAGTCCTGTTAATTTCTTGGCCAGGTTGTACGTGGGGCCTCCTATGGTGTAAACTATGGGTCGTAATGGAACTTCTTTCTTGTGTATCTTCGGAAGGCCATAAATCCTTGGTGGTATTGAACCGGAATGTTGAAGCCTCTTCCTTTCTTCTTAATTCAGACTGGAACTTTGTATTAATCTGGAGGTTTTCTTTTCGATGGCCTTGGTTGGATCTCTGTCAATTTTTCTATATGCTGCATCTTCCAGTAGGCTTGTCAATTAGGAGTGGTAGTCTTCCCTGTTGAGAATGACGCTCGCATTCAACTTGTCTGCTGGTAATATTATGGTGCTGTCATCAGCTCGTAGGTCATTCAGGGCTTTCCTTTCTTCTCTATATAATTTGTATTTCGGCTTCTGCTGCTTGGCCCTCATACGGACCGTAACGGCTTGTGTGCGTATGTGGTCTGCTGCTTCTTGGTCTAAGTGTATTATTGCTTGTTCAATACCGCTCACCGTTTCCGTGAAGGGGATGTGTTTAGATGTTGGAGCGAATTTCACGTCTTTGCAGAGAAAACTTGTAGCTGCTTCACTTAGTCTTTTGCTGGAGAGATTCACCACTGCTTTTTCTCTGCTCGGATGAGATGGTTCAGGGTTTTGTCTTCGGTTAAGCTTTTCGAATTTCTTCTTAAGATGAACTGTGTGTAATTCATGCTGCGTGATACCATATGCATACGAGATGGAATTTACCCATTCCCAGTCCTAGGTGTGTCTAGCACTGTTGAAAGATACAGAAGTAGATGTTTCATTTCCCTGTCGTGCTGGTCTAGTCTTCTGTGAAGTTCCTGAATCTTTCCCTGACTAGAGCGTGGCTGGCCCTGATAAGGACCCGCTGTGCATACTGTGACTTGATGTGACATTTTACCTTGGCGAAATCTGGAATGATAGTTAGGTCTCTGCATCGTAGTAGGAAGGCCAATCGAGATAACAACTTCTCTTTTGTTCGGCGGAGTGTCTGGAGTCTGTTTATCTTCCTGTAAATATCCTCCCCGTAGAGGTTTGTCAACATGATCTTGAAGCTTTGCTGGCGACTACTATTAATCCAATGTTCTCGGGACTGCTGCCACAGTGAGTGTTGTTGTGCTGAGCTTTCGTTACCATACGGCGGCAACATCTTCAGAGAATGTGTTGAAGTGTGTTGGTCGTACAGATTATATTGTGCTCTTTAAGAATCGCTGTGTTCTTATTGGTTGTTTTTGTTGGCCAATGGCGTGCTCTGATTTTGCTGGTGGAAACTGCTCTCTGATTGACTGATGGTTCTTTTCGTACTGAGAAGCTGGATCTAGATGTCAGGTAGATGATAACCTTCGTCTCTGTTGATGGATGGCTTGTATGTACCGATGAATAGAGATTCATGTATTTTCCTGTCCCAGAACTGTTTGCTTTTCTTTAATACTTCAATTTGGCCCCCCATGGCCGTATGATAGTATTGTATGCAGTGTTCGGTACTGCAGATTTTTCCGGTTGTTTAAGTCTGGTGTGTCGTTGGTGTTCTTTCATTCTGTCTTCGATGTTCCTTCTTGTTTCACCTAGGTAAGTGGCGTTACATTCACAGGTGATCCTATAGATGCTTAGTGTCTTTAATCCCAATGAGTCTTTAGCACTGGTAGTAAATAATCGTTGGGAGATTATTTATGCGTTTACATGGAATGTATAAAACTCAATTACCCCAAATATGTAATGAAGATACCGAGCAAGTGTTAGAAGAACGAAGACAAAGGAACTGCTTATGGTAATTTAAGGGTTAAAGGACCACACTAACGGAAATGGTATGGGAGAATTATTTTTTAAAAGAATAACTTCTATAAAATGATTTTTTTTTTTAAGTTTCCAAGGGAAAATACATTGTTCGTATAGAAGCTCAAAAATGTATTCTTACTTACAGTTCCGATGTTTTAGTGAAATATGTTAAACATAGTGCAAAATTGGTATTAGAAATTAATGTATATTTGGCCTCTTTAAACCATTACGAAGGAGCTCTATTGAAAATGTATTATTTCAAATTGAGAATGAAGTTAATAGTTTATTACACTATCAATATTCTCTTTTATAATTATGAAGTAGTTATTATGTAACAAAGGTTTCGTGTTTATGTTTATGAAACCCATAAGTGCTCATGTAATCAATGTTTCATTCTCGGTTTAATCTGAGTATCATTAATACACTCAGAAACCATACAGTTTAATCTTACGTTTGATTCTCATTTGAATTTTTAAATTATTTCCAGAAATAGAAAATATATGCCAATTTAAAAATTACAAGAATTGTTGGAGCCCTTAACTTCGAGATGATCTTAAATAGTATCTCTTAACATTGACTTGTTTTTTTATGAGCATTATGCTAATGTTTTATTCTTGAAATTCAGTTATAGTTGACGAAAATATTTAAGTATTTCCAAATTATACTTAGATAAAAACAAGGTCAATATACTAAGAGAATTACGAATTTTCTTTTTCTATCGACTATTTGAAGTTTTGAAACATATTAAGAAACAGAGGAGATTGTAAGGATTATACACTTCAATTTTCAATATAGCCAGTACCTATTTTGATTGAAAAATAACGATAATCTTCTTTCTTTTTAGAAATATTGTTCTGAAACATATTCTGAAACATTTGGTATGCTTTGTGTATTACAGTATTTAACACCCCCATCTTCTGTGCATCCAGGTAGAGTCAGTGTGTGTGGGTTTCCTGTAAATTGAATGGCCTAGACTTCCATCTGGCTTCTTGTATACAAGTGCGTCCAGGAACGGGAGTCTTCCTTCTGTTTCTGTTTGCATTGTGAACTTGATGTTGCGGTGTATAGAATTCAGATGCTGCAGGAATTCGTCGAGTTTCTGTCTGCCATGTGTCCATATGACGAATGTGTCTTCTACATATCTGTAGAATCTTTTAGGTTTGTAAGTTGCTGTTTCTAGCGCGTTATGTTCGAAATACTACATATAGAAGTTCGATATTACTGAAGAGAGGGTAGAGCCCATTGCCACACCATTGCTGATATGGTGTGTACACTCTCCTGTTAATGGCTGTAGCAGTCCTGTTAATTTCTTGGCCAGGTTGTACGTGGGGCCTCCTATGGTGTTAACTATGGGTCGTAATGGAACTTCTTTCTTGTGTATCTTCGGAAGGCCATAAATCCTTGGTGGTATTGAACCGGAAGGTTTAACCCTCCTCTTTTCTTCTTCATTCAGACTGGAACTTTGTATTAATCTGGAGGTTTTCTTTTCGATGGAATTGGTTGGATC
Source organism: Thermobia domestica (assembly GCF_964235325.1). Lineage (NCBI taxonomy): Eukaryota > Metazoa > Arthropoda > Insecta > Zygentoma > Lepismatidae > Thermobia > Thermobia domestica. The sequence goes on from NC_137460.1 coordinate 138,613,525, forward strand.
TCTGCCATTTTTTCTATATGCTGGATCTTCCAGTAGGCTTGTCAATTTGGAGTGGTAGTCTTCCCTGTTGAGAATGACGGTCGCATTCAACTTGTCTGCTGGTAATATTATGGTGCTGTCATCAGCTCATAGGTCATTGAGGGCTTTCCTTTCTTCTCTGGATAGGTTGTATTTCGGCTTCTGCTGCTTGGCCCTCATACGGACCGTAACGGCTTGAGTGCGTATGTGGCCTGCTCCTTCTTGGTCTAAGTGTTTTATAGCTTGTTTAATACCGCTTACTGTTTTCGTGATGGGAATGTGTTTAGGTGTTGGAGCGAATTTCAGGCCTTTGCATAGAAGACTTGTAGCTGCTTCACTTAGTTTTTGCTGGAGAGATTCACCACTGCTTTTTCTCTGCTCGGATGAGATGGTTCAGGGTTTTGTCATTGGTTAAGCTTTTCGAATTTCTTCTTAAGATGAACTGTGTGTAATTCATGCTGCCTGATACCATCCCAGGTGTGGAGCATTGTTTGTAGATACAGAAGTAGATGCTTCATTTCGCTGTCGTGCTGGTCTAGTCTTCTGTGAAGTTCCTGAATCTTTCCCTGACTAGAGCGTGGCTGGCCCTGATAAGGACCCGTTGTGCCTACTGTGACTTGATGTGACTGGTTCCCTTGCAAAATCTGGAATTATAGTTTGGTCTCTGCATCGTAGTAGGAAGGCCAATCGAGATAACAACTTCTCTTTTGTTCGGCGGAGTGTCTGGAGTCTGTTTATCTTCCTGTAAATATCCTTAATACTTCCTGATATTCGATATAATAATCCTGATATTCGAAATAATTTTTATAACTTTTTAATATGGTCTACTATTGTCTAAATTTTGTAAATTGACAATTTTTAACACTTTTTAATGGTTCGTCTTGATTAAATGTGTTTTCATTTCTATTTAGTATATAGAAAATTCTTAAAAGAATGATTGATTTCATAAATACAGTATTGTAAATGTAGATCCATGTGTTTCAGTTCAGTATACTTAATAAAGATACCTTCAGCAATTATATATTTATTTTATCTATCATACGAATAGTAAATCGAGGATATCCACATTCATCGAGGACATTTAAAATTGATCATTCAGAATTAAAATGATGTTCCTAAACTTAGTGTTTACCCTCTTCATTTTTCCATTTTTATTCTTTATAAAATAAAGAAATTTTTAATTCTTTCAAACCAGTAACTGCGTTTTACTAAATATTATCAAGTTTATTTCTTTATTTTATCAAATATTTTCATATACAATTTTTACAGAATTTATTCATAAACATCAATATACAGCATATTATACTTACCTAATTTAAAATTCTCCTTTCACTTTCCCATCCTTTGAATCATTTGGGATGTTCTTTTGTCTGATTAAAATCACATAATAAATCGTATTTTCTTGGACACTTTTGCCAGTTTACTACAATTTTTGTACGTATTCTCTCGTTTGTATTGTCATTCTCTGACATTCTTCAAAGTTGTCGTAAATAATTAGAATAATAATACTAATTCCTAATCTACCAAACCTTTCCTTTGATTTCAATAATAATGACATTGATTATACTTAACTTTACTAAATAATTTCGATTTCTTGTATTTTTTCTGTCTTTTAGAAGTGGCATGTTTCTTAAACTTAAAAATTTACTGTATTGATACTTTCGTCCCTTTAGATTACGTACATCTCATCCTTATGATTCCCTGTTAACTTATGTAGACTACCTTATAAATGAAGTAAGAGCATAATCCTGCTCAACATTTCTTTCTGGTTGATTCTCTGGAAATGATTAATAATTTCTCCAAAGTTCGTTTAGCGCTTTCTGTCGTGAATAATTCGCCCTTTTACTCGTGCAGATTGTAATTTAGTCCTTCAATCGCTATTTGACCCATATTCAACCACTGCTTTCCTGGGTATCAGAATATGGATCTGACCATCAAATCTGCTGTTTCAACGTAATCTTCATCCTCTCTTTGCTAACTAATCGGAATGTAATTTCGCTAAATATTGACGGTAGAGCTTCCGAGGTACGATCACACACATACTGAAGATTAATCGATTGGCTAAAACCTACAAACGATATATCTGTTTAAAAAATTTTCTGCTTTTTAGCATCAAGTTTCTAACGCACCCTTTTATCCTTTAACATATCAGAGTCTTCATTGAGGGGTCATTTTGCATTTCACAAAGAATTCCCTGTTTGGATGGGAGGAAGGTTTCTAATTTACTTATAAAGTTCTGAACGAATTTCCATTTCGAATTGAAGACGTATTGGATCGGGGGAATATCCATTACCCTTACATCGTTCTAATAAATTATTAGGTAATCATAAAATGTATTCATAAATACTAGCCTTGCAGTTATAGTGTGATGGTACATGGAGGATACTTGACACCAAAAATTAATCCCAGTGATTTAAAATTCTCAAGATTTAAAAATAACTATTATAGGTAAATTTATGATTTTAATGGAGATGGACTTTTTCTTTCTTGAATTCCACCTCTAAATAAAATAGTTTTTCTGCGTTGGAAAGTGAAATGGTCGCACATTTTGTTGTTCTCAATTCACTGCTACTGTGATTACATACAACTATTCCCACTCCAGTTGGAGATGCATCAGCCATATTAATTACTTCTTCATCTTTATAAACTGAATGATTGGTTGGTGTAATAAGAATACAAAATTTAAATAGCTCAAATTATTCTGTGTCATTTACTCGAATTTCATTTCACTCTCTTTTGCAGGGATTCATCATTGCTAGTGATGACGAGTACTAATGATATAAATTCACCATCCCCGGAGAATGAGTTTAGTCAAGAAATCGATTGTGGATGCTTTGCATCAACTCGTCTCCAATTTTAAGTTAGAGGTTACAATATTATCACAATTTATACCATACCTCAGCTGATATATGTTTTTTGTACGAAGGACATTATTCTTTCCTGATTTCCACTTAAATTGTTTAAATATCTCAACTACTGTTATGGTTAGCTTATAAGATTGTTCCAGCGACCCTTTTCAAATTACCACATCATCCAAATAAGGCTTAACTAATGAACAATGTGTTAAAATATGACCAATTAATCGTTTAAAAATTTGTGGTTAACATCATGACCAAACGAAGATCTCGTTTGTTTGTAGAGAATAAGGATTGTTAAGGACAAGACATATATGATAAAATTTTCAACTCCTAATTGCAGAGATGCATTGTTGATATCCAATACGACAAAGTGCTGTGTTCCCACTAATTATTTTGGAAATACTGAATTTCTGGAAAGGGTGCGCATTTTTCCACATAACGATTTACTATTGTTTGCTTTAAATCAATGCAGATGTATAGTTCTCCATTCTTCTTTCGAATTAAAAAAAATGCTGTAGATCAATCGAAGAATTGCGTTTGAGATAAATTTTGACAAACTACCTAATTTTTGAGAAACCTGATCAAATAAAGTATTTGGATTTCCATGCAGTCTCCTGAATACTGGAAATGATCCTAAAATGAATTACTTGCTAATTCAGAACATTGTACAAACTTTTCGATATCATCCATGATCAACGCTTGTACAGTATCCATTAAAAGAATCTTACAACTAAGTGCACTAATTTAATTACGCGAGCTCCAGGTAATTTGCTGTTGTGAGAAGGCCTGGACAGATGCACCTCACCTTACATGAAACTTTTCTCGGCACTGGCAGAAGTTGGTAGCGCTGATCCAGGTCTTTAAGAAGGTAAAATTGTAAAGTAAGTGACTAACGGAACAATTCTCCATTCTGAGATAAATATCTATGATTCGGAACGTGTTGTGAAATGAACACCATATATTACTCTCAATATTGCTGTGTATGTAATGTATTATTGCGTTAAACTCTATGTTCAAAGAAATAGAAACACTGACCACAAATGAATCAGACACTGCTTGAAAGTAGATTAAATATGAAATCTAGAACAACTACTGGAAATAAGTTTAAGGGGTAGGCCCCATTGATTGGCCTTCTCAAATTCTCTTCACTAAAACCTTTTCTTTTCTTTTTATAGAAGAGAAGATCTTGGTTTCACACTGAGTATGAACTGAAATTGATATTGAAAAAAATTTAAAAACTTTGAATCTGTCCGAGATTTTCACCCGTTTTCGCCAAATAGAAGTTCGATACGCTAACCACTTAACTAGCGCATCATTTCAAATTCCAGCGAAATCATTAGCTAATTGAAATCGTTGCATGTAAGTCTATACACAATATGCTAATGATCGTATAAGGATTAGTTCATTATGTGAGTGTCACAATGCCATACTCGAAATTTCATTATTTAGCTCAGAAACAAGTTATGCAACTTGAATGAGGAAAATATCACAAAACATTCTTCAAGTTGAGGCTACTTTGTTGTTTCTAACGAGTTTCCCGATAAACATTACTATTCTTGGTCACCTTAACTTCTAATTACCAAAAAAAAAGAAGAAAAAAGAAAAGAAAAAAAGACGGCATACAATATTGAAGCATTCTTTGAATTGTATCAATAAGTGTAAAAACAGAAAGTTCTAATTTTATCTCCCATAGCTACTAGTTCATTTTCATATATTTGTATGAGGATTTTGTAGTAGATAGGTAAGGTATGAATCTCATATGGCAGAGACCAGGGTTCGAATTCCATCGTGACAGTTATTTTTCTTTATTGGAAGTTATTGTTTACGTAATCTGTAATATAAGTCTGTTATTCCTGTGTTCTTACTCTTCTTCTTCTTCTTCTTCTTCTTCTTATTATTATTATTATTATTATTATTATTATTATTATTATTATTATTATTATTATTATTATTATTATTACCACTACTAGTAGTTGTAGTAGTATTAATGTTATTATTATTGGAAGGACGAAACTTGAGTACATACTTTATATTTTATGAACTTTTAAATTGAATTTTAAGTTTTTTTTTGTTTTGGTTATGAAACGTATCTGAATTCGTGAATTGCTTAAGACACTAACATTTCGAGCAATGTTAGATTGGAAAACAATAAAGATAATGTTTTATCAGTTGAATTTCTCACCCGTAGTAACAATATCCTTATGTATTCATCAATTGTTCCCTAAACAAGTTACGCCCCCAGACAGTACGAATCGAGGTTGATATGGCTGATGTCATCTTGTAGACGTGCTTCACAGTTCACTTTTCCATTGAAAGTGCACTGAAGAAAGTCATCTCAATACTACCACCCAGAAACACTGGGAAGTGAAGAGAACCACTGGGAAGTGAAGATAACGCTTATCCCACTACTCTAAGACAACACAATTAATTAGGAGGGAAACCATATTAAATATCTTCAGTAAAGTGCACACTTTTTAAAATTCCAATGTTGTAAAATTCTGGTTTTCATCATAAGTGTTATGTAGGAAAATTATCAAGAAATTCAAATCTAAATTGTCATAGTAAATTGTTGAAAATGAATAATGAAAATAGTATTTTGCATGTTGTAGTAGCATTTTATGTGAGGAAGATTAATGTTCTGCTAGAGCACTGATACTAAATGTTACGCTAAACTTCAGTTTAAATATATGTCCTTGAAAATGAAAGTAAAAAGAAATTTTTAAATTTTATTTTTCACTGTTATATATATATTAGATTTCCCTTATTTTGGGTGATATCGTGTTGCGATACGCACACCCAAGAAATGTATGCTATGTTATCATAAACACTCATTAATGAAATAGTAGCTCTCTACGAGAACGTTAAGCCGTGTCGACTTTACGACAAAGTCATGAAATGGCGTTTTCACATTATAATATAATTTACAATTTCCAACCGTGATAACGGAGAAACTAAAAGAGACAGAGAAACGCAACTGGAGAAAGAGCGATATCTGCACGTGTATTTGTAAACAGTATCCGATGAACAGTGTTGTCAACCCAAGAAACTGTTTTGTTTTTGTAAATGGAATAACCTAAATTAAAATCAGCAATGTAAGTAAAGACAAAAGAGATTGTAAAGGCAGATCAGTATTGCAAACGTTTCGAGAAAAAAACGTAATATGTCTTGGCGCGAACAATGAGTGAGGTACTAACGTTTTTTATACCTCAAATTGATAAAAACTGTTGGCGTTGACTCAGTCTGGATGCATACGCTGAACAATGTTGCCTTCAACAGAAGGAGAATTGAGTTTGGAAGAGATACGATAACTCGGAAGAGGTCCCTATTGCTGTATGCTTTAAAACCTATAATGCAAGGTGGTATAGCATGAGGAGTAGAACCGTGGCTATGTGAGATCGACAACTGACTGCGATATACGATATCTTGTAAAAGCTGAGTAGTAAGGTATGTGAAAGGTGGTAACGCTGCAGAGCGTGTTGGAATCCCAACAACCTAGTTATAACATGAAAACAGCGTTCAATTTGCATGGCTTTATGTACTCGTGGGCTTTCCAGGACGCTGGAAACCATTACTAATCAAGAGGAAAAAAAGCCGCTGCTATACAGTGTTGCAATCTTGTACAAACCTTAGTTCTGTGCTTTAACAAGATACCGAATATACGTGCGTCGTTCAATAAAGATGTGGCCTTCCCCATTTCCAGTTGAGATATGTTATAAATATTAATAATGTGGAATGGTACGTATCTGTATGGAAATTTTACATAATATCAGCTTCTATCCCAAATCGTTTTTCTTTTGTTACATTTCTTAATCCATGACAAGGTGTGACTATGGACGAAGTGAGGCTAGAGCCGTGATTCGTTTCCTGCTTTTAAAGGGAAAATCTCAGAATGAGATTCATGAGGAGATGACCAATTTATATTTTGATGCAACCCCATCCTACAGCACGGAGAAATATTGGCACAATGAATTAAGATGTGGTCGGACAAAAGTGCAAAATCACCCACGTCCAGGAAGGCCTCAATCAGTCATTGATGATAACAGTCTGAAACAGGTGGAAGCATTCATCCTGGAAGACAGACGAATAATTATGCACGAAATATTCCGACAGGTCAAAATAAATGTATGGTCCATCTAAATAATCATCCATGACCATCTGCACCTATGAATACGAGTGCCAGGTGGATTTCAAGACTATTGCAACCTTTCCAGAAGGAAGAACGTGTGCTAGCAAGAATGCAATGTTTCGAACTGTGCAATCATGACGCAAAGGATATTTTCCTCGTCTGATTACACAGGATGAAACATTGGTCCATACTTTGCTTGCTAGACCGACATTGTGTCCAAGCAGTGGTGTCTGAAGGTGTCACCAGCCCTCAAAATAGCTCTTGCGGTGTTATTAGCTGGCAGGGTGATGTTGAGTGTTTTTGGGGGATTGTGAGGGCATCATCAAAACCAATTACCTTCTCAAACGTGCCACAATTACTGAACAGTACTACAGTGCCATGCTACAAAAGTTACGAGCGAAACTCGAAACATCAAGACGAGCAAAACTGTCAAAAGTGTGCTGCTGCTGCAGGACAATGCACTGTGTCACAATGCTGACATTGCTTGGAAACAAGCAGAGACTTGTGGGTAAGAAATTTTGCCGCATCCCGCGTACTTGCCTGACCTGCCATCGTCCGTCTTCCTCCTCTTTTCCACTCTGAAGAGATTTCTTAGAGGAAAATGTTTCTCTTCAACTGAGGACTACATTTCTGCAACATCAGCATGATTCATAAAGCAACCCGTACAATTTTACAAGGATGGCATACATGCATTGAAGCACCAGTGGGACAAGTGTGTAAATTTGCGTGGTGGCTGTGTGGAGAAAGAGTAACATTTTCGCAAAAGATCAAGCAGCTCTTTCAACTGCAAGTGGGTCAGACCACATCTTTAGTTGGACGCCCCACGCATATGTCAGTACGTAAAGTTATCAATCTCACGTAATCACGGAAACTAGTAATGCTCATCTGACTTGCATTAAATGATTTAAACCCTAAAGCACTAGTGACCTTTTCCGAGTTATGGTGTCTCTTCCTAACTGAATTTCACCCTTTTGTTGATGGCAACATTGTCCAGCGGATGCTTCTATACTAAGAGTTAATGCCAACAATTCTTGTCAATATGTGATTTAAGGTGTAGAAAACTTTAGTAACTCACTCCTTGTGTGTGCCAACACATATTAGACGTTAATACTAGAAAACGTTACAACACTGATATGGGTTTACAATTTTTTTTCGCTTTATTTTCTTTGCTGATTCCAACGATGATATTCACTTTAGGTCATTCCATTTACAAAAACATAACTTTGTCTTTGGTTTGCAACACTGTTCATCCAGTGAAGCTTTTCAATACACGAACATATGTCACTAGTTGCTTCATGCAAATTTTCGTTTCTCTGTCTCTTTTAGTTACTACGTTATCACGGTTGGATATTGTAAATTATATTATAATGAGGAAACGCATTTCGTAACTTTGTCGTCAAGTCGGCATGGGTTAACTTTCTCGTAAAGAGCATCTATTTCACTAATGCGTGTTTATGGTGGCATAGAATAAATTTGGGGGTGTGCGTATCGCAAGACGAAATTACCCAAAGTAAGGGACACCCTAATTTACATCTTCGGTTATTTCTTTGTAATTTTAGTCTATCACGAGCCTATAATATACATTGCAGATTGTCGAGTTCAACATTTTATCCAGTTTACTCGATATTGGGGAAATCAAAATCTCTAATCCTTGGCCTGCGTAGACTTGATGTGTAGCTCACGAAACTTTTTATACACTTTTCTGTTTGTTACGTTATTTTGTATGGACGATTTGTTTTCATGAAATGTAGAAAAGAAAACTTACAATGTAAACAACCTGTGACTCATGTTACCCAATGCCGAAAGTGTCGATGGAACAGCGATCGGTAACCAGCCACCTCTCGGCAAAAATTAGGTGTTCTGCAGCTACTATACGCTTTTTCTCTCCTTCCGTTTTGAAAATTACACCACCTGTGTTCCACGAGCTTCAGAGGCGCTACGAAACACCAATAACCCACAAAATTACTCTCCCAAATATCTTAAATCACCTATATGACTGATTTGTTTACATTAGTATGAGCCTTAAAATCACTATTAAAGAAACTCCGAAGTGGGCGCGAACCACCAACCTTATCATCAGTAGGAGAGTGTTCATCCTACTTGGCATCGGAGCTCATGTGGTTTGGATTCCACCTTAATCAGTAATAATAAGCCGTGTCATAAAGCCTTGCTACTGAAAAGAACGTTAAACTGGAAATCAATTCAACTCAACTTCTTACTTCGTCACAGAGGCGATTAAATAGAAGTCGCATATAGACGGGTAATTCGTTGAGGTCTTTTGAACTTGGCCAATCAGAGTGCTCCTTATTGTAAACACCTTGATAACCAAATCATTGGCTCTTACAACCTAGGGAATCTAAAATACATTTGAAATAAATAACAATTTCATTCATGATGTCCATTATGAAAAAGTTTAAACAACGATTTGTTTTTCAAATTAGTAACTTTTTCATACACATTCCAACAAAGTAAAATTCCAAATTCTTTCCTTACGAGAAATTTTACAACTTTTAAAACTGAGACGGATTACGTTTCTCCTGACCGTCCAGGTCTACTAACCTTCACCATACCTTCAACCCGTGCCTATATATACAGCGTAACTGGTAATTTGACGCATTAATTTCAAGGGGACATTCTACAAGTAATTTTGAACATTTTTACCTATATGAACCGGGGGTTGCGAATCAATATTTTCAGAGTAATCTTCAAATTTTTGATTTCTTTGAAATTTGACGGCAGCCTTGAGGTACAAGAGAAGGTTTTACCTTGACCCATTTCCACATATCGTATAGTGATGAAATTTTACATATGTAGTAGTAGATTTCAACGTAGGTCATGTGATAATGTACACTTCGAAACTCTGCACCGTTCCTGTGTGACAGGTACAAACGTGATAAGGTGTAGTAGTCCAAAATACATTACAGCAATTCAGAAAGCAGCTTATCAAATCGCAGAGGTACTTACGCTTAGAAAATGACATGGTTGGGACAAAGTGGAATGAAGATAGTGTGTAGTCAGGAGAATACGTGAACTATGAAGTATTTCATAACCAATGTCTTGAGTCTGTCTTGCCAACATTCATGCTGTGAACGGGTGCATTGTTTTCCTGGAGGAGGACACCTTTTTCAAAAACCATGGTCTGTCATTTCACACAATCCTTGGACGCACGCAGCAATGTGACATAGTATATGTTAGAATTGTGTTACCAATTGAATGAAGAGCAAATAGTAATAACTCATTCTGATCCGAAATAAACATAATCACCGGTTTGGTCGCTCAGAGTTGAACATGGACCTCAATGATGATTATACGTAGACACTCTGTCATTGGTTTTGATTGCTACTTATTTAATTATACAAGGAAATGACTCAAGGATTGGTTTGAAATTCTAGCTCTGGTGTAAAGTCGGTCTTGTAGGTGGCTGTAGGATTTTGAATTGAAGAATCCGTGGTCTCCTACAAGGTACTATCAGGGCCTTCGCCTAGTTGCAGTGAATAAAAACCAGGGAAAATATTTTCAAACAATTGACAGCCTGCCAACGTGACAATAAAAAAGGAAGATGGTTTTCAAATCTGAGCGTCTGAAGTGATGATCACGTTTATTAGGGATCAACATGCTGTTTTACTACTTGCTTTTCAGGCATAGAGTACCAAAATTACCAGGATATACTATGCTTCACTGCTGCGTGCTTTGTGGGATTCTGTAAAGCTCCAGAGTGTGGCCTATTGACGAAATGTGCTTAACTCCTGGAAAGCAACGCACTCGTTCACATCTCGAATGTTGGTCAAATCGATACAAGACCTTAGGTATGAAATTCGATGTAGTTTGCATCTCTTAACCGCAAACAATCTTCGTTTCACCTCTTCCCAACCATGTCGTCATTTTGTAGGAGCAAGTACTTCTACGATTTTGCCAAGCTACTTTCTGAGGTGTAGTAATGATTTTGAACCACTACACCTTATTTCACGTTCGGACCTACAACATACCATTTATGTGGAGTTACGAGGTGTACACATAATCTACATAGGTATCCACAATTACATATATAAGATTTTATCGCTATACGCTATGTGGAAATGGTTGAAGGTAAAACTTTATCTCGCACCTCTCTTTAGCAGGCAAATTTCAAAGAAATCATACATGTGCAAATTACTCAGAAACTATTGATTTATGACCCGTGGTTCATATAAGTAAGAATGTTTACAATTACTTGTGGAATATCCCTTGCAAGAAAGGCATCGCATTACCAGTCATAATGTACATATAGCGGTGAATCAGGATATGCTGAGAAGATGAGCTAAACCATATTTTGCCGCTTCTTAAAATGTAAAGAAAGAAGGATTCAAACAAATTTTATCTATTGCATACATAAACCCCAATTGGTAGGCTATGGAACCTATAGCACTCCCCTTGGGTAACCGTATGTATGTAAACTAAGAAATGCAATGAATACTGTCTCTCTCTAGGTCCGGGATCCTGTTGTTTTGAATACATTGAGCCACTTGACCAGTTGGCATTATATCGAGGCCCACAATAAAAAATGATAACAGTGATATTCCAAAAATCAATTTTCCGAAAATGTAAAGACTTTTCTGTGAAAGTTAGATAATAACACTGAGATTTAGTAGTTGTTTCAATTATAAAGTTTGTAAGAATTAACGTAACATATAAATTTAAAACATTACTGTGATGGCATTTATATTAAATCGTGAGAAATTTGAAAATATCCTTTTTTGACTTTTTTCAATAATCATCGTATCATCATAGGTATTCTGCCTTTGTTGGCAGGTCACTTGCCGCAGCTGAGAAGCTTCCATGCTTCACGGTCCTCTGCTAACGTTTTCGTCTTCGCGTTTGATCTTTCTGTTTTAATATCATCCATTACTTGTAGTCTCCTTCGCCCCTCCCTCTCTTTCCCGCCAATATACTCTCTAGGACGTCCCTCATGATACAATCTCTTCTTAGGCAATGTCTCAAACAGTTTCTTTTCCTCCTCCTAAAAATATCTAAAAGTGTTCTTTTCTCGCCCACCATTTCTAACACTCTCTCATTCTTTTTCCACTCCACCTAACTAATTCTTTTCATTCTTATCCACACCCACATTTCGAAGGCTTAGACGTATAATCATAAATCCTACAGCCACCTACAAGACCGACTTTACACCAGAGCTAGAATTTCAAACCAATCCTTGAGTCATTTCCTTGTATAATTAAATAAGTAGCAATCAAAACCAATGACAGAGTGTCTACGTATAATCATCATTGAGGTCCATGTTCAACTCTGAGCGACCAAACTGGGGATTGTGTATATTTCGGATCAGAATGACTTATTACTATTTGCTCTTCAGGCAATTTTTAACACAATTCTAACATATACTATGTCTCACTGCTGCGTGCGTCCCAGGATTGTGTGAAATGGCAGACCATGACATTTTGAAAAATGTGTCCTCCTCCAGGTTAACAATGCATCCGTTCACAGCATGAATGTTGGCAAGAGACTCAAGACACTGATTATGAAATACCTCATAGTTTACGTATCTCCTTACCGCACACTATCTTCATTCAACTTTGTATCAACCATGTTGTCATTTTCTACGGGCAAGTACCTCTGCGATTTGCCAAACTGCTCTCTGAATTGCTGTAATGTATTTTGGACTACTACACCTTATCACGTTTGTACCTATCACACAGGAACGGTGCAGAGTTTCGAAGTGTACATTATCACATGACCTACGTTGAAATCCACTACTACATATGTAAATTTTCATCATTATACGATATGTGGAAATGGGTAAAGGTAAAACTTTTTCTTGCACCTCAAGGCTGCCGTCAAATTTCAAAGAAATCAAAAATTTGAAGATTACTCAGTAAATATTGATTCGCAACCCCCGGTTCATATAGGTAAAAATGTTTGAAATGACTTATAGAATATCTCTTTGAATTAATGGAATCTCCTTGGAATATCCCCTTGGAAAACTGCTCCCAAGGGCATCTGCACCAAATTTACAGTATCGATTAACATTTACGAGAAACTTTGTTTCCAATAGTTTTATCCCCCCAAACGCTTTTGCAGTGTCTCTAGGAGAGGGGGAAAGGAAATTGAATTTTTTTTTCTCGTGAACGGTTAAACCGATTTACATGGAAAAAAGATGTTAGGTGTTCTGAACAAGAGAAACGTCAGAAAATAGTTTTTTTGAAATTTTGGGGGGTTGAATATTGACGTCAAAAAAATTTTGAAATTATCCAAAATAATCCTAGTGAAAGACTAACTGGGACACCCACAAATTTTTGCCAGTTTTGTCTTGAAAGGATCCCTAATATATATTTTTCATTTTGTTTACAAGTGTATGTCATAGTGAAAAAAGGCAAATGTACATAGGTCAGCTTCTATATGGTATACATATGATACACAATCTATACCACTAGGATAACCAATACTTTTGAATGTGGTGGAGGTAGTTGTTATAATATTGGAATCTTATGATAACAAGAATTCTTTGTCTTAATGATAATTGGTTTCTGAGGGTGAAGGCGCTTCTCGACCCAGTTCGCACCACCCTTGGCTGCGCCACTGCCTACATCAACTGAAGTTACACGTTCCCGCATTTTGTGTTAATTTTGCATACAATCAATATTCTGTAATATGTATAGATTTTTGTTTACTAATTGTTTTTTTTGTAACAGTTGGTTAATATAATGCCTGTTGTTAATAAGTATTTATGTGTTTAGTGTGTTTCGATTTTATTACTGTATATGTGTGTTTAATATGATCAAATAAAGAATGAACTAAAAGAAATTAATCCTCATCACTGTTTTCGTCCACTACTGGAACAATTACTGCTTTCTTGAACAGAGTTGTTGACTGCTGTTCTCACGTTGCTGCTTTTGTGTATTATTTATCATATACGACATACTTATCGAAAATCATTCGACCAGCTGAAATACTCAGTAAAATGTTCCCGCTAGAACAACACGATCTAATGATCTCTTTTACACTCGAGCTGCGAAGGGGGAGGGACCGAGTGCATGCATTGTGGCGCTTGCAACTGGAGGGGGACTTAGGTTCGAGTGGATCTTGGAAACAGGCTCTATCTCGAATGTCCTACCGATTCAGTCAGTCCTGTTTTATGGACTGGATTAAGGGTGGACAACAACCTACCGGTGGAGGTGAAGCTTTGGCTATCGTCCGAAATTGGCGACTAACTCGTGCCATTGAATCTGGGAGAGTACGTGTGACCTCGTCACGTTCCTACCGAGTTAGGAGGTCTCGACTGCTGTACCTACCGGCAGGGGTGAGCCTACGGATATCCTCTGAAATGGGTAACTAAGCCGTGCCCTTGGGTCCTTGAGATAAGGATTCGTGGTACCCCAACACGCTAAAAAGAGTGGGTAGCTCGTGTGTCCAAGAGTGTGGGCGGGTCCAGCGCACTACCGGGAAAAAGGTTCCGACCTCAAAGAGCGTGTAGTACGTCCTCTTGGGTCAGGGATGGAATACCTAGTATCCTAACGCACGCTTGTACCTCAGGATTGCTGAGGAAGTGAAATTCCTTCGTCCCAGGTTCGCTGTTACCTACTGTGTGCAGGAGACACGGCCCTACCAGGGGAGCCGCCGCTCTCAAATGCCCAAAGTCTTTATAGGTAGACAGTCTACATCAGACATGGGTCTGGTAATGTACTGGGTACCTCTACCGTAACTAGAGGTAGTTCCGTATTGATTGAACGACCCTACCGAAGGAGGGGTGTGGGTGTCTCCTCTGATGGTGGCTTACACCTACTATTGGGATTCGGACAAGTAGCATCGCTACAACGTGTACGTAATACCTAAACACGTAAAAGATAGGTAGCCCCGTATTGATTGGTCAGGCCTACCAGGGGAGACACTTCTCCTTTTGGGACATGGGGGAGATTGCCTTCCAAATGACAATGTTTGCCTTGAGCAAATGGTCTACATCAGTCATTGGCTCTGGTAATGTACGGTGTACCTCTACCGTAACTAGAGGAAGAAGAGTGTTCCAATTACAGCCACAACCCCCACACTGGTGATCGGTCACAACCTCCAACTGTCTTAACACCCACACAAAAGGACAAAACTCCCACACATAGCAACGGTCACAATCCGCACATAAATGGACAAAACCCCCACACAAATGGACAAAACTTCCACATGCAGAAATTGTCACAACTGCCACACAAATGGAGAAACCCCCCACACAATCAGACAAATCTCCCACACCCTGAAATGATCCTGGTTGCATGTCTTGCCCTTGTACTTTTTAATAACATTTTTTATTTCACTTAAACTAGTGTTGCAACTATTCTTCTTGCACTGTTTTCTAATGACAGAAACACTAATGTGGGCGTCATAAAGAGCCGCAACAAAGACATGAAATCACGATTATTTCAAAGTGTGGATGATTTGTCCGATTGTGTGGGGTTTTTGTCTATTTGTCTGGCAGTTGTGACAATTTCTGCATGCGGGAGTTTGACTATTTGTGTGGGAGTTTTGTCCATTTATGTGGGGATTATGACCGTTGCTATGTATGGCTGTTTTTTCCATTTGTGTGGGGGTTTTGACCGATTGTGTGGGCGTTTTGACCGTTCGTGCGTTTGGGAGATTTGTCCATTTGTGTGGGAGTTATGACTGACCGTGTGGGCGTTTTGACATTTCTTGAGCGTAGAGGTTTTGGCTGTGGGTGTTTTGACCTAGACCCCCTCCAGCAACAGCGTGCACGCCACGAAACATTGATGCTTGCATGATACAATTATAGCAGAGAGACGAATCACGGTGAAACAAGTAGCAGACATCATGCATATCTCTGTAGGCTCAGTGGAAACCATTGTGCATGAACATTTGGGACCCAGAAAGGTATCAGCGCGATGGGTACCGAAAATCTTATCTCGTGAACATCAAAAGGACAGAGTTTGATTTTCAAGGGCTGGTTTAGAGGTTATACGGGCACACCTGAAACAGTTCTGTGATAGATTTGTGACAGAGGATGAGACTTGGTTCCACCACTGTGATACCGAGTCCAAACGACGGAGCATGGAGTGGCAGCACAAAAGTTCGCCTCCTCCACGCAAGTTCAAGGTGCAAGCATCAACACGCAAGGTTATGTCAACATTTTTTTGGGGATGCAAAGGGTATGCTCCTTATTGACTACCTGGAGATTCGACACACGATTACGGGGGCATATTATGCAGCCCTAATCCTTATGTTACTCGAAGCAACCAAGGAAAAACGGCGCGGTATTTTGCAGCGAACAGTGTTGTTCCACCAAGATAATGCTCCGGCCCACAAATGCCATCTTACTCGTGCCGCAATCCATGCTGCTGGTTTTGATGAGTTGGCACATTCTCCCTACTCACCGACCTCACTCCTAGTGACATTCATTTGTTCCCAAAGTTGAAGGAGCACCTCAAAGGGAAGAAGTTTCATTGAAATGCAGCTGTTATTGAAGCTGTGGAGGAATGGCTCACGGCTCAGCTAGAGACTTTCCTTGAAGCTATCATTGTGGTTTGGCAGCATAGGTGGAAGAAGTGCGTTACTATGAAAGGAGATTTTTGGAAAAAATAGTACTCCTTATAGGTCAGGAACAATAATTACTGAACTACCCTCTTATTAATGTAGCTTTGCAGTGAATATTAATCTTTATTTACATTTTTTTCTTATTGTTAATATTATTTTATATTTATTGTTACATATTGTTGATTTGAAGAATACTTTTTGGGTGTTTTTGGATATTTGTGTGTTTGGTATTGAAAATGACTCCTTATTCGAATGACTACGTTATCAATAATAAGCCTGATGATGAATCGCGTTATATTACAGTGGATCAAACGGGTCTTTTTGAAAATAGTAGTAGCTTTGATAGGTTTGATATGAGAATAATACGTAATACAGATAGACAGATAGAGAATAATATGTGTGTTACTGGTGCAGATAGACAATATGGGGAAGAGATTATGTGGTGGTTCTCAATGAGTGCAGTGTTCCTCAACCTTCGGTTCCCTTCAGTAGTGAGGGTAATAACAGTAGGCAAGTGGAATTTATTTTGGCTCTGAATTCGTCTAGTTGCAGGAAAGGGTCTTATAATACAGGTAACAGGTATTTTAATCTCTAGAACTATTGTCAGAAAGTCTCTTGTGTCAAGAACTCAACTTCTGTTGGAATAAATAAGAACTATTTTCCGAATCGCAATGTTAGAAATGATGCCAGAGATGTTAGAGTTTCAGGCAATTGTGCAGATTGTTTGTATGAGGGCCGTCCAGGTAGTGATATTGGAAATGTTCATAATAGCCAATGAAGAGGAATTTCTGGGAAACTATAGAATTCTTTTGTAAGAAAATGTCCGTCTAATAAATCACAGAATTGTTTCAATATCGGCTAAAAGTTACTAAAACTGTTAATGTTAAAAATAGTTTCTTGGTTTACGAGTTATTCATGATCATTGAAAAACAGTAGGCGCTACTTGTTATCCAATGTCAATGATGTTGTCATCTTTTCTTTCTAAATACTAAGAATATTTTCTCAGGGAAATACAGTTGGCCTTAGGTAGGAACTTGTCTTGGGAAGCACTTTGAAGTTTGCTTTCTGATATATTTACTACTTTTACATTAGTGGGAACGTATATTTAGGAAGCAACGATGAAATGAACTTTTGATTAGTTTGTTGAAGATACTTGTCCTGCTAAAATTTTTGAATTTCAGTGTAGTGAAATCAGCTTGTTCGTCTTATATTAGATGGTCTTAATCCATCCGTTCTACATAAAATATTAGAAGGGCATGTTACAACTGCAATATTTGAACCTTGAGGTATTGTATAACAACACATTCATGTTTATTGTTGCCAAATTGATTATAATAGGAATTTGGTGTTAATACTAGTTCATCTTGCTTTATAATTAATAGTGATATTTCTAAAAATTCTAGTACACATAATTCTGCTGTTAAGAAAACATTTCAGGGTAACTTTGTGAAGGAAGTCCGTTCAGAATCGTTAGCGGGTTCCGGGTGTCGCCTGGATAATACTGATCGGTTACAATTCCTTCTTGGTTTAGTGATACAGTTACTGCGTTTGTAGTCGGAAGATTGAACGGTTTAAAAACAATATATGTTTTGAATCTGGGTGAATTTATAACTTTTTTACCGAAGAGCTGTTAAATAAGTGTGGGAACGTGTGTTATCAAGTAGCAACACCTATGAAAACTATTAGTGCTCCCTTAGGCTCCAACTATTTTATTTGTCGAAGTAATCTTAACAACTAACTTTTCTGGATAGTTCGAGCGTGTGGTATTCATGGTAGTTTCGCAGTTGCTCTGTAACTGTTAACTTGGGATGCTGATTTTGAGATAAACCTCATTGGTATTAGATTTTGTTAACATCATGCTTTGTTTTCGGAAACACAAAAAGCTTATTAACCTACACTTCATGTTTAATAAAACTGATAGTACGGAATCTGGGTTGAAACCTGGATCGAGTTTTACACCTGTTGGTCGCGGCAGAAACTTTCTTATAAAGACAATAGAAGATGGGTGCTTAACAAACAACAACCGGGAACGTTAACGAATATGTTCTTCTGATGTTGTGGTGGTGTTCTACCCTCACCTTCACTATACATTGTACATTTTTTCAGTAGGGGAGATTGAACCAGTTTTTTTAGCTACCAGAGGATTTTCTTCGTATTATGCCATCTTGTGGCGAATAAAAAAAGAAATATGAAAAGAGTAAAAATAAAACGAAAAAATTATTATGTAACGAAATAAAGAAAAATTGTTACTATGTATTAAGTTCGATAAATTGTTGTTCATAATGACTTAATTAACTTGAGTGAATCAACTGTGCTATCCACTGATGTTGCAATGATAATTGAAGGGTCCAGGGGAAGAAACTGATAAGTCCAAAAATCGATATTTTTTGTTTTTGATACAGTGTTGTTCTATGAAAACGGACGTTTCTGTTGATTTAATGACGAGGGGAACACTATGATAAGTCCGAAAATATTTACGGGTAAAGAAAACCCATCCTGGGGAAGAATATGTTAAGTCCACGACCTTCTGGGGAAAACGCTGTTAAGTCCAGGTTATTGTTGTGTTGTCAAACTGGCAGCACTGATATCGGCCATTTAAGAAATTACTTGTTCACAGTCTCCGTTCAGAAACGTGCTCTAGTTAACGTGAAGTTTACAATAAAACGTGGGTTTCTTTAGTTGTTGTGGTCAGTGGTAATGATCAACAAAGCATGGATGATTCCCTGAGTGAAGAAGAATCTGCTCCAGCTTCACCATCTAAGAAAAAAAAACCTTCATATGGAAAAACTCGAGATGTAATGCAAAACTCAAACGACAGATCCATGAGACCGACCCAGAGTGCACCTGCAAACGACGTTTTGAGAAGGTTAATGATGTAGGAAAACAAGAAATCCTTAGACGAATGAACGAAATGGTGTCAAATGATGAAATTAACATATACCTGTCAGGCCTAATTGTAATAATACCTGTGCAGAGACGTAGACCTAGGAAAAACGAGAGAGAAGCGTCTTATTGTGATGCATCATATTCATACCGACTGCGGGTGGTACAGGAAGGATAGACAGAGGAGGTCACTGTTTGTAAAGTTGCATTCGCTTCACCTCATGGTATTGGTCGCGGGAAAGTTGATGATCTTACGAAACATTTGAAAAATACTGGTAATCCTCGGCCTATGATGGCAAGTTTTAACTATTACACGTTACAGAATAACTAACGTAACCTACCCTAACGTAAACTAGCCTACAAATGTTTAACCTAGCTTATAAACAGTGCTCTCAATCGGATCGATTCCGACTCGAGCCGGGCCAGCTATTTTCGGGCCACTGGTTGGGGCAGCTCAGGTCATGAGTAGATTTAGCTAGGGTCGTGTTACGGGTCGGTCGAGTCAGCTCGGGTCAGGTTAGGTCAAACATTTTTGTTTTGGGTCGGTTCAAGTTGACCCAAAATCCGACCGGAACCTTACCCGAAACAAAAATGTTCGAACCAACCTGACACGTGACCCGATCCGAGCTGACTCGACTGACCCGTAACACGACTCTAGCTGATTATCCATGACCCGAGCTGACCAACCAGTGACTTGAAAAGAACTGACCCGATTCGGGTCAGAATAGTCTCGATTGAAAGCACTACTTCTATATACTGTCTCTAACCTATCTTGTTTTCACCTCAACTAATTTTGAAAGCATAACTCATCTATGCCTATCATTTTTTCGCGTTCCTGGAGATATCTCAAGAAAAATATGTAGATTTGCAGTCGCTGAAAAACTATTGCTCTTTAAAGGCAGTGGAGTACTACACAAACCTTCCAAAAGCACAGTAAATCAAGAAACAACCATTGAAAAGACTTCATAATATGTACAAGTGTTACAAAGATGTGTTTTTATTATATTTCTTACAGCAATCTTGTGAATAAAATAATCATCAGTATCAAGACAGTACTGATTGTTTGGGGAAAACTCTGATAAGTCCGATAAACAAAACACAGTACTTTTTTATTGTTAAAAAAGTATTACTACTATATTATTTTTCATGCTTTATAATATCCAATCACAATAAGATATAACTAAAATGAATGTTAACAACAATAAGCATTGCATTGTAATGACATTTTGAAAAATATATAACTTCAAACTTTAAATTTGTTGTACTGTAAAATTTGCAAAATGTGACTTATCATATTGTTCCCCTGGACCCTTCAATTATAAATACAATTCTAGGTTTGATAGCCTATGAAAATGAGGCAGAATTAGTAGCAACACTGCTTGTTCCTTGTGACATGTGCTTTGTCGTTGATTATTTAGTTCGACTGCGGATACCAACGGAATCGGAGAATGGTTAGCCGGAAGAAGTAAAAGTTAGCTAGTTTTTTTCAGACCTTGATTCTTACTGCGTATTTTTTTAGAATTATGTTTCAGGTAGCTAGATCAAGTAGTCACTGTTTCCTTGTCGTTTTGTTCGTTATACTTTTAGAATCTGTATGATAATCGTGAGGCATTTTGTAGTTTAAACACGGTTTTAGTTTTTTAAAGTTTTTCCTACTAATCTGGTTTGCGACGTGGACAAAACTTCTGTCTAGAACGAAGGTAAGAAATACTGATGTTTCATGTAGTGTCATTCTTCATTCCTTCGTCTGTATGAAAGCAGCGTTTATTAACATATCTGAATTACTTGTAAAGAGCTTTAGTTACCTAGTTGGTAAAATTATTGACCTTCTTTCACGATTCAGTTTGATTACCTGCATTGATAGTTTGAAGCTTGCCTTAGAGTTATAATTCTTATTATAATTTGGTTGTTTTTACGACAATTTTCATAGAAATTTGTTGTTTTTGCTTCATTTTCGCGATTATTATTATTATTTTTTTTGTATTTGTTTTGTTCGGTTAGGTTTTCGTATCCTAATTATAAATGATTCATTTTTCGGTTAGATTTCATTATAGTTCAGGGCAAAAATATTGTGAAGTTTAGCCCGGAAGGAAGAAATGTAAGGTTGTTCAAGGGTATTTTGCAGTTAAGAGTGTTACGCAGATAGAAAAATATTCGAGAAACAAACCGCCTTATGCAGAGTCGTTTCGACGTACGATTAGAGTCATTCTAATGGCCTGTTTACTACAGGAACCTTACGTTAGTCAAACTCTTTAATATGGTACTAATCACTCGTCAAAATGATCATGCATACGGGCCAAATTTTTTAAGTATGAAATTTAAAAAAAAATGAAATTTATAACCGTTAAAAACTGCCTGTTATTTAAGTTTTAAACTCAAATTAGCGAAGTTTGACATTTTTAAATAAAATACGGAAGAGTTTATTTGTAATGACAATCTTGCTTTGTACACTCGGTTACAAAACTAGTTGGGTTCGCGGGATTACATTTCCTTTTGTTAAGGTTGCACGTACTTGTTAATTTTCAGGAAAAAACACTAAAGTTGTGCATTCAACGTATTTTGGAGCTGTTACATGCATAATTTTATAGTATTTTTCTTGTAAACTTGAGTAACATTTTGAAAGTATGATACGTCTTGGTTTAATTAAAACCATGCCAGTATTGATCAGTTTTTTTATGGAATTTCTTGTATATTTGAATGAAGATTATTAGAACAGTAATTATAATAAATTATTACTTTTGGAATTTGCTATTTTTCAGCTGTATTGAATGTTTCAGTCTTGAAGTAAGACTGATAGTTGTTGTCTCATTTACTAATGTGTTAATGGAATCTTGGCGTAAAATTCTTACTAGCATGACTCCATTTCGTGACCGCCTCTTATGTACAGTCGCTGTGTTTTGCCCTTTGACATTTTTCTTTTTGGACTTTAACCTGCAAGAATTTGTGGATTGAATACCTATAAAGTGTATGGATGTGCTTAAATGTGATTATTAATTTCTTCAGCGTTCGTTTGACGCATGCTATTGTGATTACCTAGTCTTTTCCGTCGTACACTCTTGAGATTGTTAATACCTTAGTGTGTCAAATCTCTTGTCTTACAATTCTGATTATCCTTTGTTTTTCTAAGTGACCGCATTGTAGGTTGAGAAAATATTGATGGTGGAGCTTCTAACTGATGGTAGATTTAAGATAAAAACCCCCTTGGAGACTAATCCATTAGTTTGAACCATTAAATGATATATCTTTTTTGTTTAAAAAATGTGCTCTTTAGCAAGTACGGTAGTTTCAAAGCATCCTTTCATCGTTCAATTTATCAATGTTTCCTTTTGTATTTCACAGGAAATTACCTACTTGGAGGTAAGAAATGTTTCTAATTAACATAAAATATTCTTGAACGCATCGAGATAGAAAACCACTACCCTCTCATCATTCTAAAAAATCATTAAATAAACAAACGTTTTTTAGAAATAACTACGTGATGGTTATGCGCTCCAGCGATACCTAAAATTACTTTTCTAACGGAGCAATTCCCAAAACAATGTGTTGTTATATAAACCTGGCATCGGTGTTGCGCGTTTCACAATTGCAGGAATGTACTGACACGTTTGACTTAATTTTTTAAAAGAAGTTGGCTTCAGCCAAGCTTTCGTCGTGTCACCTACATTTGAATCAGTACCGTAAGTGAAATGGCGTGTTACCGTACACGCAGAAACTTAAATATTACACCGGTCCCTCAGATTATAAAGTTAAATCATGTTATCTAAAGTCTTGCATAAGGACCCACATGCTGTAGTGTTTCTGAAAATTCTGTTTCTCAAGGAGTTTAGAGCTTAATTCTAAAATATTTTTATTTCCCATTTTGTAGTCATTAAAAGAAAGAAGTGTATAAACGGTTCAGCATTTTCAAATACTTTTTATTATAATAGGCATGTACCTTGATCTGTTTTGTCTTTAAATCAGTTAATCTTGATAGAAAGAAGATATGTTTTAATTGGGAAAGAACACTAGCTTGATAGTGATTATAGCTATTTCTTGGGTCGAACTGTGCTTTCAATTTCGCTTTTATTGAACTAAATATTGAAAACAGGAAGGGTTTCTAAATAGAACATTTTATTATTTTTCATAATCATCTTCGTTTACAAAGAATGGCGTTTCAGTTAGTCCTATAATATTCTAATTATACTTATCAAAGTCGTGCGGTCTCTTCACAAAAGTTCCCTAGAAACAATGGCCAGCAGTGTAGATTACGATGGTAAAATATGAAATGAAATGAGACTTCTAATTTGCGTCCAACCATTAGCCCATCAAGGCTAAGGAAAACAGATGAGTAACTGTCAACAGGCAGTTGTTTATATATTTTCTAACAGTCTGACAAGCGATTACTATACGTTCTAGTAATACACTTTTATTATCGCAATACAATTGTACTTATCTGAGTGTAAGAGTATTGATACATATTGAAAATTTTATGAAGTCAAGTTGTGCTGAGAAATGCTCTTTCAGTGTTGTAATCGTGGATATAAACATTAGGACTGTTGAGGATGTTTACATTTAATATACCAAAACAAGAAAAGACAAAGTAAGTAATACACACACACATACATACATACACTCACACACACACACACACACACATATATATATATATATATATATATATATATATATATATATATATATATATACTATATGATAAACTGGTAAAATCTGCGCCTTTTTTGAAAAGTACAGATTGTTTTGATCTGGTTGTTCTGTTTAACGTTATTTGTAAATTTTAATATTTAAAATAACATCATTGTAGTCAATTTAAGAGATTTTACATTTCTTTCTTTATATTGTCTCTACATTATCACTGGAAATGGATGTTCCGATAGGTAATTTGTAGAGTACATTTTCAAAATAAATTCATACCATGTGACTGATACATATTCTGGTGTTTACTATGTCATTACAGACAAGGAATTGAGTATATGAAATCAGATTTTGCCAGAGATAATATTACACTTTGTGAATCCGAGACTTAAATATGTAGAGGTATTCCTTACTTCTCTAGTATAATTATTAACTCTATCACATATACAGTATTTATGAAAACTGACTTCCAATATGTATGTCATGTATACATACTCAGTAGGGTGTATCGACATTTTTTTCGAAATCCGGTTACTGCTAGTGCGGATGTTTGGATAAATGGTAACAATAAAACGTATAAAAAATGCAACTCGATCCGACAGCTCCTTCTGCTGATGAGTGAAGCCTAAATATTAGAAAAATCAGAAAAAATAATTTTTTAATTGCTTTTCCAAAAAAAAAATGTTTATTTTCTTATATTTTTCGTTGGTGTAAATCATTAATATAGAATTAGGAAAGACAAATAAATACACACATCTAATGTATTACGGCTATTTTTGGGCACCACAAGCATTTAAGCTACTGAATTTTATATACAAAAAGCATTAAATTTCCTTCCTGATAAACGTTACAATTTAAGAGCGTTAAAATTACTTTATCGCTTTTAATAAAACAAGAAGGTTTATGTATGCTATTAAAGAGAATTCTGCAGCTCTTCCTTTATTTCCAATTGCCGAGAACAAGTTTAGGTAATAGTCCAGGTATCACTACGCCTAGGTCGCTGCAGATCGAGTACTACCCGCCCCTTCGCCCTCGTTCGTTTATTTCTTAGTTACTTGCCACTCATGTATTAGTACTTTATTTCAAATTTAGGCATTTGCTTCAGTGACTTCAGAGTAGCTAAGATGAATTTGTGACGTTCTTCAGGTCCGCAAACAGTCGATGCAGCCTCAGTGACGAGGCTGGTCATTCGTTCAACAATCTGTATGTGACAAGGAAAGTGTTTTAGGGCCTCATTTTCAAAGACAGAACATCTAATATTGTCACTGAGAATTTCAGTGCATTGATGGATGTACCAAGTGAATGAGTAGCCTCAAATGATGTTACCAACTGGCGCACAAGATTGTCTGATGGCTTACTGCTTGATATATAAAGACACAATGTTATATTTTATACCACCTTGCTTGACGTAGTTTTCCTATACTTCTTTCTACTAAACCTTGAGGACAATCTCCTGAAGATATTGCGTTGCAAAATTCAAGAATATATTGTTGATCACTGCTTCGACTGCTGCTTTTTTCCATCTTCATATCAGAGATCCCGCGTACTGGAATGGGTTCAAAATGTGTGATGGCTTCAATTTCAAAATTTTGCAGCAACGTTCCAATTGGAACAGCGTAGGTATTAGGTCCTGCACTCTTTCTGTCGAGGGACTGGAACAAGTATCTAAGTGGAAGTGCATTGGTGTGAAACATGCAAAAAACTCTTTGAAGAGGCCTATTCAAAGACTTTTCACAAAGAGACATAGCACCATTCTTGATGCCACAATTTATTCGGGTACCATCCCCTCTAATAACACTAACATTTGTGAGATCAATGTCCTTTTCACGGCAGTAATTCATGGCTGGTCCTGATTCTGGAGTGACATGAACCAGATGCTCTGATCCAGGCTATATAACTAACATATATTTCTCTTTTTTCACAACACGTCTATCACTTTTTTCTTCTTTTCTAAGGTCAAAATGCAATCCCTTTATTCCTTTTACAATCCCGGAGTAGGAAGAATGTACTTGGGTCGGGTGTGGGAAAATTTTCTTCCTAAAATTCGATATGTTTTCCTAGAATTCGGAGGCAAGTTTCGACAAGCCTTTAGTATTTATGTTCATAGCCTTTTAGAACTAAAACAGGAAACCGTGGGAAAATGATTGTTGTGGGAACCCTCTGTTGCTATACTCATAGTCTTGGACGCCTACCAGATGTAGAAAGAAGATAAACATGCTTTTTCATGATTTTGTCGTGTATTGGCTAGTGATTTGAACCATCAAACCCCCCACTCCCTCCTGCCAAGAACGTAAGCAGTCGTTGTTGCTATGCTCATACTCTTGGCCGGCTATCGGTTCTTCATCAGAGTCCTTTCAGTTATCACGATCGAAGCTTCCCAATTGACTGATTGATTTTTGTCTTTTTGTTATGTATTGAATAGCTATTTTGCATAGTACAGGGTAGCTATTTTAGACCTTTACCACCAATCCTTTGATATTCAGTGATCGAAGCACTCCAATTTGATTGGTCTTCGTCTTTCCCCGCGCAAGGCCAGTACTTCACGATTTAGAGTTGAATTAATCCTTGCATGAAAAATATTCACGTTTTGATTTTAGCGTAGAATATGATATAAATCGTTCGAAGCTCTTCATTTCGAAGCACTATAATGTTTTCAAGTGTTCAATGCTCTCTTTCTCTCTCTCTCTCTCTCTCTCTCTCTCTCTCTCTCTCTCGCCCTCTCTCTCTCTCTTTCATCGAGAATCAAATTCGGACCAAAGTGGTATTAAAACGTAAATAACAAAAAAAATTAGAAAAAAACAGCATCACATTATTATTATTATTATTATTATTATTATTATTATTATTATTATTATTATTATTATCTTGGAGAAGTGAAAGGGAAGCAGATAACTAACCTTGATTGTAGCTTTGCTAACTTACGATATAAATGTTCTGTACACAAAAATCCACTTTGGTAGGAAGCTGGGATCGAACTTGGTACTTCATGATTTTAGAGTTGAACTAGTCCTTGCATGAAAAAAAAGAATTTCCCTTCGTTTCACGACAGAAGGGAACGAATTAACTTAATGTCTTAAAATATTCAATGCATTCTCACCGAGAATCGACCCTGAATCCCATTATTATTATTATTATTATTATTATTATTATTATTATTATTATTATTATTATTATTATTATTATTATTATTATTTTGGGAGTGAAAAGTGAAACAAACAACTAACCTTGATTATAGCATCGCTAACTTACGATATAAAGGTTTTGTACACAAAAATCTACTTTGGTAGGGAGCTGGGATCGAATTTGGTACTTCATGATTTTAAAGTTGAACTAGCCCTTGCATGAAAAAAAAAGAACTTCACGTATATAGCACTTCGTCTTCACGAGAGAAGGGATCGAATTAACTTAATGCCTTAAATATTTAATGCTTTTTCACCAAGAATCGGACCCGGACCCCCAAGGGTCGCGGTTCTTCGTAAGTGTATGAGAAATGTATAACATTTTCGACTGACTTGCACATCGTCGGAACCGATTTCCCCAGAGGAACGAATTAACTTAATGTCTTAAAGGATTGAATGCTTTCTCATCGAGTAATCCAACTTGAGTTGAGCACTCTATCACATAGCCTCAGTGCCCCGTATATAGATTAGATTTTATTTTAAAAAAAAACCTTTTCGTCTTCTTTTTTTCTAGTCGTCTTGTATTGGATAGCTAGATTCCCCCCTCAGCCCCCCAGACCCATCTTGTAATGCTAAGAATAGAAGTTCCCAGATTTCCTGCAAAAAGCTTGGGGATTCAGACCTGGCCTTATTCTCACGAAACGACTGGAAAATCTTCGTCTGGAACCTTCTCAGGAAATTGAGTTGATAAGACGAGTTTAAAACTTGTTGGATTCCATTGATTGTGCATGTTCTGATAGTGGAACATAGCATATTATGATGTTTTAAAAACGTAGAATGAAAAAATTGTATATTCAAATCAGCAGGGTCGATTGTATTGCATGTGAAAAGTGTTATATAAATATTCACATGATGATGTCTGTTATGACACGTAATTAAAATCACTTATGTAGAGAAATGAAAGATCAAAATATGCCAAATGAAATCGCTGCTTATGTTGAAGCCATGATGAGATATAGCGTTATAACATATTCCCATAGCACAAAAAACTACGCCCACGAAATGCCTGTAGGTTATGAACTGAAGGCGTGAACTATTTGCTTTATCTAATTTGGTCTTGGGATTCTCACGAATTCACTTGTAAGTGTTCATGGGAATAGGATTTGTCTGCAGACTTTTCTTTGATAGAATAGACCTTAGTTGCTAATGTGAATATCACATTGCATGATTCGTGAATATCGCATTTTCAATCGTATACAGATTTGAGATTACATGTATGTTTGTTGTCATCTTCGCATACGAACATACTCGCGTGCGACTGAAGATAGTGTAATCTGAATGCGAAAATGCTGAGTTAAGTGTAATGTAAAATAAGTTTGTTAATAGATAAGATTTAATAAAGATGCTATTTTAACACACCTATCAAATGATGTGTGTGAATAAGGAAAAGAAACTTTGCTTCAGATGTGGAACTGAATAAGGATATTAAATGCAGCAGCGGAGAGGTGGGGAGATTTTATTCACTTGGAAAAGCTCATATGTTTTTTGAAAACAGTTATCATAATAAGCTTGCTTTATTTTTGACTTCCAATGCTCTCCCATTAGTAAATCAAACTCAGGACCACGTTCACCACATGTCAGTGTTAGCTAATAGATCAGCTGGGGTTCTAAAAAGATGAGCAGACGGTACAGCGGCAAAGCGCTTACATTTGGTATATGGGTGTCCCTAGTTCGACTACCGAATATATCAGCTCATGGTGCCTTAGCATAATGGGCATAAAGGTAGGACATTAAATAAATTTT
Source organism: Thermobia domestica (assembly GCF_964235325.1). Lineage (NCBI taxonomy): Eukaryota > Metazoa > Arthropoda > Insecta > Zygentoma > Lepismatidae > Thermobia > Thermobia domestica. Next base: position 138,642,489 of record NC_137460.1, read on the forward strand.
TGATGGACAACATCGTGTTCGTTGATTCTCATGTGGTATTTCCGCTTCATCTCATAATATCATTCATTTACCTTAATCATCCTTTCATCTTAGCCTAAAAAAGATATTCATGGGGTGTTAAACTGAAAGATTTCATCTTTATCGGTGCACACAATTGTTTTCCCGATCAACATGTGTAACATTCTACATTTAGTCGTGTTTCTGTTCTTATGGCTAGGTTTGGAAATTTACATTTTAATAAAAAATAAAAGAAACGAAAAATCGCCGTAGACTTTCCTTAAGTAGAATTACTTTGAACGAGAAATCGTAATTCTGTGGCCTGGGTACGTCCCTCATGATATATTTCATTCTCTAGACGAGATAGAATACATCGGGAAGCAAGATCAACGATACTTTTACAAAAATTTATGAGGAGATCCATTGTCGGACAGAACTCCTTATAAAAGTCATAGAAAAATGATTCATTCTCTTTTCATTGTTGTAAATTAAGGCTTTAATCGGAAGATATCCGTTAAATCATGGAATATGGCAACTCGACTTCTAAGTACAAGGCATCACATACAACTTTTGCCTTCATGTATTACTAGTCTAGATGCTCAGTATAATAATAAGGGCGTCAACGCATCTCTCTTTGTTTCAGGCCAATCTCATAGTTCGTGAAGAAAAATTTATTACTTTTAGATTCATTTAAAATGTTAATTAGTTTAAATAACTTTTCTCGGTATTTCAAATTTCGTTCCCCACATAATAGAGTCGTAGGCCTTTCTCAAGTTAATAAATAATTGACATGCATGGATATAGCATTAGTGCTTTTTTAGCTGTAAAATTAGTGTAATAAATCTTTTGTACCCATGATAAGCAAATTCACTAATTACACTATTCGTTAACTTACTTAGTTGCAAGTTTCATTATTTATGCAATTAAGCTTATTTCGTTTAGGATTTACTTCCTATGTGATCAAAGAAATGATCTTTGTTCTCGGTATTTCTTAAGACATCATGTTCTCACACAATGTTAAGGAAAATCAGTGAGCTTCAAAATTTTCAATCCTGGGTGAATGTATTAAGGTTTGTGTCTCACGCAGGAGAGTCCTTTATTATTATTTCCTCCGAGAAATAAGAAAGGTATCCTGCGAATTCTTAAGACAATGAGGGCTAGGTGATTTAATGGCCATATATATGGAATACGTCTTCGAGAGTGAACATATTATCCATTAGTTAAAGATGGCATCGTCAATCAATTTATTAACCAAACTTAATAGAGTGTCGTTAGTATCTTACAAGACTTAGAAATTAATAAAACCTATCGTATTGTAGATTGCAAATTAATTACAACCGTATATGGAATGAAGGTTTGTGTGACTTTTGCAGCAGGACAAAAAGTGATTCTACCAGGAGGATTTACTAAAAAAGTAGAAGCAGATAAAGGCGCATTATTAATATATTTGCAAAGTGGAAACGTATGTTTAATATACAAAGGGAAAAAAGATTAATTTAACGTTACATAGCATGCACGATATTGAATTCACAGAGTTGAGCGCATCGTAAGGGTATGGACATGTACATGATTATCGACTTCTTCTTCATTCTGTTCCTTTTTCCGTTTCACGTGTGCTCAGACAAACATGTGTGTGTATGTGTGTATATAGTGACATTATTCTGTACTGTTCAGCTATTGGAGTAACATGTCCATGAGTATTTGTTCAACGACTATGGTGACTAAGAAAGAGTGTTTGCTGTTAAGTGTCCAATATGGACTTAGTTCAATGAAAACAAAATTAATTTGTATTGGTTTGGATAGTGATACATTTGAGCCAGTGATCCGTATTGGTAAAGGAATTATTTTTGGAGTGGAGTTAAATTTGTCGGAGTGGGAAAAACTTGAACATTTGATCCCATTTGTTTCGGATTATTTAAATTCACAAGTTGAAATTACATGTATAAATTCTCTTGGACGAAATAATGAACTGCTGATGCGAAACTTGATGGGTCAGAAAATAGTTATAATAGAGAAAACAGGTACACTTCATGCTCCTCGAAACAGTGTGTACTTAAATTCAAGCGAATGGTTTCATTTTTTGGAAATGTTACCGTGTATTGAGCATGCTGTATAAAAGTAAACTTTGGATTGAGGCGGTACGTGAATATTTTCAATTGCGTACAGTGACTATTCGCAATCATGTAGAATCGCAATGTCTTGCATGTACTGGACTTAAGGCAATTCATACATGTGTGGATGAACAAAATATTATTAGTGAAATGAACAATAGTTTTCCGAATGTATCTCTTGCTTTGAAGAAGGACGGCGATATAAACATTGATGTTGAAAGATTAAAATTGGAAATGAAAGTATTATGTAAACAAAAAATTATAGAAGCAATCAGGGATGAATTATTTGACAGAATTCAAACGCAGTCATGGTGGGGGGGAAACTGATACTCAATCTTTGGATGATATCGACGAGATGGATATATATTGATAAAAAAAAAAGAAAAATATTGTTCAGTGTAGTGATTTTAGTGAAAGTGATATAAATTTTTATGACGTAAATTGAGTGAAAAGAGGATATGTAACTGTCTGAAAATAATATGCATTATCAAGTTTACTATACCAATAGTAAAATGAAACACGCAAAGAAAAAAACATATGTTTCAGTCTAGTGATTTTATTAAAGTGATATATCTTATACATTTCTGAAAAATGTATCATTCATTAGTCAGTAATATTTTACGTTCTATGAAAAAATCGTGTTTGAATTCATTATTATGAAAAGAAAAAAATATTTTTCAGTGTACAGATTTTAGTGAAAGTGATATATTTTATACATTTCTGATTATGTATCATTCATTAGTTCATTAATATTTTACGTTGTATTAAAATCGTATTTGAATTTATTCACGAATATAAAAGTAATTCAAGAGAGAATGAGGGAGAGAGAAAGAGAGAGAGAGAGAGGAGAGCTATTAAGTTTAAATTTAATCTTTTAAATTTGTTTGGAAGTTTTACATTTTAATAAAAGTAAAAGAAACGAAAAATAATCTCAGACGTTCGTTAGGTAGAATCACTTCAACCAGGAAATCTTAATTTTGTGAAAAGTTATGTACCAAATTCATCGTTTGATTATTATTATTATTATTATTATTATTATTATTATTATTATTATTATTATTATTATTATTATTATTATTGTTAACTTGGGGAATAGATTCGTTAACTTATGATATAAAGATTCTGTACACAAAAATCTACTTTGGTTAGGAAGCTGAGACCGAATTTGGTACTTCACGATTTAGGGTTGAGCTAATCCTTGCATGAAAAAAAAAAAATAATTTTACATATATATTACTAGGATGGCAACTAAGTCCCTGCCGTTTTGATAATAACATGTCTACATGTCTAAAGCACAACTATTTTTAAACTATCACTTACATAAGTGACATGCTTCATAATTGATGAAAATAATTGTACGAATGCTATGAATAACATTTATCAAGGTGCTGAAACCTCAAAATACTATCACTTGGGTAAACTAGTATTGCCAACGAATCGATAAACTTTTAGGTACAAAAAAGAGATTACCCGCAAATCGACAAGTACATTTTTCAAATTCGAAATGAAACAGAAACATACGAGATTCATAGGCGATACTACTTCGCTCAAGTTTTAGTCCTCAGACACTGCTTTAATGTTACATGTGGCATATATAAAAACTTGAAATTGATATAGTAATTGCACGAACACGATGTATTTTCAAATTCAAAACAATACAGAAACATCCGAGATTTATGAGCAATACTAATTAACACACATCCGAGACTTGTGAGCAATACTAGTTAGCCCAAGTTTTCGATGAGGAAGATGTCCACATTAGACAAAATTTACAGAAAAGTCGGAATATTATGGAATGGTGGTGATCTGACCTAGAACACACCTTTTCATTACAGTAAATAAAGAACAGGAATGAACATGAATTGTACCTCAAATGATGTGTACGGGTTAGAGTTCAATCACAGTTCCCTTGAAGTTAACTTTGTGGTGTACAAACATCGTATGTGCGTGGGTATGTTTATTTTTCTATTCCATAGAATTTTTTTCTTAACTTCTTATTCAAAGATCCACAAGATAGGTTATTTCTTATTTAAATGCTTCTTTCAACATTCCTACTCTATCTTTTTTTTAAATCACGTTCATATTTTATGTTTTATCTAATAACTACAGAGATATAAAAGTAGAAACAAAATCTTCAAATGAAGGGGGCAGAAGGATTCATTATGAAGATCTAAAGCTGAAACCTCAAAATACTATTACTAGGGTAACTAGTATTAAAAACAAAACGAGAGAAACTTCTGGATACAAAAAGAGGCAAGTCACAAATCGATAAGTACATTTTCAAATTCGAGATGATACAAAAACATCCGAGAGTCGTAAGTAACATTGGTTCAGTCAAGTTTAGATCTCTAACACTGTTTTAATGTTATATGATGTATATATATATATATATATATATATATATATATATATATATATATATATATATAAATATATATGCTTTAAATTGATAGTTATACGAACACGATGCATTTTCAAATTCAAGACGATATACAAACATCCGAGACTTATGAGCAATACTAGTTGATCCAAGTTTTAGATCTCAATCACTGTTTAATGTTACATGAGTCATGTATAAATTGATAAAAGTAATTGTACGAACACGACGAATAACATTTATTAAGGTTCTTTGAATTCTTTGATTTTTACGTCCCATACTATGCCTGCTTGAGAAACCAGAGGAAATTCACGTACACGGTGTTTGTGCATCACAAAGTTCACTTGTCGTGAACAGGATTTTGAACCTAGGACCTTCCACGTACACGGTGTTTGTCCACCACAAAGGTTCTATCGATGGATCATCGTTATCAGTCCAACCTTTTAATCCACCAGCACAATAGAAGCATATAGTTTGGTCTCTTTTGTTCATGTAAAAAAAAATCCAACATCACCTAATTGATCAGGACAATGTATCTCTTGCTACTTGCTGAAAGCAATACATATTTGCGTCCAATCACTTAGTGCACGTTCTTTCTGCGTGGGAAACTTGAGTTCGACTCTTAACGGATTCCAAGTTAATCTGTAGATTCATGTTTCGTATAGCCTCGAGATATTCTGATTCTTTTAGAATAGAATGAAGTTTGTAATATTTACCTGAATATAGTGATTAGCATTGTATTATATATTCCGTAGCTAGTTATTTAGTTACTATTACTGCTAGTATATGTAGGGCTTTAAATTCTGCTCTTTAACATTACAGAAAGAAATCATTTTATAAGCATAGTATTTATATAGTTTAATAGTGATGGTTTTGATGATTGTTTCAGTGCTTATTGATTTGATATTTTCGTAACGTAGGTAGTATTAGTATTGGAATTAATTATTTCATTGTTTTTCGTGCATGTACGTACCTATATTATAGGAAACCTGAGTTCGACTCTCGATGATAGATAATGTAGTTCGAATTCCACATTAGGCTGTAGATTTACGTCTTATATAATGAAACCTAGTCCTTCTAGACTAAGTTTTTCAAAGAATTGATAATGAATGGGGAATTTAATCATATGTAATGTGGTACCTAATTGCTATAGATAGTGATTATTTATATTCTTATACATATTATCATTTGAGTTACGCTTTTGTTGGTTGTTTTAAAATAGAATTTGAAATGAAGTTTCTCTTACATAACTGTTCAGTTCATTTTCCTAAACTACAAACGGATGGAATTCCAGCTACTTTGTTTACAAAATCTAAGTATTACAAAGGGAATTATAAAGTCTTATGTTTCTTTATAGAGTATGTACCGTTATATTCAGATGAACCACCGACTCCCGAGCTAAGATCAAAAGAGAGAGAGACAATGAAAAGAAATCTGAATTTTACGTCCCACGTTTATGACGTGGCTAATCGGAATCTTTTAAGTTTTACGTCACACACTTATGACGGCTAGGCTAATGGAGAGGGTGATAAAGAGAAATGGCGTTTTGTTTATATTTTACAAATAAATATTTCATTAACAACCCTACAATATGATGTATGTTATTACTTATTAAAACATTTTCTAAAAGGGAGCTTGGACATGCCACAAACCTATTACACTTTAGGTTTGAGGAGTGTGGTGTCTCACTGGTAAAGGATTTACAACCAGTACTTCATTTTTCAAATGCTGAAGTTTCTTGGTATGCATCCAATACAAAGCAAGTGCTCAAACGTAATGATGATCCGTGCCTCAGATTTGTCAATCATCACACCTTCAGTTGACGAGAAAAAAGTAAGATAACGAGTTCGGAATTTGCTAGATTCATGTTTCTTCAGGACTGATGATGATAATTGTGATGTTAGGTTTTCAGTATAATAATAATAAGGGCGTAAACACATCTCTCTTTGTTTCAGACAATTCTCATAGTTCGTGAAGAAAAATTTATTACTTTTAGATTCATTTGCCAACGAATCGAGAAACTTTTCGGTACGAAAAGAGATAAACCGCAAATCGACTTGTACATTTTTTCAAATTTGAAATGAAACACAAACATCCGAGACTCGTAATATTGTCACTAATGTGCCTGCAAACATACTATGATAGAAGAAAATGGCAACGTTGATTTGCACTGAAGAGTGGAAATACAAAGAAATTCTGTTAGGTGGGACGTTAAACTAAAATATTTCATCTATCTCTTTCTCTCTATCGTAGGAAGGGCATGATGTCTCAAATGATTGCGAAGACTATCACTTAACACAATATGATGTTCTTATTCCGTAGCAAATACGAAAACTCTTTAATAAAAGTAAAAGAAACGAAAAATCGTCTTAGACGTTCCTTAAGTAGAATCACTTCGATCAGGAAATCTTAATTTTGTGAAAAGTTATGTACCACCCCTAGGCAACTAGCATGGTGTGTATGAGGAAGACCCAAAAAAACTCTCATTCAAGGAGACTGGCCTAAAAAGAGTGTTACATTTTTGACCAAGTACCACCACAGGGAATCGAACCCGGTACCGTTCGCACTGAAGGCACTTCGTGCTTAAAGTTGTTACAGGAAATTGTTATTTATTATGGATGTTCTCATTGCGATACTCTGCAGGGCCTAGTTTCGAATTTATTGTTATACTGTTTTGAAAACAAGCAATGAAAGTGGGAGCGAAACGTGTCATTCTCAAGCTCATGTAATCGTAAGCAAAAGAAACACTGACCTTTCCTTTGTACAAAACAATACTATCCAAGACTTTTGTTCCCGAAAAGATGTTAAAGTTATCACTATAATTCACAGTAGTCTCCATCCACCAGTGTTTTGTTTCCTGTACTGATAGTTATTTTGTTCAAGTGTCTAGTTATTTAAAAATAATATGTATACTAATATTAGCATCGTATAGAATCAAAAGATTCTTATTTGATCACGGTGGGATGAAAGCATGAATTTCAAAATAAGCTGTAGGTCTTTTCATCACAGCAAACGAACGAACAACATGAATTGTACGCCAACTGTTCTGTAAGGACAAGGGTTTCAATCACAGCTCCCGTCAATTGAACTTTGCGATGTACAAACATCTTGTGAGCATGGGTAACGTTTATGTTTCTATTCCATTGATTTTTTTTCTTTTTCAAAGATCCACAAGATAGGATATTTCTCATTTAAATGCTTCTTTCGGCTTTCATACTCAATCATTGTTTTAAAATCACGTTCACGTTTTATGAGAACTATAAAACCAACAAAAAAAGATGGTTATAAAATGAATTAAAAGTGCGGATTTCCCACACTAATTTCCTCATTCTACTGTGGTTATTTACTGATCTCTGCAGCAGACATGCCCAATGTTTCTTCCTGACATACTTCCGGAGGCTTCGACCTCTTTGCGGAGCTAATTAGCAATCTTTTCAGGTACGCACTCAGAAATTTTTGTTTGGAAAGAGTGCGATTCCGTACTACAAGCCAATACATCTATGTGGTATTGAACGGGCATTATTCTGCAACCGAAAAGACATAAGTATTTGTAAAATACTTCCACCTTTATTTTCAGAAAACAGGAAGAAATAGATTGTTTTCATTAGAGAAAGAGTACAGATGATGTGTAATATCAAAATTTCATGTTACATCAATAATTTCCTGTTAAACAAGTATTATTTTGTTGATAAAGTGTACAAGTATGTTGAGTTAGGAAGTTCTGGTTGGGCCCGAGACAAACATTTTTAGTATTTGTACTTTAAATAGTCTAAATTAGTTAACTATATCTATTTCATAACGTTTATGATATAAAATTAGTGCTTAAAACCTTTGTGCTCAAAAATCAATGCATGTGAATTGTGCTTCCACCTTTCGAGTTCTTTGAAACTATATGTTGAGGACGTTTATATGTTTGTTCCAATCCTTTCAACAATGAGATCTCGGAAACTACAGGCTTTAGAAACATGTTTTCACTGGTCGATTGGAAATTTTGCGTAGAGGGCTTGTATATGTCTCAGGCGTTTGTTTCATGGCCAAATAATAATGAAAAACTAAGGAAGGATAAGCATTTCTCAAGTCTAAGATAAATCTTCGTAATTGATAATCTAGATATTCTACGCTTGGTCGCCATCTTCCTGGTTAGCCTTCTGCCTTTCTCTCTATAAACACGGATTTAATAAGAAAAGTCGTGAGAAACACTAAAAGTATTTCACATTATTGCTTATATTTCTCATGGCTTTCCTTTTCCAGTCTAATAAGGCCATGATTCAAAAACGAGTTAAAATGAGCTGAACGAGCGAGCCATTTATCAAACTCGACTCTACTCGAAACTCGACCTGAGAACAGTGACTCGACTCGAAACTCAACTCGAGAAAATTACATTTGACTCGACTCGCACCTATCCCTAAGATTTACGCATGTAACCTACGATTTTACGTACGCTACATAGTTTTTCCTTTGTGCCATCAATTCTGTATATAATTGGATCATATTGAGCCTCAAAGTCTTCAAAATCTTCCACGTCAGTCCATATAATGGAAATTTAAACCATTTTGAGAAATGTTGGATAATGTTGCGCGATGTGTGTCATCTTTTTCTATTTTCATTGACTTATAGAGGATTTCTTTTTCTTTTTCCTTTGAAAGGAACTGGAATTTTAATAATTTATTCTACTAATATCTTCTTAAAATATTCCTTACTTAATAAAAACTACATTTTGTTAGATATACATCAGTTGTCTGAAAAGCATTGGTCCTTTGAAGTTCAAAATTGAGAATACACTTGTGATTTGAAAATAACGCTATGAAACTTCAAATACAAATGACCTGCCATTTTTCCGGTAACAGAATTAGTCCGTAACTGTAGAACAAGTATCTCAAACTTGTGAGTTGCATGTGGCCCTTGAATCATTGGTTTGTGACCCTCAGGTTCACCTCCAGAAAACAACAAAGTAGTACTCGTATATATAGTGGCCCAAAAGTAGGTATACAACCCGTACTGATCAGCTCATGGGATTTTCATTTAATTATTGCAATCCATACATACACAATATTGACTTAGTTTCTTCATTATTTGTTCTTAATTCCTTTCCACTTATGCCTAAACTCGGAATAGACCGAAGCATATAAATTCATCATCTTAATAAATTAAAATGTCATACTTGATCAATGCAGGTCTGTACACCTACTTCGGGTCACTCTGTTATATGTTCAAAGATAGTTCACATAGACAATGTTCTTAAATCAACTTCATATGGCTTAAACCAGCGAAAATTTGCTGTTTTCTTGGAAGATTTTGCAAAATATTCTAGGTTTCCCTATCGCAGAGAAGTGTGCTGGGTATGCTGTGCTCCACGGGTCTGAAAAGTTCCTGGAACTTGAGAGATGAAATTAGCAATTTTCTTCAAATCAAAGAACAAAGCACAAACTTACTGACAGATTCTTTGTGGTTACAATATGTTTCTTTCATGACAGTATTACGAAATATTTGTCACATTTTAATTTGAAGCTTTAAGGAAAAAAAAACATAATTACTGCAAACGTTACGTAAATAAAAACTTTAGAACACAATTTGCAGCTTTGGGAGAAACTGTTACAAAACGAAGGCTTGATACATTTACCAATTTGTGTTAAGTATGTAACAAGTACAAGGCATTCGCTTTCTACAGGATGCATATCAAGAAGCTTCAGCATTTGAAAAATGAATTTAAAGAAATAATCCGCGATATCAAAGATTAGCTCTCCCTGTATTCTGCTTCTTTCTGAACTGACATTAAGGAATGAGCAACTCGTTTCCACATTGAATTAACATAAATTCAGCCCGATTTAACTCGGAACAAAAATTTCATGAAGGGGGTTTACCAGAATTTTACACAGTAAAAAATAGGAGTAACTAGAAAACAATATGAGTAACTAAAAACTAAAAAAAATGAATCGTACATTATTTTCATGTTCGGTAGTTCGTATCACTGTGAATAAATTTTCTCACTTATGAAAAGAACAAGCCCGTAGCGAGATTCACGTTAAAAACATTATCTGAACAATGTTATAAAAATATTTAAGTGAGCATCATGTTATTATTATTATTATTATTATTATTATTATTATTATTATTATTATTAAGTTTTCTGCCTTTCGGTAGGTCCTGGGACTAATGAGGATTTTTTTAATTTTAGATTTTTGACTGGAAATGTTTCTTCCACTTTTGTCGACCTTCAGCTTCCTCTTTTAACTCCCAATACTTTCTCCTATCTTTCAAATCAACGAACAGCTGTTTTCTTCTTCTTCCTATTCCTCGCTTCATTTCCATCTTTCCTTCTATGGCTGTGTGAAGAAGACAATTTTTTCGCAAGATGTTTCCAAATCAATTGGCCTTTCTACGAAGGATGGTGGCTAGAAGTGTTTTTTGATAGTTTTAAATTGTGTAAATGGACAAAAATTTTCCTACCCGGATTTTACTTTGTGATTCACAAAAGCTACAGGCATTTCAAATTGCTAATGTTACCTGTCACGCATCGGAAGAGAGAGGTGTTTCTGTACCTTAAAGAAAATAAAGCGGGAAATATTTGCAGTAGCGTTGCTTTCTATTCAGGAAAACTTGACGTGTAGCATTTCAGATTTTAATGAAGTCATAGAAAAACTTGAAGCTCGAAAAGAACGAAGAAAGACCATAAACAAACTCTTTATTTTATTAGCGCCGTATCAAACGAACAAACTTTATGTTCCATTTTGACGTTTATGTTGGATCCCTTATTAAGTTGGTTATGGTATTGGAAGATATCAAACATTTTAAATTGCAACGTGGGGCCAACAGTAGATTGTGTAGTGTGTTCCAATCAACCAATAAACAACAGTTACTACGTTGAACCAGTGTTTTGTTTTCGCTTGTTGGCATCGATGGTTGGTGGAATTTCGAATTTGCCGTTGGCATTTTGATAGTGGCTTTGCCATTGATGTCTACAAATAGACAACGGTTGGCACCGTTTGACAACGAAAGTGTTACTTCAGCACCCCTGGGGGGCCTTCACTTCAACCCCTTAGATGATATTTACTGATTTCGGACATTTTATATTATTTTTTATCTTTTCGGTTCACTTCTCTGATCCCCCAAGACCACATACATACAGACATACAGATAGACAGACAGAAAGATATACACTTAGATATATTTACATTTATATTTCACAAGTATAGGGACGAATGTTTATGGTGTGTCAAACAATCATTGCATGAGTAATATAGTTTAATCTTTCATTCCAGGGGCCACGGATGCTCAATGATAGAACGTTTACCTGTGATGCGTGAAGCCCCCGTGTTCAAATCATGTCTCCAAAAAGTGAACTTTATGTTGGATAAAATCATTGAATGAGTGATGTGCTTTGACCTAGGGGCCTCGGTGGTTCAGAAGAAGAGCGTTCACCTCTGATGCATGAGGCCCCCGTGTTCAAATCATGACCCCCAAAAGTGAAATTTATGTTGAATAAAATCATTGCATGAGTGCTGTGCTTTGACCTATGGGGGAGTCCTCGGTGGTTCAGTGGTAGAGCGTTCACCTGTGATGCATGAGGCCCCATGTTCAAATTCTGCTCCCGACAAGTGAACTTTGTGGTGGACAAACACCGTATGAATGGATTTCCTTGGGAATTCTCTCGTTTCCCTCCACTTTCTTCAGTTCATCATTTCACTCATTTCTCATCATCACCTTCCATCCATTAGTCTAGTAAGCATAAACGTGGGACGTAAAACTGAAAGATTTCATTTCTCTTTACCCTTGTTCCACATTTTTTATTCTATTATCATTACTTAAAGATAAAATGACTCGATGTTCCAGGGCTCTCTCAAGCACATACTACAGACAGACAGGTAGACATGTTATTATAAAACTTTAAGACACATAATACTATTTAACATACAATTAAAAGTACTCCTCTTTTAACGTCCGATGTTTACTAACGTTTCTCAAGGCAGTTGTTATCATTCGTTTAGGAGGACTGTAGATCAGTTTGTTGCCTAGTTGCAATGCGAATCATTAAATCATTTGGAAATATTATCTTATCTGTTGCTCTTGAAACTAAACACTTTTAGGACGGAATTCAATGTGCTAACAAACAGAGAGAGAAAGAGATAGTAGCAAACAGACATCCACATATATGTATGTATGTGTCTGTGTGTGTGTGTGTGTTTTAATGTTGTAAACTGAACTTAGGCAAACTGAGCTATGAATAAATACATTTTATAATTTGTTCCTTCAGCTGCCTTTATAACTAAATGAAGAAAGAACTGGAGGCCGGGGGAGATCGGTTTCGCTGATGTGCAAGTCAGTCGAAAATGTTTATACATGTCCCATACACTTACGAAGAACCGCGAACCTTGGGGGTCCGGGTTCGATTCTTGGTGAGAAAGCATTAAATATTTTAAGGCATTAAGTTAATTCGATCCTTTCTGTCGTGAAAACGAAGTGCTATATACGTGGATTTTTTTTTCATGCAAGGACTAGTTCAACTTTAAAATCATGAAGTACCAAATTCGATCCCAGGTCCCTACCAAAGTAGATTTTTCTGTCCAAATCCTGTATATCGTAAGTTAGCGATGCTATAATAAAGGTTAATTGTCTGTTTCACATTTCACTCCCATAATAATAATAATAATAATAATAATAATAATAATAATAATAATAATAATAATAATAATAATAATAATAATAATAATAATAATAATACTAATACTAATAATAATAATAATAATAATAATAATAATAATAATAATAATAATTTTCATTTCTATGCAATTAGAGGCTCCTCGAGAAAGAAAACAAAGTGGGGGCTGTGTGAATAGTAGCCCCTCAAAGTGTCCAATTCAAACACAAATTGTCGCAATAGTCTCTACATCATTTGTACAAAAATGTGCAGTCGAAATTTTCGTTTGTGTGAATTAAGGAGCGCCGCCAGAACGAAAACAAAGTGGGAGCTGTCTTAATGGTAGCCAACTACAATGTCCAATGGAACCACAAATTGACGCAATCTTTTGTACATCTTTTGTACAAAAATGTGCAGTCGAAATTTTCGTTTGTATGCAATTAGGAGCGCCGACAGAACGAAAACAAACTGGGGGCTGTCTTAATGTTAGCCTCCCAACAAGTCCAATTCAAAAACAAATTGTCGCAATCGTGTGTACGTCCGTTAGGACAAAAATGTGCAAGTGAAATGTTCGTTTGTTAACAATTAGCGGCGCCGCCAGAACAAAAAGAATGTGGGGGGCTGTCTAAAATGTAGCCCTCCCATTTTCAATTCAACCAGAAACTGTCGCACTTGTTTGTACGTCTTTGTACATAAATATGTTGCTGAAATTTTCGTTTGTATATAAATGGGGCGCCGCCGAATCAATAACAAAGTATAGACTACTAAATTGGTAGCACCTCTCCCACGTCCGATTCAAAAGAACATTATCTCAATCGTTTGTACATCGTTTGTACAGTAATGCGCAGGCGAAAGTTTTGTTTCTACGCTCTCAGGTGCTTTGACAGAAGGAAAAGAAAGAGGAGCTGTCTAAGTGCTAGCCCACCATGTTCGAGTGAACCATAAATTGTAGCGATCGTTTATACATCGTTTGTGCAGAAATGTGCACGTAAAATTTTTTGTCTGTACTAAAGAATATACTGATGTGAGTATTTTAATATTTGACCTAGAACTGAAGAAGAGCGATGGGAATTGTAATTTTTGTAATTATGTATATATCTCGGGATTGCTCAAAGTTAGAGGTATGAAAGTTGTTGTTTCAACGTCTGATATCAAATATTAAACCAGTGTATCGTGTTTTAACGTTTTTTGATACTTAACCTACAAAGTAAGAAAGGGGGTGCGGCTACAGCTATGTATTTCCGTTTTCGCTGTTTAGCTATCAACGTTAACTTGTTTGAATAACGGTTTCTGAGATTGAAAATGGTACTTATTACACTAGTCGAAAAAAAATCTTTTTCCCTGGCACATGGAAGAAAATTCCTGATTCTAATAGAACTTTTCACGTAGAATTCGAATCTGCAATCAGTTTTTCTGCTTCATCCTCAGTTTTCCCGTGACAGAGGGAATTTCAGGAAATTTCCCCTCAATTTTCTGTTTCTTTTTTAAAACTATTTTCATACCTGTAGCTCGAGTATATAAATGCACGAATTATATTGTATGTTAGCTTGATTTATACTTAGTAAGCTCTCTAAGTTTCATATTTTCAATGATGTATACACAGTGTCACCATTTTATATCTACTTAATAAATAATACAAAAGAAGTAAGTGGTATCTTCTTAATAAATTCACACTCAGTTACTTCAACTAATATGTTATATTTGTCGACTTTCTTCTGTGCTTGGCTTCTTGAACCTCTCTTTTGAGTGTCCAGCAGTAATCAGCTAGAATTTTTTAACTCCACTATTACTGGTATCTCTTCTCCATGGAGGAAATATCGTGATGAAAACGTTCCCCATACTCAAAATTTATAGCACCAAGACTTTTAGGAAAGAAATGCAGGTGGCAGTCTAGAAAGTGAACTTTAAGGGACATGTTGCAGCCCATTTCTTTGAATGATTGCAGGAAATCACTCACAATTTCACGGTAATTTTGGGCTTTTTCGTTTCCTAAAAAAATCTCTGTTAAACATTTAAATGAACACCAAGCTTCTTTCTGAAAAAGAGTTAAGAGATCCTCAAATTTTTGGTCACGAATCAAATTTATTATTTGGGGTCTACAAAAATCCATAGCGTCAGTAACTTGAGGAATTTTTTCCTTGAGGTAATAAAATCCTTCATTACATTTGTCCATTGCCTTAACAAAGATTTTGAAGAGCCCAAACTTTATGTGAAGAGGAGGTAGAATTATCTAATCAGGGCTCACCAGTGAGAAATATACATCATTCTTCTGTCGGGAAGTTAATACATGCGTTGGCCATTCCTTCTTGATGTAATGTTCCGCTTTGTTCCTGCTACCCCATTCTCAGAGGAAACAACAATATTTCGTATAACCAAGCTGCAAACCCAATTAACAAAGAAATGACTTTTAAATCACAGCACACGGTGCACTTGCATTTCTCATACTGAATTCTTTCTAACACTATTTCGATGTTTTACTAGGTTTCCTTCATATTAGTTGCATAAGCCAAAGGCACTGAAAAAAATGTTGCTATTGTACAAAAGGACAGGCTTAAAACTAGTTTTGGAAGTGTCAATAAACAATCTCCACTCTGTACTTACATGTGCATGTCCAAGTGTATCCATCAGAGCACAGACATTACAATACACTAAATCATTTTCTTGAGGATGATAGTTTTGAAACTCTGTATGAAGGTTTCGAAAAATACACACTTTAGTGCCACGATGGAGCAGATTCCAGCCTCTAAGTCTAGAAGGAGGAAGTTCTGTCTGTATCTTGGAGAGTTTTAAATCCCGTACGAGATCATTTAGTTCACCCTGAGTTATCAGATGGGGATCCCATGTAGATGTGCTTCCTACATAAGTAGGATCATCTTCTTCATTTGGAACTTCAGTAGTTGCCTCAAGTACGTAATCCTCATTTATCGTAAGATGAGGAGGAGGTACTGGTACAGCTAATTCTGCACTGTGTGGAACTGGCCTAATTGCTGATGGCAAATTAGCGTACTGTACTGTGTGCTTAGATTAACTGGTTATTCCTTTTATCTGTTCATACAAAAGTATCAGTCTGAAGAATGATCTTTTGTTTCCCTCCAGATCATCGGTACTGCGAAGTTCATGTTACGTTCACCATTCTCCCACCCAATCATACATTTCATGCAAGTACAACAAATGTAGTGAGGAGTGAATTTCTTATCTTGGTCTCCTACACAGCAACCAAAATATAAGTTATAACACTCCTCACAATTAGAGTAAAACATCGACGTTGCGATCTAAATGTCAGCTCCCCACATACATAAGAGAAATTGTGCGGTTGATTTACACATTTCCTTGGCATCTTGTATCCTATAAGGTATCACACACACATACACATAGGAATCTACACTCCATCAAATTCCCACAAAATCCCTCTAGAAATTCCCTCATACAAAAATGGCGACATTGTGTACACATCATTGAAAATATGATTTATTGGAAGTCCAGTGAGGTATAAACCGTGATATATTGTAATTTTCGTGGAAATTATATGAGTTGAAGACCGACTCGACCCGACCCGTGACCCGACCCTGATTCGACCCGATTGACCCGACCCGACAATCCGACCCTATTGACTCGACCCGAGCTGACCCTAGTTGACCCGAGTGACCCGACCTGAAGTGACCCGACCAGAGGCGGCCTAACCCGACAACCGACCCGAGTGACCTGACCTTATAACCTAACTACTTTGAGAGAACTAGAACCTTACAAAGCTGCCCCAGAAAAAAATGCTGGTCAAAATGCTGGTATGCATAAACCATTGTTTCGACTTTTTTATTTGTTGTATAATTATCCTCCTCCTCAGTGTTCTGCTATTAATGACAGGCCAGTTTCCGTGAACTATGACAGAAGCTTCCATTTGTGCGATTTCCCGCTATATCCAACATAATGTACTACCCTCCTTATTACAATCTATCAATTGCAACCTTCTTACACACTCTCGCTCTCCTGATATCACTCCCTCTACTACATCTCTCAGAATGCAATCCCTTAGCGAGATCGAAACTTGTGATCCGTCCATTTTTTCGCTTCCTTAAATCGTCCTATATTGCTCTCGTCTCTTGCATTTTTCAGCATTTCCTAATTCGTTTTCCTCTCTACCCTGCTAACCTTCTCTATTTTCCTCCACATCAAAATTTCCGAGGTTAAAATTTAGGCAATCAACTTCGAAAGTCAAAATAAAATTTGAAGTTCTGAAGACAAAATGTATTTCAGGTAACGAATGTATATAGAACTTCTTTTAATATTTTTAGCTGTGTAATAAAAAATTCATCACGTTAACATTCCGATTTTTTCATTTAAAAATAGCGTTGTTGTCTGATAGAACCATAAGGAACTAATCGCACTGAAATATCATTCTGTAGGGAATTACCTTTTAATTTTTTCTTGATTAATTTATCTAAAAGATGTTTGCAACATTATATAAAATCAGCGAGTAATTTAGTGCCGAGAAAGTCAAATTACTACCGCAGCAATATAATAATAATAATAATAATAATAATAATAATAATAATAATAATAATAATAATAATAATAATAATCTGAAGGTGAGCAACAAAGTTCTGTCTCTTATTGTGGAGATCAGTATGCAATTGGCTGTCACACCGTGAGTTGAAAGCGAATTGAGATAAGGCGAAGGTCAGTTGTTGGACGAGGCGAGACGAGACAGACCTCTTTCAATAGAAACATATAAATTTTTCGAGACGAGATTACCTTCACGATACATTTTCAAGACGAGAATGCCCCAAACCTGGTCTCGTGAATAACACTAGTAAGTATATCCAACATACTACCTGGTTGTGGCTGTTTACATACACCGTGAACGTGCGTAAGGACAGAGCGTCATAAGGGCTTGTTTGCTGTGCGAGTTCAAATTGCTGCTCCGCGGGGCGGAAAATATGACAGGCCTTTGGTGAGGGTGTCGTGACTACGCGGAGAATGCACCGGTAGGACGATTTAAGGACGGTGACGAAACACTCGAAGATGCACTACGTGCCGAAAGACAAACAGATGTTCAAAATAAAGATCTTCAGGCAACAATTGAGGCGAAGAAAGACATGTGAGGAACTGGTACTACAATTCAGTGTGAGTGGAGAAACCATTTGGCTCCACCATCATCAACTTGGGAAGCACTGCAAAGTGAGTTGTTGGGTCCTACATGATTTGAGTTGGGGCTAAAAAGCAACAAGAGCAGACACCTGTGTTTCTTTGGTGTCTCGTCTGAGGAACGAGCAATTTCTGGACAGGGTGATGACATGTGATGGGAAGTGGGTCCTGTACGAAGCTCCACGGCTCCGTCATCGTTGGTTAGCATCCCGTGAAACGGCTCAAAAACAGCCCAAGCCAGCACTACACCATTTGCATTTGTTAACTAATCGAAGCATCGTCCCGGTCAGAGCATCAATGCAACTGTGTACTGTCACTCTCTGGATCCAGCACTTCTGAATTGCAAAGGGGTCTTCCTGTTACAAGGCAACGCTAAGCCCCACGTGGCTAAGATGACCCAGGACACCATTCTACACCTTGGATGGGAAACACTATAGATCCCACCATACTCCACGGACATTATACCGTCCGATTATCACCTATTCCATTCCTTGGAAAATCACCTTAGAGAACGCCAGTTGAAATCGCTAGTAGAGGTTCAATATGCACTTGATACCTTCTTCGCTTCACGTCCCACCAAGTTCGACTGCGATGGAATCCATAGCCTTCCAGAACGTACGCAGAAGGTCGTCGATGCTGATGGAGACTATTTTTGATATTCCAGGTTCTTCGTAGGTTACATATCAATGTTCGAAGGTGTTAGTGAAAAGGCGGCTGAACTTTCTTGGTCACTCTTACAGTAATAATAATAATAATAATAATAATAATAATAATAATAATAATAATAACAATAATAATAATAATGCGTCCTGCCCAAAAGCATATGTTTCACCCGAAGTTCTATTGGCATTGATTCCAGCTCGTACCAAGTAAGTTTTCTGGTGGACGAACACCGTGTGCATAGGTTTTCTCGGTGTTCTCCCATTTCCTCCCACTTTTTTCATTCAACCACTTCAATTATTTCTCATTATCACTGTCTTTCTTAGCGTTGGTGCATAACGTGGGCCGTTAACAAGATATTTCCTTTCAGTTTCACTTAATGTGACATTTAACTTGATATATAAACGCAGAAAGAAAAAGTCAGTCGTAATATTAATTACAGTTACCATGTCAATTAGTTAATATAGGGTAAAATTAAATTTTTATTATTGTTTCAGCTACAATTAGTCACAATTATCATTCATTCACCGACTTCGAATTGAATAATACAACAAAGCTCTTTATAGTATTTCAAAATAAGTGAAGAATGTTACGACCCGACCCGAGTGACCCAACCCGAGCTGAGCCGATTGAACGACCCGTAAACCCAACTTACCGGAACCGAGCTGATCTGACCCGACCCGTAACCCGACCCGTTTGAGAGCACTATCAGAGGGGTACAATTTACAGTATAATTTATTTTGTATGGTTTAGCATACTTTAAGGCTACCATATTTTTTGAAAAGAGAAAAGACGGGACAGCTTACAAATTTGTAGTAAATATTGCATTTTGTTTTAATATTATCTTTCGAATTTTACTACAGCATGGCACTAATTACACAACTTAAAATAATGTAATAATATAGTCCATACTTAATCAACAGTGCTAAAAATTATTATAGAAGCTAGAAGATGTTGTACAATATAAACGTAATCGGTGAACCTAAAATATTAGGGAAAAAATTATATTTTCAATATTATTACGCATACCACCTCACATGCTCTACATGTCTATAAAGATAAAAAAAAACATATTTATGAAGTTGTTTCCAAATTTCAACGGACTGATTTATTTTTGTTATCCTAAAATGCGAACTAAAAGAATGCAATTTGCATAATTGTTTTTCTGAAGCAGAAAAAAAATGTGTTTTCGGGGCTGGTCTGCAACGTCACAAGATTTGTTGCCACCTCGGGGTATACATTCTTACTTTCGGAGATAAGAAAGCCAGTTAAGAGGATTTAAATATTGCATGTTATATCCGGAGAAGCACCGATTGGAATAATAATAAAGATTAGAATGAATTTTTTCCTATAGTATTGTCGGAATCGAAAGCAAACGAAATAAGCCGATTTTATTATATTTTCGGAACTTTTGATATGTAATTAATAAAAAAAAAACAGGACAAGAAGGAAAATTTCTGCACGCCGGGACAGATTTTAAGAAACCGGGACGTATGGTAGCCTTACATATTTATTTGCATGCGGGGTGTCAGTACGGGGCCACTACGTAGCAGAATTGAAACAAAACCTCGTAAATAGGTTGCCAACTCAGGAAAACAAAATAACCGGCAAACCCTCAAAATTCTCTGTACAAATAAGAAACTGAAGACTGTATTGATCGTTATTCTATTTAGCAGCAATTGCCACTTCTTTAAAATTAACGAAACAGATGAATAATACTGGATATTAATCTTTACGTAACAATTGTTGATTCATAATATGAAATTTACTCTATAAACTTACACTTCAAACAAAGGAAATTACTTTAAAAAGACATTTTCTACTCTCAATAAATGTATAAAATTCTTTTACAATAAAATCTAAGTGTTATCAAATTTCTTATGTTAAATAAATAAAAAAGCTGCCATAGATTAAAAAATGTCGATTTGTGTTTGTTAAAGCACTGTTGAAAAATTTCGATGTTCAATGTTATATTCTGGATTGCCGGTTCCAAAATACCGGCCAGAAGAGAGCTAATAAGTTTGTACCTGTCACCTGCCATAATCAAAATCACAGCAATATTATCTGCCAGGCCGGTGAAATACCGGCCATTTAGCAACCCTACTCGTAAATGAGAATGCTGAATCCACCAAAATATTTCACCATGCATTCTGTAGTTTCTGAGAAATGAGTTTAATGAAGATATTCAAATAAATCAATATATTGTGTTATAATTTTCCCTTTAACAATCTACTTTTTAAATTTATTATATCTTCCACTTATCAATTTAATGTACGAGATGAGAATACCGTTTTCTGCGCAAGTTAAAAAGAAAAAATGCATTTCTCGTAAGGGTTCAACTCACGTGAGAACTAATGAATAAGTTTAATAATAAGAGCCGAGGAGTGATAAACTAACTCAGCAATAGTGATTGTAAGTATAAATATAAATATCACAACAAAAAAAAATCATTTAATTCTATCATCGTTAGAATAAGATCAATGTAGTGAATCACACGATAGTGTGAACATACCAATCGACACAATAGTGTGTACAAAGCCTTCTTAGAAAAATACTTCATAGTATGTGACATCTTTTTTTAAAGTTTCTACTGTTTAGACAGCCCCCACATTGCATTCGTTCTGGCGGCGCCCCTAATACTATACAAAGAAAATTCGCCTGCTCATTTCTAAACAAACGATGTACAAACGATTGGACAATTTGTGATTAAATTGGACATGGTGGGGTGGGCTACCACTTAGACAGCCCCCACATTTTTTTCGTTCTGGCGGCGCCGCTAATTGTTTACAAATGAAAATTTGGCCTGCACTTTTCTGTACAAACGACGTACAAACGATTGCGACAATTTATGATTGAATTGAATATGGTGTGTGGGACATCCATTTTGACAGCCCCCACTTCGTTTTCGTTCTGGCGGCGCCACTAGTTGTATACAAACGAAAATTTTGCCTGCACATTTCTGTACAAACGACGTACAAACGTTTGGGAGAATTTGTGCTTGAATTCCACACGGTGGGGAGTACCGCTTAGACAGAGCCCACTTTGTTTTCTTACTGGCGGCGCCCCTAGTAGCGCACAAACGAGAACTTTGTGTGCACATTTCTGTACAAACGACGTACAAACGATTGCGACAATTTGTGATTGAATTGAACATGGTGCAGGGCTTCCATTTTGACAGCCCCCCACTTCGTTTTCGTTCTGGCGGCGCCCCTAATTGTGTACAAACCAAACTTTTTCCTGCACATTTCTGTGCAAACGATGTACAAACGATTGTGACTATTTGTGATGGAATTGGACATGGTAGTGGGCTACCACTTAGACAATCCCCACTTTCTTTTCGTTCTGGTGGCGTCCCTAATTGTGCACAAATGAAAATTAGGCCTGCATATTTCTGTACAAACGACGTACAAACGATTGCAACAATTTGTGATTGTATTTGACATGGTGTGGAACTTACATTTTCACAGCCTCCTACTTTGTTTTCGTTCTGGCGGCGCACCTAATTGTGTACAAACGAGAACGTTGCTGCACATTTCTATACAAACGATGTACAGACGATTGCGACTATTTGTGATTGAATTGTCATGGTGATGGGCTACCACATAGACAGCCCCCACTTTGTTTTCGTTCTGGCGGCGCCCCTAATTGTGTACAAACGAAAACTTTGCCTGCACATTTCTGTACAAAAGATGTACAAACAAGACAATTTCCGATTTAGTCTTGAAAGGTCCTTGGTGAGGGGGGGGGGCTGTCTAAGTGGACTTGAAAAGCAGTACTGCAAAAATACATGTAATTCATAGTGAGCACCATAGGATGCAATATTCATTTTAAATTTTCCAGGGCGGGGGAATTGAATAAACGATGGCTGAATATAATACTGTAAAAATACTAGTAACACAGATTCTGCACGCTCGGTAAATGCCATAGAGTGAATTTCGACGCTCTAGGTCCAAGAGCCACCTCTATAATCATCTCTGACTGCCATTTCAGCAATGTGTTTTATGGTCTTATGTCCGTGTTCCCATCCTTTCCCTCCCCCTCCAACTGGATACTTGATACTTTTTCTATTCCAAATTTTTGTGTTAGTTTTCTGCCGAAACCTTGAGTTTCGTACTCTAATCGGTTTCAAGTTATTTAGTTATTTAAGTTTAGGATTCCTTTCTACATCGAGGTTATATGAGACATGAACTCAAAGATTATGATGAAATTCACACAGAGTAATCGTCCAAATTTTGTAAGCTCTATAGTGATCAACGTTGAAATCGGAAATGACCCATTTCTACCACTTCCAGTTGCCGTATCACATCCAGTAAGGAACTCCCTAAATTAAAAAATTCGCATTCGTCCAAAGTTATCGTGTGAAGTAACGGCCGCTCGTATGTACGTACTAATATCGATAAGTTCCATTACGCGATCCCAATTAATACTTCATATACCCCCGGCACACACACACACTAGCATATGTACATACGAAAGTATACTTGGTAATATACACACGCTTACGCCGGAAACTAGAAAGACACACACACACACAAACCCATATAGACAGAGAGAAAGAGAGAGAGAGAGAGAGAGAGAGAGAGAGGGGAGAGAGAAAATCTTGTTGTACCTTTATACTGAATGCACCATTACTCACAAAACCAGTTAAAAAAGGAAAAGGAAAACAGTTCAACTTTCAAAGATTGGTACCACTGCTGCATGTAACACATGAAATTGTTCCATAATGATTGATTCGTAATACTATGTATATGGGTTTCTTAAGGGTAGTATAGGAAAATATCTTCAAATTGGCCACAACATAAAAAGTGAAATTTATTTCTCAAATTTTGTAAAATCGAAGTCGGTGGGCATTATGGGAACAGTCATACAATAACAATAACAATAACAATACATGCATACAATAACATTATACATACAATAACAATATATATGCAAATAAATAAACCTTATATATATATATATATATATATATATATATATATATATATATATATACAATATATATATATATATATATATATATATATATATATATATATATACAATATATATATATATATATATATATATATATATATATATACATTGTCAATATATATATATACACCTTATGGTCTTATGTCCATATATATATACACCTTAACAATATATATATATACACACCTTACCTTCGTTTTGTCCTATAATAATGTCAGTACAGTTGCATAGTTTCATCTTCATTTCAAGTCTACATTGCACAATGCATGCAGAATAGCTGTAATACCTAAAAGCCCACATAGTATCATTTTCTTCAGGAAATTTACAGTTTCTTGATTCAGGAGGTAATGAATATGCATCTGGCTCCACAACATTTATCTGAAGAATATTAATGAAACTAACTTTCTTCGGGACATATTCACCTACAGATTCCTTTGAGATAGCAAAGTTGTTCTGAAGCGGTACTTCATAATGACCTAATACCATTAGCTGTATTGAGAAAGAGATACTCACATATAACTACATGATATAGAAGAAAGCAAGTGTTTATTGTTAAACGCAAATAGGTCATTATTTCAATATAAGAAAATGCTTATGTGTTTATTTCGAAAGGTCATGTTAGTAAAATTAAGATAATATTTTAATTTTTCAACAATGTAATTGTAGGTATTAAATGAAATATGTGCTTAATTTTAAAATATAGACATTATCACATATTTTTCGTTTTAAATATCTACTCTCTTAAACTCTTCACTTCACCACATTTCTGTTCTTCCCTTCTTAGAATGGCTCAACGAAAGATATATATATATATATATATATATATATATATATATATATATATATATATATATATATATATATATATATATATATAAATGGAGTTTCTTACTCTTTGTAGTTACCGATCCATGCTTTGAAGATATTTATGTAACACAAATATCCAATTCAATTACACTTCAAATGACTTTCTTGCAGTTGTACGCAAGACGCTTATGGTCTGAGTTCAATTTTAAGGTTTTCCGTAGATCATCTACTTTCATAACGTGATGTAACGAAAGGGTACCTTTGAGAACTCTCAAGTACACTAATCTACGAGACTAGCACCTGGACTCCCAAATTGAGTATGAATCATCGTAACAATATCAGTATCATTTCTGTTCCATTTCGTACTGGTAATATCCCAGGGACAGTGGTATAGGGGAGGGGGGCAGAGGAGCCGGCCATCCCCAAAGAGGTCCGACAATGTTTTTTTTTTACTTTGATGTTTGTAATTTTATTTATATATTTTTATGTTTATGTATTTTTGTTTGTAATTTTTCTATATGTACTTATAACAGCACTTGCCCTCCCCAAACACACATGCTGGCTACGCTACTACCCAGGGATATTCTATTTCTTTCACTTAAAATTTTATTTTCGTGCAGTTCGGCACTATAAGTATTGTCACCAGTTTTAATCTGAAAATAGGACATGTTCTTGGGAATAAGCAACAATAATTTTACCGTTTTGTTCAACCTTATGAATCTTGATGTTTCTCTCTATATGCAATCAGTAATAATCATAAAAACTTTCTAAAACTTTTTGTTTATTATGAACACCTCTATAGCTTATGAACGGAATTTTCTAGTCACTTATGTGGAGTTATACTTTTCTATTGTGAACTAAATTTACTTCTGTCACCTGCCTGGTTACACAAGTATAATTTTGTGAATTTTCTAATTCGCTCAACGAAATACAATGGTATAGAGACACAAATTTGGGATAAAGAAAGTTTTAATTATTTCTTGAACAGCGTTATTTTCTCTTGATTGAGGAATTTGCAATCGTTGACCTCAGAAGGATATAACAATGGATTCTCATATAACATCATAGTGTAAATCATCTTTAGCACATTATTTGGGTGTGTCAATTATCTTTATGGGATGTAATTTCATTGGTGGTTTGGATTGTGGAGGAGCCTGCTCTATCCCTGCTATATATAAGGATTGATTACACAGGCCTACAGAAAAAAATTTTTTCTTGGTGCCTAAAATTTTAGAGCTGATTTTAACTATGTGTGGGGCGCTGAATCCAATAATGTAAGCAGTTTTTTTTCTATCAGCTCTACTTTGGTAGATACAGGCTACTGTACCAGTAGTGTTATTTACGTTACAATGTATGTGGAAGAAATATTACAATCCAAAATAAATATGTAAATTATAAATGATGTAACCACTATTTCTGCATGCTTCTTGCAATAGTATACAAAATAAGCAAAAGAAATACAAATATTCTCGTAATAACAAGTTTGAATATGATCTTATAAACTCTGCAACTCAAATAAATCCTACTGTGCTCTATAGAGATTTCTATTTGGAAGAACGGCGCTCTTTTCTCATTAGTGCTGCTATCTGTCGGTACTAAACGGAAACTAGTCATATAGTAGTTCCAGGAACGTCCACTAGATTGCATTGGTATTCTACTTGGCTAGTGGATCGTAGTTGTTGTCTAAGGTGGAGTGACATGTTGGAACATGTGAGTTTTGTTCTGAAATCATAACTTGTATCGGGTATACTAAGGCTTTATATTTAACATCCGTGTTAGTGGCCTGAACATAAAATGAGTTCAAGTCGAAGAAGTTGTGTTAACCATCCTGATGTGTTTTGCTACATATGTGGTGAGTACACATTTAAAGACAATAGAAAACATATCAGTGACTTTGTAAAAAAAGCATATCATGCATATTTTGGTGTACGCCTAGGTGACCAAGATAAAACGTGGGCTCCACATATTGTGTGTAAAATGTGTACTGAACACTTGCGACAGTGGACAACTGGAAAAAGAAAAAGTCTTAAGTTTGGTGTTCCAATGGTTTGGAGGGAACCCACAAACCATGTTGATGACTGTTATTTCTGCCTGGTAAATGTTACGGGTATGAATAGAAATAACCGGAACAAGTGGACATATCCTGATCTGCCTTCAGCAAGACGTCCAGTTGTTCATTCCGATGAAATACCAATCCCAACGTTTCACCACTTGCCAGAGCTTTGTGAGACTGAAAACGAACGTAGTGAACATTCTTGTGACATGGATGATGGAAGTGACAGTGATTATGAGGGAATGTCAACAATTCCTCAACAGTTTAATCAAGATGAGCTAAATGATCTAGTTAGGGACCTTAATCTTTCAAAAGAATCGTCTGAATTACTTGCTTCCAGATTGAAGGAGAAAAACGTACTAGAACAAGGAACTAAAATCACATTCTACCGAACAAGGGAAAAGGAGTTTTTACCATTTTTCACTGAAGACACAAATCTCGTATTCTGTCACGATGTTAGAGGTCTCCTAGAACACATGGGTCTTCCAGAATACAATCCAGATGATTGGCGCCTGTTTATTGATAGCTCCAAGCGAAGTTTAAAATGCGTCCTTCTACACAATGGCAATAAATATGGCTCAATTCCAATCGCTCATTCAACACGACTGAAAGAAGAATATGAAGCAATTGCTTTGGTTATGGAAAAAATTAAATATCAGGACCATCAGTGGGTGATTTGTGTGGATTTAAAGATGGTGAACTTTCTTCTTGGACAGCAAAGTGGCTACACAAAATATCCTTGTTTTCTATGTCTGTGGGATAGCAGAGACAAAGCAAACCATTGGTCAAAAAAAGAGTGGCCGCAGAGAGACGACATGGTTGTTGGTAAGAAAAATATTATTAACATGCCTATTGTTGAGTGTGACAAAATCATTTTGCCACCTCTACATCTCAAGCTCGGTTTGATGAAGCAGTTTGTAAAGGCGCTAAATAAGGACGGGCCGTGCTTTGCTTACATGGGAAACAAGCTACCTCAGATCAGCACAGAAAAATTAAAAGCTGGAATATTTGATGATCCTCAAATAAGACAACTCATGAAAGATCCGGCTTTCGTGGAGTCCATGAATGAGACTGAACGTAGAGCTTGGACCTCGTTTGTAGAAGTTATCAAGAATTTCCTTGGCAATAATAAAGCTGATAACTATGTTGAGCTAGTGAACCAGATGCTTAATGCATTCCAAAAACTTGGATGTAATATGAGTATCAAAATTCATTACCTGCACAGCCATTTGGACCGTTTCCCAGACAACGTAGGCAGTCTGAGTTAAGAACAAGCTGAAAGATTTCACCAAGATATTAAAACAATGGAGGACCGCTACCAAGGAAGATGGGATGCCCATATGATAGCAGATTACTGCTGGAACCTAAAAAGAGACTGTGCAAAGAAACATTCAAGGATGTCACGAAAACGAAGCTTCCGAACTGTTGAATAGATCGTTTTGAACAAATTATTTGATTTTTTATTCATAAAAACTATTATAAAATGTAGTTACAGAGTTATTATGTACTTGATGTTTGTGTTTATATGGTTTTCATTATTTTCAAAGTGTTCCAAATAACAGATTTAAATGTCATAGTTTTCTTTTCACTTACAGTAAAACAGCACCTATGCAATTTTCAACGTTGTAGCAGGTCAGTCTTGCAATTCCTATATCTCAAAAACTAAAGCTGTTAGGGGAAAACTAACGCCATATTTGGATTCAGCGTCCCAATTCTACTTCAAATCAGCTAAGAAACACCCGGCACCAAAACCACTGTAAGCCAGTGTTATAACACAAATGGTTGGTGGTTCTTAACATTGTCATTAATGGATCACTATTAAACTACATAAAACCTGCTCCAATTTCTGTGGTAAAGAGGCCAATACACTTTCAAATATTGATTTTCGACTATATTTTGAGACTACTTCACCTTCGTTCCTATATACGACACCAGATAGATTAGTAAACATTCCGGCAGAGTTATTGTGTTTCTGTTATTGTACTTCTTAAAATATTAGAACTCTTCATATGTCAGTCAATGAAATGTCGAATAAATAAAAAATGGTGGAAAGCTGGAAAATTTTTATTTTCTTTATATAAATGTCTGTAAGAACATAGAAATTTTGTACCACTCTTCCATCCTGGATTTGGCCGCCATTTTGGAAAAATAGTGCCAAAATTAGTTTTTTATAAATATCTCGCATGGGAAGAAATTTAGAGCAAAACATGTTATTACAAAAAATAATCTACATTAAATTCTCTACAAGAAATATTCCCTTCATTTTCTCTCTAGTATGCACCATCTAGGTGTTATAGGCGTAACAAATTATGCATTTTTCTTTCAGCATCGCTTTATAGCAGATTCTTAACGACAATTTTCTGATACTATTTTGTTCTAATGATTTTCCTTATGTAAAATATAAATTAATATATTTTTAATTCATTGCAGGTGTGACTAAGGATAAGTAATCAGATCTATTAGATCATCTATGTTCAAGATATCAGCTAAAAATGTTTTATTTGTGAGAAAGTTCTCGCTGATGTGTTACATATATAGTAAAATAACATTAGAAGACTGCAAGATTAAAGTGAAAGATGGAAACAACTGTCAATTTAAGGGACTGAAAAGTGTTACACTTCTTGAAAAAGTAGAAAAGTTTACACAGAAACAAGAAGTAGGAAAGAGTTGCTATTACAATATATTTCATCACCTACGCCGATAACCCTTAAGTGAGAAGTACTAAGATTTAATTTTCAAGAAGCCGATATGTTTTGTGGACAATGTCAATCAGATGAATTTTTAAAGGGAGAGAATAAAAAATGTGTTATCGTAAGAGTGTACATGTCGAAACCATGCAAGTTAGGCAATGTTCATGATTTAGTGGCGGTTGAAGCCAGATACCATTCCTCATGCATGGAAAAGTTCTACAAGATTTCTTCTGGAATGAAACGTGTTCCTCCGAATGATAATGTTGTTGCAGATATCATATTTCACTCAGATGATATGTTCATATCAACAAACAAAGAATGCACGATGCAGAAGAGCCGATACTTGAAGGAGAGCTTCCTCAAAATATGGTGCATACAGTCCTAACGAAGAGAGACCATTAAGAAAATGTTTAATACCATATTTTGGTTTAAGATGATTCTGAAAGATATTTTGGTGTAGCTGCTGCAATTATGACATGGGAAATTGTTTCACCCCCCCCCACACACACACATTTTGTGCTATTCCCTGTCTTGTTTCTCAAGATAATAGTATCGAGAATGCATTTTAAGGATCCAGGAATGAACGAATCCAAGTCATTCAAAGATTATCTGCTGATGGCCATTCATCACATTCATAAACCTGTGATCTGGTATCATCAGCAATTATTTGCTCGGCCGCCATTTTGATTCTCAACTTCTTTTCGTCCATATACTTACGCTTTTGACGATCATACATTGATGCATCCTTTAGAATGTTATGCCCTGTATCACGAATGCAAACTATAGATTTCATGTTTTTGTTTGTTGTTATAATAAAATATTCTGAGTAATTTCCTTGCAGTTTAATTCTTGTTGGGGTTTTTTTTTAGTTGGTAATGCATCATTATAATTTTGAAAAATTTCATTGAATGAAAATTGACACTCTTCCTTGTTAGCTTCTATAATACAATGTTTAACTTGAAAGGTTTCGACGGGATGTACTCTCTAACGCTCACTCAGAAAATTTTTTATACTGTACCTTTAAAAATTCATCTAATTAACATTGTCTACAAAACAGACAGTCTTCTTTAAAATTAAATCTTCGTACTTCTGACCTAAGGCATATCGATGTAGGTGATGAAGTACATTGTAATAGCAACACTTTTCTACTTCTTGTTTCCATGTAAACCCCTCTACTCTTTTCAAGAAGTGTAATACTGCTCAGGCCCTTAAGTTGGCAGTTGTTTCCATCTTTGACTTTAATACTGCAGTATACTAATGTTCTTTTACTATACATGTAGCACCATCACCGAGAAGTTTCTCACTGACAAAGCATTTTTAGCTGATATCCTGGACATAGATCATATAATAGACGTGATTACTTACCTTTAGTGACACCTGCAATGAATTAAAAACATATTAATTTATATTTTATATAAGAAAAATTATAAAAAGAGGATAGTATCAGAAAATTGTCGTTAAGCAATGCTGAAAGAAAAATGCGTAATTTGCTACACCTATAACATCTAAACGGTGCATCCTAGAGAAAAAATGAACAGAACATTTCTTGTAGAGAATCCAATGTAGATTATATTTTGTAATAACATGTTTTGTTCTAAAATGCTTTCCGTGCGAGATATTTGAAAAAATGTAATTTTTTGTGCCACTTTTTCAAGATGGCTGCCAAAACCAGGGTGGTAGAGTTGTGCAAATCTAATTTTAATTAAAAAGGGTATTATTGTAGAAATTAAGCGACTTTTGTCCGTGGCATCAGTATCATTTGTGATGGACAATTTCTGGGATAGTTATTATGCGCTCTCGAGAAGATATTTATAATGAAGTAATTGTCCGTCTTTTCCCAGATTATTGTGCTGCTATTTTTGTGGCTGGGAACATGAATGTTCTTGAACGATAAATCTGCAAAACTGTCATTTTCCGCCATAGCGTCACATTTACCCACCTTTCCCTTCGAGATGTGTGGCGCCAACATTGAACTGTCGCAAATTTTACCTTTAAAAATAGTTACATGATCTCAAGACTAGATCGCTGGTGCATAACTTCTTCTGAGTGTTCCAATATAGTTGGAACGGATATTCGTGTTATCTCATTCAGTGACCACGAAGCAGTGTATTCTGTTCTTAAAATTCCGACAGATGTGTCTCATACGCATGGTAGAAGTTACTGGAAATTAAATGTTCAATTTCTTATCCAAGTACTATTAAGATTGATTTTCGACAATGTTGGCAATTTTGTATACACGAACAACGTTATTTTTCGACTGTCTCTCAATGGTGGACTTCTTACTTTAAACCAAATATAAAACTTTTTTCAATGGCATGACAAAGAACTTGAGCGCGAGGCTCATCACACTTTAGAATATTATTATGCTGTCTTAAATTACACTGGTCGACAGTGAAAAAAAATTCTTTCAAGAAACAAAGTGTTCCTTATAGTTTTCGAGCTGCTGAAAACGAATCTGATCTTAATTTTCGCTCTGCTCTGTCAGATTTTGAAATAATGTAAGTTATAGTAGATTTTGGTTAAACTTTTATCGAAATCACAGAACTACAGGTTTGAAGACTCTCTACCCTTTTCCTAACTATCCCAGAAGAACAAATGATACCTCTTTGGCAAGAGTATGTAGCACAAATTCCAACGGTATACATTTAGCACAAGTCGCGATCAATTTGTAGAAAAAGAAGAAAAAGTATTGAAAAACTGGGGAAAACGTTTTTAAAAAATAAACAAATTTAGAAAGGTTTGCAACATTGATAGTCACACTACGCAAACATAAACTCAGTAACCCATATTCTATACATTCAGGTGTGGTTTATTAAAAAATCAGAGCTCAAACACAAGGGAAGTAAAATAGAGTGGAAGTAATTTTTAAAAATCGGGCAGATTTAATATTTGGAGAAATTGAGAAAAGTTGGGAACATTACACTTGCGATACTCACACATAAGCTCAGTAACGAACAAGTAATACATTCAGGTAAAATACTCACAGATATTACAAAACAAAGGTTTAGAAAATTTTGCTAAATGAAGTTACCATGTATGTAAATTGTCAACGATTTGTTTGAAAAATTTCAGCTTTTTTATGGCAAAAAGAAACATGGTCAGAATTTCTTGAATTACATCCAATATTGCAATTTGTGAGAAAAAGTGGCCTATTGAAACCACTGGCTGCCTGACAACATTGTATTTTTCTTCCCTCTTACTCACCAGTCTACTGTTGCTCAGTTGTTTGAAGGTTTGAGCGTGGTGCAGGGAGCTTGTACACGTCCTAATATCGTGTAAGTGTTTTTGTGATTGTCACAATGCCTCGAGATTGTGTTACGCAATCGGATATTTTTGTTGTCTGTGGAGATACATAGTTAAGGCTAAAAGGGAACAGTTAATACTTTTGGCGAAGAAGGCTTACGAACTATATACTTCAACAGCAAAATAGATGAAGATAGCCAGTGTGTACTTAATACAATATGTAATTTGTATGCTTGGCATTTCCGGTCGTGCTTGAATAACAAACGCCATAATAAAATGTCATTTGGTGTTCCCAAGATATGGCGTGAGACAGCCAACCACGTAAGTGACCGCTACTTCTGTTCTGTATACATTCAGGGCATGAAAGGGAAGCACAAAAAGATTCCTGACAGTATTTCGATTGCAATAAGACCTGTCAAACACGGTAATAATGTTCCAATTCCTGTACCTCAAACAGCATGGTCTCTGGAAGAGAACAAAAACAAACGTAGCTTGTTCGGAATCGGAGAGGTCAGAGTCAGATTTTGAATTTGAAGAGAGAAACAACCAATATTTTTTAACACAAAGTGATTTAAATGACGTTGTTCGAGATTTGAAACTAACCTAGGGTCAGGCTGAAATTCTTGAATCCAGACTTAAACAATGGAATTTACTTGACGTAAGTGACGCCGTTGGTTCATACTGGAAACGACATGCACCGATCAGAGGTTTTTTCAACATGAAGATACACTTTGGTTCTGTTCTGATGTTTTCTTTCTTTGCTGCTCTTCGTACGACACATGTGGCACGGGAGTGTGAAACATTTTATAGATTCCACAGAGAACAGCCTTAAGACAGTTTTAATAGATAATGGCAATATCCTCCTATCTGTACCAATTGCTTGTGTCACACAGGTGAAAAACGTATGAGATAATGAAACTTATATTGGAAAAAGTTCAGTACAATGATCTTAAGTGGCACATTGTTGCCGAATTCAAAGTCATAGAATACTTACAGGATTACAGAATGGATACACGAAATATTGCTGTTTCTTATGCGAATGGGACTCTGGAGCCCGAGATAGTCACTACCAGGAAAGAATGACCACGACGCAGTAGAATGTAAGTAGGTTAAGAATGTTGCAACCATTCTCTAGTTAAATCTGAAGACATATATCTCCCCCCACTCCATATAAAACTTGTCTTTATGAAATCTTTTGTGGTTGGAATGGACAAAAGTGGAGCTGGATTTTAGTATTTGACACTAAATTTCCGAAACTCAGTGCTAACAAAGTGAAGGCTGATGTGTTTTTCGACACCCATATAAGAAGTCAAACCTATCCTAATGCAACACCATAACTTTGAAGCAGCGTTTAGCCCTCTTGAGCTGCAGTGTTGGGTATCATTCAAAAGTTTGTGTTCTGGTTTCTTAGGCAAGACAAAGTATGAGAATTATAAGAACACGCGTGGGCAACTTGTTCAATAACTACGCAAAGCATGCATACAACATGCCGCTAAAAATTCACTTTCTACAGTCATCTAGACTTCTTTTCACCGAATCTCAGCGACGTAAGTGATGAGCATGTCGAAAAGTTTCACCAAACAATAGCAGCAATGGAAACACGTTACCAAAGTGGATGGGAACCGAATATGATTGCGAACTATTGTTGGGGATTGGTTAGGGACACCGACGACAGCCTCAGGAAGAAGGTCAATTGCAAAATAATGAAGTAGGTGAATCATATGTAGTGTTCTTTGCTCACATGCATTTTTCTGTATCACAATGTGAATATTCATATTGTACATATATTTCTTTGTTTACTCGAGTTATCCTATATTTTTCTCGCCTAGTAAACAGCAATATCTATGACTCTTTTAATATAATTAATGTATTGGATGTGTGTTACTGAGCTTATGTGAGTATCGTAAGTATAAGTGTTACAAACTTTTTTCAATTTCTCCAAATATTAAAATTTCCCTCCTTTTTAAATTAGGTTCACACTGTTTTACTCCCCTTAATCTTGAGATATATTTTTGAGTTTTTAAAATACCACACCTGAATGTATGGGATATGGGTTACTGAGCTTACGTTTGCGTAGCGTGACTGTCAGTGTTGCGTAGCAAACGTCTCTAAATTTCTTGAAAAAAAAACGTTTTTCCCAGTTTTTCAATATTTTTCTTCTTCTTCTTTTACACATTGAGCACGATGGGTAATAAATGTTTACCGTTTTGATGTGCGTTTCATGTCCTTTCCAACGAAGTATAATTTGTTATTCTGGGATAGTTACGAAAGGAGCAAAGAGGCTTCAAACCTGCCCTTGTGTTAATTCCTTAAAATTTTTACCCAAATCTACTATAACTGACATTATTTCAAAATATGAGGGTGCAAGACCAAAATTAAGATCAGATTCGTTTTCAGCAGCTCGGAAACTATAAGGAACACTTGCTTTCATGCTGAAAAATTTTTTGAACTTGAATTTTGTCGAACAGTGTTATCTCTGGTCTCTCCCTACTAGCCTTCAAAACAGCAGCTATATTCATAGGATTAAAGTACAGATTACACGCTTACAATTTCGCACCCTTCAAAGTTACCATAATAATCCATCTCATGAAGCATGACTTAAATCAGAACGAATCTCCTTTTATCAATATATTCAATTGAAGCAACGTCGCCAGCAGCAATACGTTTTAGCTATTATGGTTGATGGTGTTGGTTCAGTTAAGGATGTTCAAGATATTCAACATCATGTGTATGATCATTTTTCTTCTGTATATCGTCCTGGACTACACTCGAGACATATTTCTTGCTGTCATTGCCCGAGTTGTCTGCCGAGGTACGCAAACAATTAATGGCGGATATTACTCCAACGGAATTTCGACAAGCATTGCTTACATGTAAGTATCATAAATGTGCCGGACCTGATAGGCTTATTTATGAACTATATGTCGCATACTAGAATTTAGTTGTACCTGAGTTTTTTCATCTTTTAATGAACTCTTAATACATCACAATTTCATAGATAACCAAGGTGTCATTGGCCACATACATAAAATGAACTGTCCATTGACTACACAGAATTACCGTCCGATCACTTTACTTAATACTGACATGAAACTTTTAACTAAAGCGTTAAAAGAACGGTTAAAACTTGTTTGTCGTGATCTTAATGATTTCCAGCCAACAATTCATTCTACCAAGAATGTGTTTGCTGCTTTTAGAAAGATCCGTGACATCACTGAATGTTTTAAATCTAAACTCATCTCTGCATGTTTTTAACAGTGAATTTCAAAATGCATTTGATTTATTATCCCATGAATATCTCTAGCCTGCGTTAAAAGCTTATACGTTTCCTGATGATTTTATTGACCTTATTCGTGCGTTTTGCTCTTCCGGTACTTCCCATGTACAAATCAATAGCCACTTAACGGCGCCTCTCTCAATAGGCCGTGGCGTCCGACAAGGCTGAACATGTATTTATTTATGATCAAGATTTGTACAATATCAACGTTCAATCGTTTGCTGACGAGTGGACACCCTTTTTACTACGCATATTGAACAGGATATACAGACTTTTGTGCTGTCGAGTGGTGAAAAAGTCAATGCGAGCAAATCGAAATTATTAGTATATAATGGTTTTGTGGATCAGTCGCCCTTTTCTCTCGAATACCCTTATCTGATAGACGAAAACTTAAAAATCTTTGGTATTATATTTACAATGAGCAATGACATCACGACAGATATAATTTCATACCCGATTCTTCAGAATTTACGCCTATTTAGTGCAGCTAATAAATGTCGGTGTTTGAACATAATACAACGCTCATGGTTAGTTAATGCTTATATTCTTTCAAAAGTATGATATGCTGCTCAGATATTTCCGTTGCCTGAATCTTATGCCAGAAAAAACGATTCTTTCACAGGTTGATTCTTGCGGACTGGTTTTTATTTTCGACTATCACGACCCATTACCTATTATCCATATGTTCAAGCAGGACTACAAGTCATACATCCGCGCCATAAATTTAAAGCTTTTTATATGCGTACTGGATTGAAGTTATTCCTTGATTCTGCCTTGCTCTTCCGGACTATGTGTGTTATCCCTATACTAAACTTAGTGCTGCTAAATAGCTTATCTTGCTTACTATCAATTATACTCTGCCTTCTCGGCCGAAGTGTACACTGGAGGAATATTATTTATATTTAAACATGTTCGAAATCAGACTTTTATTCAGAGCACTAAGACTGGCCCGTCTTTATTTGCTAATTTTCTCACAGTGATTTTGGAAGGTTTCATAGTGTCCTTGTCAGACGTTAAGTAATATCAGTATCTGTAATGAAATGTAATAGGTACTTTAGTTCGGTAAATGTAATTTTAAAAGTGGTAAGCTGTTGGATTTCAAGTCACAAGGTCGTGAGTTCTGTTCTTATCTGGTCAGTTCTCCTTTTTGTGGAATTTTATTTTCCGCAGTATGAGAAATTATATGAATCTATTACATTGAAGTGCATCATTTGTGTACATATATTTATATAATCGTTTCAGAACATGAGTATTTATTGTGTTTAAAATATAACTAACATCATTATTACCTACGAGAATGTTAAATACAAATTAAGGAAATCGTTTTATAGGAAGAAATAAATTATGTAGTGTAATTATTTGTTGCTATTTGCCATATAGAGGTCATTTCTCGATATTCTCATTTTCAGCACGTCATTTACATTATTGAGATACAGTATTTTCCTAGGGATATAGAAAGTGTATACGGAGAGTATCCAAAGGCGGATCGTGGTTCTAAACAGACAACTTTTCCCGATCCCCTTAACGTCACGAGAAGAGACAGAAATTGCCTTTAGAACGGAAAGTTCCTACATAGAGTTTCATTTCAATATGCTGATATACTTTTGAATATTCATCTCTCTCTCTCTTTCTCTCCTTCGCTTTGTGTATGTGTGTGTGTGTGTGTGTATGTTTGGCGGAATATACCAAGTTGAATACATTTGTACGTATATAAAAATCATCGTCATCGAACAGCGGAAATTCAAAATCGTGTTTCTTCACATTGGGTTTGTGTTCATATTAGCTTACTGGTAGAGCACGGGCTTGCCAATGGTGAGGTCTTGAGTTCAAAGCCTGCTGCGAATTTTTCTTGTTAGTAGAATTCCACAAAAATCGAATTGAAGGAGTGGTTTACTCATAGAAATATATTGAAAAATATTTCAGTAACACTGAAAAGCTAGGGTGGGGATATTAATATTGTGTCCAAGAAACTTCTGACGCTCCATTCTCCTGGGTATGGAATAGAATTTTTTTTGATAAATCTATCTAATTCCCCTACCTCCAGCCATGCCTCGGAAACAAGATGTTGGAGGTCATTCCGCTTTCTTGGTGGATCTGCCTCAGGCTAACTGTCCATTACAGTACGCTTCACCTCTGCCTACGTCTTTTTCATGGAATTGAGGTATGTTCCACTAGGGGGCCACTCAATTAAATCAATCTCAGGCTGCCTCGCAAACTATTCTTCAACCATATGGGAAGCACGTATTAGCGACTGGTCTTGCTGGAAATGAATTACACCATCAAGCTGAAGTACTCGTACGGATGGCACCATGATATTACCCATAATGTCTAAGTTCTGAGTAATGTAAAGATGTCCTTCAATCCTGTGACGCTGTCCTGCAGTGCGACCGAATTGCAAGCAGCCCCATATCCAGGGTCATATCGGGTGCATCTCAGACGATATACAAAATAGCGTCCCAAATTCGATGTTGTGAATATGGAGTCATCTGGTAAAACTACATTTTCCTAATGGAGACCTACATTCGCATATGCAAACGCGAGATGTTTTTTTTTGTTCGTCGGAGAGTTTTTCCGTTTTCGGCAGCAACACGGCCACGTAACACAGCGTGACGAAGTTTTCGCAGAGCTGTCTGCTTACTACGAGGAAAGTGAGAGTCTTTCGATAGCTGTCTAGATGCCGTTATTGGGTCTAACCGGGCCTCGTTTACTAATTTCGCATCTTTCGTCTCACTAGATACATGAGGACGACCAGGAGATAGTAAATTACCAGTCTGTCCTGTAGCAGTATATTATCGACCCCATCGCCTTTCTGTAGTGGCCGTGATACCTCCTCGCCTGCTACTGCAGTTGCAGAATAGCCTTTGCATTCCCATAAAGTGCGTACTTATCTACGTCTATCCATAGTTGCCAATATTCTGAGCTGTGAGCAGGAAGCATTAGGTAAAAGCTAGTACCTGGTATGAAATTAGTTCCTTCACGACACGCCTATTGTCCTAAACACCTTGGTCAACGCCTCGCGAAAGAAATATTACAAAGTTGCAAGAAATATAATAATATTAAAAATAGTTTTTATAAATGAATATCAATACATACGAAAAACTATTTAAAGAATGAACTGTTATTCTGACTTTACGCGTGTAACAACTTTTACCAAATTCCAAACACATTCAGCGATGTGATGGTGGCTACTTTGAGAAGAACACTTTCGAAGTCAAACTTCGGGTATCATCGAAAAAGTAAACTAACGTTGCTGCTCCGAACCTCAAAGTCAACCTTAGACATCGGGAAAACTTGTACAGATATGTTCTGTCTTCCTTTAAGTATAATAAGACATGTTGAAATGGTATTAAGTGTAAAAAGGTAGCATTGAACTATGTATCCACACTGTCGTTTCGTCATAGTAGTTTCCATACGGAAAGAACATTTACGTACTAGCTCAGTAATACTTCAATAGAAGCACCTTTTCAAGAGTTGTCATGTTGGCTCAGTGGCAAAGCCTGAGGGTTCAAATAATGACTTCGTGAGTTCAATACCCCTCATTCAGGTGACAATTTTTATAATATTCAATTTTTCTCAATTCATGAAAATTAAGTAAAATAATTACATTAAAATACATAATATATATATATATATATAATCATTTCACGACATAAGTAATTATTATGTTTAAAATATAAGATCAGAAGTATTGACGGTA
This sequence comes from Thermobia domestica, assembly GCF_964235325.1. Taxonomy (NCBI): domain Eukaryota; kingdom Metazoa; phylum Arthropoda; class Insecta; order Zygentoma; family Lepismatidae; genus Thermobia; species Thermobia domestica. The sequence continues at coordinate 138,682,155 of NC_137460.1, forward strand.
CGTCGGTATGTTACATGTGTATATTTAATACAAATTAAAAAATCGTGTAATACCAATAAATAAATTATAAAGCGTATTTATTTGCAGCTATTTTCATACACAATGTTCTCAGTCTTTGCATTACAGCATGTGATTTACGTAAAGCATATCCTAAATAGGATCGTGGCTCGTTACGAAAAGCTAGCTGGCGTCACGTGAAAAATTTACGTATAGCAAAGGTCAAATGAAGAGATTGAAAGCGTTAATACCTTAATCGGTCTCTCGGAACTCTCTCTTATCAGTATTTATACATATAAGAAAGTGTGCATGTATATATGTGGCTAAGATAAGCCGAAGAGATAAATTTACTTAGAATCTAATACAAGAAATTATTTTAAATATTTTGAATTTCTTTCTATTATACATATGTTTATTTTTAGTATATACTGCATAGAACAACAAAACATAAGTCTACCATATATTTTCAAAAGGAGCAGAGTTGTTTAAAACTAAATTTAAATGAAAGAGGTATGGTATGAAAGTAATGAATACTTTACATTGAAATATCAGAAAAATACAAATGCAACAAAACCTTCATATTGTAATAAACTAAAATTGAAACCTAATGAGATGCCTAAGCATGATTTAATTTCAGTAGTGGAACAATGCCCGGTTCAATGTTCGTGACGCACAATATCAAGCGAATTTGAACTGACCAGTGATTTCTTTTCTTTGTTGTAACGCTTACCATGGAAGAAAAACCACTTTCGCACAGGTACGGTATAGCAAATGGAACAACCAGACGAGGATATTCTTAACTCAATATCGTGCAGAGCTTGTCCAAGTCTTCTTTACAGAAAACCAGTTGCAATGATTTGTCTCGCGATAATTCTGTCACTTGGTGAAGAAGTTGTGGGCTTAGATCAGCAACATTAATGGCCTCTTCCATGAAGTACATTTTCGTCCATCTTAAACCAGGACCTTCATCGTAGGGAATATATTATTGTTACTGTATACACTATTAGTGCCGTGCGGTGAGGGCGGAGTGCCGGGCGTCGAAGAAGGCACAAAACTTGGAGAAAGTGTGTTATTCATCTTAGTAAAATGCATGTGCACATGTATAAAATAAAAGGAAAAACGTAATAAAAAGTGCTCGAAATCAAGGAAAATCAGGGTTTACTATGAAACATTTTTGCCCTTTGCGCCAACCAAGGTGGCGCTTTGCAGCTAGCCTGTCGACGTCACTCATTCGTACGGGGACATCGTCGTTTACTCTTGCCCGAACGCTGATTTTCCTTATTTTAAAACATAAATTCTTGGGTCCGCGGTGGCTCAGTGGTAGAGGGTTCATCTCCAGAGCTTGAGGTCCCTGGTTCGATTCCTGCTCGCTCCGTGTGGACTTTGTGGTGGACAAACACTGTGCTCGTGGGCAAGAGGAAGCAATAAAACTGGATAATGATAGGAATTAGGTTGAGAGCCGCAGGCCTAGTGTAATTTTAACCCTATTTCTTATAGCCTGAAAAGAGTACAACCGAGTTAGGTATGGTGAATTCGAGGAGAATACAGATAAAAGAGTGATAGACAGGGGATCGATATTTGTGTCGAATTCATAGTTTTCGAGGTCGCTCATGTATGTAAATAGTGACTTTCCATTAAACATAACTATGATTAATCCTCGAGTAGTAATTATGGGCATGAGCGACTTTTCTTTGAAAGTCAAATTGACATGAAACATACATCTTTGTAGTGATCTTTAGAACTCGTCGCGAAAAAAAATTCTCCAACTGGACTCGGATTAGTTTCGAGTTTCGGGTCGAGTCGTACCAAAACGAGCCAAATCCTATGTGTAGTCCTACCTAGACAATACAACGACAATATACTTATTCTATTATCAATACTACTACTACTACAACTTATTTTATTATTATTATTATTTTTTTTATTATTATTATTAAACGATAGACGGTTTGTACCGAAATACTAAAAGCTAGTCGACTGCCTACGTTGGTAGTCATGAAGTCTAGAAAGCAAGGACAACCTTAACTACCTCACGCTGTAAGCGTCGGTGGACTACAGATGATCAATTACCTCAAGGTGTAAGCGTCGGTGGACCACAGATCGACCTCGTGCCAAAAATTTGTGGCACCGCAGATTTTCATTTTCAAAATTCTTGAACTTCCTTTTTCATTGGATAAAAATCGAAAAAGAAAAAAATATACGTCTTCAAAGTAAAACGTAGAAAATACAAAAGTGTTCAGAAAATGCTGTCAGCAATGCACTGAGCAGAATGGGTCGGTGGGTGATCATGAGTCGTGATGAGTGATGTTTTGCAGTGGGTCACGTCCTCTTGACTGCGATCAACTGACCACTCACAAATCATGACCACTTTGACCTACCGATCCATTCCATCTCTGACTTTAATGTGTTATTTGATTCAAAAGACGAAACATACATCTAAATAGTATTTTTTATTTTTATAATTTTAATAATTTTCGGAGCTCGACCAACCACTTTCACCACTTTATACCCCCTTCAACTGGATTGACCGAGTTTATTGTCTAAAAAATGGAAACTATAGACCTCAGTGAATATCAAAATTTGAGAGTTGAATTTTGGACTGATTCATTCTATTTCCCTTTCCATATTTTGCTGCATTCTATTCACACTTTAATATAAACAACAAAAGAACTACTTTCTTCTTTCTTGTAGTTGCATTAGTTACGGAAATGTGTAATTCTGGCCGTGAGAATCTTCAATTTTTGATAAAGAAATTACACATCTAAAGGATTTAAACTAATTCAGTCAGATGTGGAAATGTTTCATTTTACTTAAACTTTTGGATAAAAGTTTCAAAATTCAGAGAATACCGTAAAATACTGTAACGACTGAGTTTTCGAGTAAAGAGAAACAAATTATCCTAAATTTATATTCAGTGTTAGATTGGCATATTTAAAATATGTGAAATCAAATTGAAGTTATAAAAATTATTATCACCAACATTTGTCTAACCAATTCATCCAGAATTACTTGCCATACTTCATATACATACATAAAAATTTATACAAATACATACCTTCAACTTTTCCGAAATACGTTTAACAGTATAGGTCATTGTTTTCTCCGTCTTGTGAACAAGGGAGAGTATGCTCTTAGTCTCAATCCTGAAAATTAAATAAGATTATATACAAAATAAATCATAGTACTAAGTAATTTATTTTAACGCATACTTTGTGAAATCACACACGTTTTCAAAGAACAAATTAAGGGAAAATGCTCTATATTAATAGCAATGTACAACAGGAAAGAGCCGTTCAAATGATGCATATTTTATTTGTCATTCAGTAGACTTAATATGGATGAATTAACTTCTGATATATTACTGTGTTTCAAAATGTAGATAAAGTATATTTGTATCAGAAAAGATAAGAAATGAAAAAAATATGTAGAATCTCTTTATACTAGACATTTTGGAACCGTTTGGTATGAATGGAACTGTAACATTTATTTTAATCTATTGGTTAATAGTAATAAATATTAAGTTCATAGTGTATAATATATACGCTTACTGATGGAACGAAAGCAATTGAAGATAGGAAATAGCTTACTAGATAAGGAATACACAATTATTTCATTTATTTATTTAATACCTGAGGAAAGTTACATATTACTTGTACGATTGCTCATCGCTTACAGAACTGTTATTACCAATACTTAATACGAAAAAAATATATGGACATTGACGAAACATGTTTGCTTCATTACAACTTACATTCTATAAGACAATATACTACGCCTGCTTATAACGTGATTTGGTTGTTCTTTCTTCCCTTTTTTGAAATTGCATGTGTATAACGATTTTTATTTGATACTTACATTCCTTGTTTTGAATCAATATAAAAGCAGTTGGGTACTTCAGTCGGCATACGCTGTAGTATAGAGCAACATTCGAACTCCACTCCATCCATAGAACAGTTACTGAAGAGGTCTTCACATTCCCTATTAAGAGAATAAATTATAATTCAGCGTATATTTAAACAAATTTAATGTAACCATGTACTTCAACTTCATCCTCCTTCGTCTTAGATGTCATGCCAATATGTCTTGTACTGTTTTTTATTCCATCAAATTTCTAGCAATAGTTTGTAAAGTAAAAAGGGAAAATTAGGTAATTAAAAGAACACAAAATAGTTTTTGTTTTTTCGCAAATGGGTATTTCCAACATTCAACATCAATATTTCAATCGTTACTTTCGTCGCACCTAAAGTATATATTTTAATTACAATCGATCCAACGTGTAGCAACTAAATGCACGGTTTTGGTTAGTTAGCAGTATAAGCTTATAGCCTCGTTGAACACGTACAAGACAAAGCAAACGCCAGATGCTGTCTGCCCTCTTAGCCGACCGAGCTAGTAATGAAAATACCTTTGGAGTTGGGATCAAACGCAACCCAAGGAAAGTTTTCTATTATTTTTTTTAAAAAATTCACAACATTTTCTTCTAAAATGAGATGAAAATAATACTCATTAAAATAATGAAGTTATAAACCGACAGGAGAGTAGGAAGTGTCGGCCCTCGCGAAGCGAAGCGTTGTAGGGATTGATTGGGAGATATAGAGAGTGAGTATGCCGGATTCATAAGGAGGGATAAAGACTTTTCTCACACAAGTTTATTGGTAAAACATTGATTTACTTACGTTACGAAAGGCATTTGAGTGAGCGCCTGCGAGCAAATGGCGTAGAATCTCTGTAAGGGTCGTTATGTTCCACCTTATTCCCCATAACAATGCATAACACTCGCGTCGGGCATGTTTGATGTAAATGCTACCTCACTAATTCCTTGTGACCAACTTAAAACAGTTTGCTAGAGTGGCGGTCCGAAAGGGTAATCACTCAAATATTGCTTTGCCAGGTGTTAGGTTGCGCTAATTTTGTGTAACGATGTAATGCTACGCATTTTAATGCTTAGCTTGTTTGCACGTGTTAACTCTTGAATTCTTTGCTTTACTTTTCTTTCTGTACTTCTGACAAAGAAGGTTTTATGCTTAAAAAATTAATATTTTGAAGAAGAAAGTGGCAGTGAATTTCGTGCACTTCATTTAATGTGCTGAAAAGGGAAAAAGTGGATAAAAGAGAGAATTTTGTTAACAGTGACAATTGTGCAAAAATAACCTGTATTGGGGAATGGTAGGCATAAGAAACTGATTGATTTTATTAATTTATGATGCTCAGTTTGATTATTTCTTTAATATACGAACGAAATAAGATTACTGCACTCAATTTGCTCAATCTAATTAAGGGAATTAGTACTTATCTACTAAATCTCGTTCCAGTTTTCCGCACATGCTTTCTGCTTTGTTTACAGTAAGTAATCAATCTAAAAATTGGAGGTCAAACGAATGAATTGGGTAAGAAATTCTAGGACCATTGAAGAAGTTGAGAACAACTCTAATTTGTGTGTAGTTGTACATCTGTCTGTTTTTAGCATCTATTATATAATATATTCTACGGTCGTCTTTATAGTTTGTTTCCAAGTGTTTGTTTAGATTCCCGTCAAATTTAACAAGCACGAAATCGTCTTCTTATTTTCGTGTGTAAGTATTCTCAGCTAAGTTCTCGGTAAATTGTTTGCAGTATTTGGACAAATTAACGCGTTATTGTAGGAAATACCATAAGATTCTAGTTCTGAAAATTGACTATATTAATATACTGTCTATCTATTTCATAACAAATGTATGTTAGTAGTGCATTACTCTTATCGAGAAAGTTGTCTTGGATTGACACATCTTGTTTCTCATTTCATAGCAGAATACTTAAAGTTCTTAATATTTGGAATTATATGGATGATTCCCACCTAATTGTTTTGACATTTATATATAAATTATTTCAGTTACTACCTATATTTGTATTTCACTGTAACCATGTTATTTAAGAGCTTTAAATTTGGTTGTTCTATTTTTACCCATTTGGCGCCAATGTCCTATATATAGGACAGTGACAAAATACGTTGGTTTGCAACACTGATTAATCAACCGAATGTTGATCGGTTCTGCGCATGCTTAGACAAGTACATGCTTTCTTTGTTCGTCGTATGTGCAAGATTGTTACATTTTGGAGGGAAATCTGGCATCGTGAAGTATCTGAAATTTGGATTGTGGATGAACGTTTCTCTTGTCATCGAAACAGAAAATGGAAAATGTCGGTAAATCGAAGATAAGCATTTCTTTTATATCCTTAAAATATAATTGTTTTTGATACATTAGTTGTTTAAACTCAGAAAATAAAATAATGTGATAAAAATGCCTTATTTCTTTACTGTCCTATATAGGACATTGGACATTTAGCCTACTGGTTTCAAGGAATTTCAATTTCCGGGTAATATAGCAACAAAACTTTATGTACACATCAGCTGACTGCAATTTTCCAGTTATTGTGCAAACTATGTCACGCAACAAATGCAGACAATTAAAGAAGTTCATTCACTTCAACTATAACGACGTTATAGACAAATCTGGCCGTTACTTCAAAGTCAGACCCTTGTATAATCTAATAAATGATGCTATTCAATAATTTGGGGTATTTGTCCATGAACTAACTATAGACGAGTGAATGGTATGATATTATGGTAGAAACAGTTTGAAAATGTATATGAAGGTAAACCGGTGAAATTTGGGTACAAATTATGGATGTTAGCCCCACACAATGGTTACCCACTGCATATAATTCCCTACCAATCTGGATCTCAAGGGATACCAGATCTTCCAATTATGTTGTGGAATCTTTGGTGTCCGTTGTGGAAAACCCAGAAAGCCATTCGGTATATATTGACAACTTCTTTTCGTCATACAATCTTGCTTCCAATCTGAGACAAAGAAACATTTTCATGACTGGAACAGTCAGGGAAAATAGAACCGGAAAATGTCCTTTGATGTCAAAAGAACTAACAAAAAAGGAAAGAGGATTTGTGGACACAAGGTCACCAGAAGTCAGTATGGTTGAATGGAGTGATAACAAGGCTCTGACTGTTGTAACGAATTTTGAATCCGTTGATTGTGTGGAAAAAGTAACACGAAATAAGAAAGGGGGTAAAGAAAACATCAAAGTGCCTTCATTTATTGCTTCATATAACAAATTCAAAAAATGGAGTAGATTTATTTGACAAATTGATGATTTTATACCCGATCAAGATCAAGGGCAAGAAGTGGTATTGGAACTTATTTACGAATGTTGTTGAAACTGCTTGAGTTGCTGGATGGAAACTTTATCAGATCTTGGACTTAGGTAATTTGTATCTTCTAGAATTTCACAGAAGTGTTACAATGACATTGCTCTGCATCGGCAGGACTTCGTCCGGGGCTACAGGGACTGTACAGAAAGTGTTCAGAAACACGGAAAGCCAGGAATCATACCCTAATACGAAATGAGAAAGGAAAGCAAAGAAGATGTCAAAAATGTCCAAAATAGCCGATAACATCATGTCAGGAATGCCAGGTTAGCTTGTGTGCTGTTCAGTGCTTTGATAATTACCATCACTAGTGTAACAGTGCTGTGTAAAGGTGCTAAGACACATTGTACGAGTCTATAATCTTACAAACGTTGTTTAATAAAACTTAGTACAAATTAGATATAATTGTGTTTAATTTTTACAATTGTCAACCCAAAAGGCCAATGTCCTATATATAGGACAGGCTGTACCGGGCGTACCCCGGTACATACAAACAAAACTAGTTTTCTTTTGTATATGTATCCTATGTAAGAGAAAATATGTAGCACTCAATCAAAAATATGCGTTAGAAAAATTATGGCACCAAATGGGTTAATGAGAGAACAATAAAAATCAAATATATTCTGGTGCTCTATTCGATTAACTTGTTTTAGTGTTTTTTTTTTTAAAAACAAACATGCACTATAACCAAGTACCTGCTCGAGATTTTCTGTTATCGGTTGAATATTGTAATAAAGCTGTTATATAAAAAGGAAACTCATGTTACTTTTATTTCTATTCTATTGTATCTTAGTTGGTATATTATAACTTCGTTACTGAAATAAGTGTGCTATAATTGTATATAGAGGAGAACAGTTCCTGTCTGAAGGATCTATGATAAGAATTTCTTTACGATTCAGCTGACACCTGCTTTTGCACAACAGGAGCCGGCATATCTTCCACCCCAGCAAACTATTGAGGAAGGCTGGAACTCTAACTTTAAAAAAATGATACTTTATGAGCACGATACATCTAGATTCGTCACTATAGTAATGTGAATTAATATTGTGCAACCTACTAAAGAGGGTGACGCAATGAGGTTAAGTTGTGTATTGTCGTAAAGTTAATTACACTATGTAAAATGTAATATGCATATTTCATAACATGTCGTACTGATACCTAAGTTAATATTTTTTTATTTTCCATGTGATTGAAATCGCACTAGATGAACACGAAGTCCTTAAGATAATATATATGTGCTCATATTGCAGCATAATTTAAGTTTATAACAATCATTCAAATTAATCATATTCTTATTTAATCATAACCATTTTTGAACCATATAATCTCATTATTAGCCTTTACTTCTGTAAGATCATTATTTTACTGATCCATTAATCTACAAAATTAATTAATTCGACGAAGCTAAGTCTTTATAGATTATATTCTTTTATGTACGTACTATAGCAGAACTCACAACAATGTTCACCCTTTTATATTTTATAAATTCAGTTATACCACCAGCTACAGGAATTGTAAATTATATATTACTTTCAATGTTCAATCCTCTCAATTTATTACATAAAATATTAATAAAATGTAACATCAAATTCATTGAAGATTGAATTAAGTCATGGACTTACTCCGCTACGTAACAGCTCAATATTGTAATTTGTTGTTCATAATTGTAACATTATTTTTAAAAAAGAACGAGTGCTAACTTTAACGAAAAGGGTATTATCACAACACACCTTGATCTTAGGATATGGTATCATTAATTTGAAGAAAGACCAAAGTTCCCGAATATTATAGTGCAGTACGAGATAAGGGAATATATATGTCTCCTCTTCAAAAAAAATTATATTCTATTACAGAAAGCTATGGTAGTGGATTACTTTAACCTACCACTTCCCAACAAGATTATATTTTCAACTATCATTAACAGTAATATTTCGACTGTAAAATATTTCGTTTTCTTCTTTTCTCTAAAAGCGTTGTTTCAGGGTATTAATATTGTAACGCTAGCTACCATGGGTCTTACCATAAAAGAAAAGTTAAGTTTTTAACGTTATATTCAACTTTCTCCAACTTATCTTCTAATTGGTATTATTCTAAAGAATTACAAATCGGTGGCCAATTTGAAAGGAACTTAATAATATAGCACTTTATGAAAAATCATTAAACCCAGCACGATTTCAGTAAATCAGTCAATAATAAATATGACACAATGAACACAATAACAAATATTATTCAATACCTTGTACGCTAATTGCACACTATGATACATTTAAAAGAAATATGTATCATTATTTCCAAATTCAAAACTCTGCTAATTCTACCTTGTTATGTTTCATTTTCCTTGTATAGACTGAACATTTTTATTGCTGTGCGAATCTGCGTTTGTGTTTTCTGTAAGAATTTCATACTGAAATTCGAAACATAACACCCCAATACTCCTTTTTGTAGTGAGTAATATATTTGTCATTAAATGTACGTTTCCCTTGACATAAAATATGGAGTTCATCCAGAAATTCAGAATGAATACTTGTTTTATGTGTTAATAGGAATTGGGAGACACTGAATAGGAATTGGGGAATAAAAATTCGATTACGAATGAGAATTGTTTTTTACTTGCAAATCAGTATAAATATGTCAAGTATAAATGACTGAATAGCAAACAAAAGAAATTCGCGGGAAGGGATGCCTTCATGTCTCCTTAGAAAGAAATCATTCAAAAAGAATATAAAATTCCTAATGGGCAAACCACTTAAATTTATTCAAACATGTTACTACAAACGACAGAAAAATGAAAATAGTTTCTCTGGTTAAGTAAAAAAAGGGATAGTATATTGTTACTACTGTCTTAAAAACAGTAACATGCGAACTTTAGGAAATAAAATTTAAAAAGAGTATTGACGTAAGTTGCAATCTCAAAGTCTCAAAGTTTGCAGTTCGATATCGAGTTCACAATCGCATCAAACTTGTTTCCACTAGAGCCACATACTTTACGTGATTCATTGTATTACATAAGAGTGAAATGTACTTGATTTTAAACACTTATTACAGCGTATTTACTAAAACTTTTAATTGGGAAGACACTGTTAAAGGGATTTAACCAAGGATTAGAATCACCACCTAAATTTCTTGCAAGTGACATGCGCACCCTTCTTTCTGACACTTCAAACTCTATTCCCAAAATAATGTTAAATATTGTAATTAACTGTCTTATTCTTTCAAGGAATTGAAAAAAGTTAATAGAGAAAAAGAATTTTTCATGACTGTTAAATGTATGATTTCCCCTTAAAGAAGTTCACCCATTTTGCTTCACATTTTCAGTTTTAGTTTTTTAATACTGTACTTAATTTATTTTAAGTATTATGTTGCTTTATTTATAGACAAAACATAATTTTCGTAAAAAAATTCTGATTGGTGCAATAAGAAATGTAATTGTATTAGTTTCAAAATGATTTTATTGTATATTTTGGGATGAATACGCTATAAGAATAGGACTGAGACAAGCGACTTCTTTTTTACAACAATGTTATATGTGATGCAATTAATATCCTGTGATTAATATTCTGTTTCTCCTCTACTGTTTTGAGCCGAAAATACCAAGAACATTATGCAATTAAATACTAATGGTGAAAGTATTAAAATATAAAATTAATCTATATATAGTAAATATAGCAATATCTTATTAGGTTGGTTTCAGAGCAAGCCACTTGTTGGGACGTAGTATGGGCAGGAAGTTACATGATATTGTACACATGCCATTAAATAGCTGTTGTTAGAAAAATAACATGTGTTGTCGATAAAAAAAAGAGAATCGCTAGATTATGAAGTAAGTAATGTATGTACTTGTGTGTTGAAATTATTTAATATGTTTAGTTTGAAGCCGTAGCGATTGTATATCCACTAATAATAGTTGGATAGTTCTTGTAAAGAAGTGTATACCAATAAGAGGTATAGAAATAAAAGTGATCATTGGTACTAAAATGCGTTATTGATCGGGACAAGTTTGCAGTAATATATTAGTCACTATTAAGGTGTGTTTATATTCTTTAAGTAATAATACAGAATTTTACACCACTTATGGCAAGCCACTTCTTGTTACTCACCCTTAAAAAGGAAGACGGAAAAATGTATATAACAAATATATTTAACCTACCTCATGAGACCGTAAGAGTACAGATTACTTTTATTCTTTTTGTTATCTTATAAAGAGCACAAGTCACTTAGGAGATATGTTTCAAAATTAGAGAAGAATGTGAATTTTGTTATTTTCTAAAAACATTTTAATTTAGAAATAATGGAAATTCACGTACTACTTTCTCACGTCCTAGAGACACATGAGGCAGGTAGAAAAATATAACTGCCTATCAAAAAACTATACACGACTGTTCAAAGATAATTACGATAAAATATGTATTAGAACAGGTTTAGAAATTCTATATGCAGTTTTCTTAGAATTAAATGCATCATACTTATACTTAATGGACATAACTATCAATATAATAATGTGTTATAAATTTTATAGATGGTGCAGGATACATCAAAACTTACAAATCTTCTGTGGCATTAATGAAACACGCGCCTGCTGAATAACCTTGAGAAGTATTCCATGCTGGATTAAGTGTTTCTATTTCATATGTAGTGGTACCATAATAATATTTCTTTCCAATGTCGCGTGACACTTGGATAGCACATACTATAAATACAATCCAAAAACAAACCCATACAGCTCTGGAAACAGAAGAAAAATAAGATGAAAAGTACATTGAACTCGGACTCGCTATGTTAAATATTTAACTCACACAGGTTGTGTGTTTAAGCTGCATTTTATTTCTATAAAAAGTTTTAAATTTTAATGACACCCAAATTTGATAAACGAAATAACAACATGTAAAATATAAACAGGATTACGAATATTTCAAATCTGGATTTATGTTATGAAATTACGATGGAACGAGAAAGAAATAAAATATTTTTGCTGGAACATTTGGGTTGAAATGATTTTGCATTTGGCATTTGGGAAATAATGTTCTAAATTAGGAAGGAAGATAATGATGGAAGTGTGAAGGAATTGAACAATATATTAGTTTCTCCGTAAAGAGTATACATGTTTTACTTTCCATAATAAGTTTTCGTTAAAGGTTGATTTTGTACTTTCATTGTACTTCGACTCAAAAATGAGATTGATATTTAAACAGTACTGGATATCAATTAGGATCTAACTATGGAACTGACATTTCTACAGCCTAATACACCATTTTAAAGCAGAAAGATTTTCCGTAATTCCAAAAGTGACGTATCTAGGCAATCATTAAATTTCATATAAGAACGAAGAAAAATACAATTTTAATCTAATGGCCGAACTATCTCCTACTGTTCACGTTATATTATCTCAGCCAGAAAACTTCTTCTGAAATATTCAACTCATACATGTTTCTTTATTCAGGTGGTTTTGCAGCCCATTTCTTCCCTGCTTAATACGATAAAGCTGTATATATATATAAATAACATTTCGTTGGCATTTTCAATTTGGATGATAACATCAATCCGATTAGTTACAATATTGAATTTTGAGAACCATCTCTTCCATATCTATAAGTGCTGTAAGAAAGATTTGATAAAGACTGTGTTAAATTTTAAGAAACATCTCGTCAATATCTGTAAGTGCTGATTTCTAACTTATAAAAAATTCTGAGGAAGCTACATTTTACAGTTGTCAAGAATGATGTTGTAAATACTTATAATGTTCCTTTTTCTAATAATTAATAGTGTACCTTGCTCCCAAATTTTTGAAAGTAAGGATCTTTATTTGGATTACACATCAGAAGTTTCGGGAAAGATAGACATTGCTATAGAGTGTGTGAAATTAAGGAGTGTGTTAGTTTGTTCTTGCAAAAGTTTGGATGAAGTAAGCACAGAAAAGGAATTGTCAGTTGTTGTTGTTGTTGTTGTATATAATCAAAATTCCACTAGATTTATTTTGTTCCGTAAATTTTGATGACTTTTTCGTTTTAGTACAAAAGAAGCTACAAAAATGTTTGTGTGTTAGTGTCAAGTTTAGAATTAAACCCGATATATTTAAATCTACTTCAACTAAGAAAAGAGAAAGGTTATACTTTTTACTGTTGTGGTATTCTTGATCTGTTACTTTTTTATTCAGAGCTTTAAATTTTCCGAAAAATATCTGGAAATGTAGTGAAAACAAAGTATAAGGACAACAGGAATTGTTGTGAATAAATGAACAAAATACAAAAATTAATAAGTGCAGATTCACTTATCAAACATTGCTTTTAGGACTCTTTCTTTAAAGAAAAGACATAGTGAAATATCCGCAGATTTGATTACAACAAAATTCAATAACGAAGTTTTCTTACATACGTCTATATTTTTTCATCCGACTGATATACCGAAAAACGTATAAATTCATGGTTTAGATTTAATTAAAATTACTAACTGTAGTTTATACTTTACTTTCAATGAGCGTGAAGAATTGTTTATAAAAAATATATCTCCACGCGAAATTATTTTATACCAGGGATACGGACAAAATCTCGCGGCCGAAACATTGCCGCCCAAAATCTCGCGTGTGCAAAACCTAACCGCAAAGAGCCCCACGTGGACAAAACCTCGCCGCAAAAAAACTCGCGGGCAAAAATCTCGGCGGGCCAAAACCTCCCGTGGCCAAGACCTTGCCGCAAAAAAACCTCGCGTAGCCAAAACCTCGCCGTACAAAATATCGCCGGGCCAAAACCTCGCTTGGGCCAAAATCTCGCCTGAAGCTTAATAAAAATTCCGTGTAGTATAACAATATCTTCTGCTTTTCTTATAAGTAAAAGAAAAAGGAAGGAAGAGCTTTTTCTGGTGAGAGTAGGGGCACCGAAATCTTTATCTACAGCTATATATATATATATATATATATATATATATATATATATATATATATATGCCACTCTCCCTCCCTTTTGTTGTGCCGACAAAGTGAAATTATAAAAGACATCCTAGGCTAGAACCTTATATATGTTGAAAAAATGATTGAGATCGGTAGGATGGCTCAAGAGGTATAATGTAACATAGTAATTTAATTTTTATATATATAGATTTCCAAAGCATGCGTTACAATTTTTCTTGTCATTATTTTAATGTAATTATGTGTTATTACTCAATATATACACATAGTAATGTATAGAACATTCTACATTAAAGAAATCGTCGTGAAGCGGTCGCCTTACGCCATTTCTACCCAGGCGACACTACGTCCCGCTTAATTTAGACTAGGCAAGATTCTGTGTCGCGAGATCATTACAACGAGGTTTAGGTCAGGCGAGATTTTGGGTATGGCGATATTTTGAGGTGGGAGGTTTTGGCCCGGCCAGATTTTGGCCCGCGAGGTTTTGGCCCCGAAAGAGTTTGGCCCGCGACGTTTTGGGCAGCGAGGTTTTGCCCAGGCGGGGTTTTAGCCAGGCGAGATTTTGTCCCGCGAGGTTTTGGGCGGCGAGGTTTTGTCCAGGCGAGGTTTCAGCCCGGCGAGATTTTGGGCCGCGAGGTTTTGAGAGGCGAGGTTTTGGCCCGCGAGGTTCCTTTATACCATACCATTATACCAAGAAAATCAAGATGGACATTTCTGTTCTTCCAGTGTAGAAGGTGAAATTATTTCAAGTGTTGGAAGTAAGATAAGTTTGGCAAAGGAAAGCGGTAAAGAGTGTTAGATGTATGAGGAAATGATCATTGTTTCTCAGCGGTTTTACCCTACGTTTGAAGACAATGAACACGATCGAGATGTTCCATGTTTTCTTTAAATTTGTAATAAGCTCATATATTATAATTTTCTACTTTTTCTTCTTTCAACAAGTATTTAAAATAGTATTTCGAAGTCTTAGCAGTGTCAGGTAGGCAGAAGAAGTTACACTAATAGGCAATCGGTTTCTAACGACATCCTGGTTCATTCCTTTAGTTTCCATGTTACGGAAACTTTTATACTCGTTTCAATTGGAATATTACAAAATGGAATGAAATTTTGTTGCCTAAATATAATATTGCACTACAGTGCTCTCTGTTACTGGGTGGGAAACGTGACATTTAATGATCTTCTCCCATTTTAGTTCAAAGATGAGACACACGCATAGTTAAACATAGGAATTCTTGAAAAATGTAGACTATCAAAAGAACCATATCATTATAAGAATTGAACACGTAAAGAAAAACATTGAGGTGGAATTATCTTTTATTCTTCTCAAGTCTATGGTTGTTGAAATTAAATTATTAGTTGCTCGTCTACGTTTCCAGATTGAATTAATAAAGCCAATATAGAATAAAACCAATAACCAAATTCCTGTTTTAAAACTGCTATAAAGTCGAATACATCTATTATATTTTCATAGATGTAAAAATTATATATAAAATAGTATAATAATTTAAAATATGTGATCTCCAGGGAACTGGAATTTATTTATGTTAATAAAAGGAAGCTTAGAACATAAAATTCACCGGTTCTATGTTTTTCAATTAAACTAAACGTTAAATACAAACACACTTGTCTATAACTCAATTATCACGCCCAACAAGAACGTTAATATAAATGTATTTTTGTTGTCGATAACCAAAATATTGTGTTACATACATGCATTTTCCAAATGTAATTCATTTAATGCTAGCGAAATAAGGAAACACTCTCTTTCACTGCTAATTTCTTACCAGAACCCTAATAAAATTTTAAAAATTCGTTTGTTTAGGCGGGAAAATTTCTTTGCACAATCACTGACTTTTCTAGGATTTTCTAATGCTAATAATTTGTGATCTAACTTTAATCGGAATTCTAAATTTGTTCAATTAATCGTTTTATTTTCTCCATAAATAAATAAAGAAATAATATTCATAATAGTAGATCAAAGTTTACTCAGTTATGGTATCAAAGCTTCCGTTCCAAGCAAATCTGCATTTCTTAATGCCTCCAGAAATGCAGAAGGAAGGGATATAAACAAATATGTTCTTCAATTCCTAATATAATACTTTCGCACGATAGACGTATTTGCTTTGGATTTTAATTCTGATATTACTTTCACGTAATTCACAGGCAAAAAATATGAAATTGAATACAGAGAAAAGGGCAAAACAATTGTACTTTTGTTTCATTTTACCACAAGCTTTCACTCATATGCCTATTAGTGTAATTGTGTTCAGATGTTAATAATAAGCAGAATGTAAAACTTTCTCTGTTAACAACGCAGCAACAATTTTCAAATATCACTTAAACAATAAATATTTTAGAAATTTGCACCTGTAAAAAGTAGCATTTCGTAAATATTTCTTCTGTTCCTTTAACATAGTAAGAGGATCATTTATTGAAACAAAATAATTAGTACATGGATGATACCACTTTTAAGAGTTACAAATTATACCTTCTTATCGTATTATACCATCCTCTTTTGCCAATTTAGAGTAAAAATTAACTCTAACTTTCATACGGAGAACATAAAACTCAAAAATATGATTATAGAGTTGTATAGAAATGTTTTAGGAAAAACGTTACCAAAATCATGTTTTGTAAAATTTAAGGAAATGGTTTCATTACACCACCAAATAAAAGATTTTTTCACAATATTGCTTTCGTTTGTTTTTATAACCTACTTCATATTCCACATCTTACAAATACTTAGAGTCGGAACCTCCTACTGACAAATTAAAATCTTTAGCTTATAATTTATGCATTTCTCATTTGTTAAAAAAGAATGATCAAATACTGGATAATAGAAAATACGCGCTGCACGCTAAATATACATGGGAGATTTTCTAGCAGGGAATCATTTGAAGAATATGATAATCCGCTTTCATATGGGACAAACATAAAGTTCGCTACTTGTTATATTTCTTCTTTATACATGGTTATATTTTACACTGAGTTCTCCCTTAAATTTGAATTTGAAAGAACAGACAATTTTCTTTAACAGGTACTTTGACTAACACCCAGTTAGAAAAGACAGATCTAAAGCAACATTTATAAGATCATTATATTTCATATTTTAATTGAAAGAATGGGATTTATATTACTAAAGCAATGTAAACCTTTCTGTATATTTTCATTTGAAAAATAATTAAAAAAGTTAATATTCAATATCACTAAATGGATTTAAATTTTCTTGTAATAACCAGCAACTTAATATTTTGTCTGAGTGTTCATAAACATTACTAATAATTTTATTTTTTGTATAATCGGTAGATGTAATTTTGCTTTCTATCTGCATTTTATTATTTCAAAGGTATTAGTTAGAAGACTGCACTAAAATATATAATCAATAAAGCGAAATTTTTAAGGGACTTTGTATAACAAATTGAAACAAAATACTTGGCTAAAATATATACGTAAAATTATACAAACGTTTCTAAAAAGTTATTCGTAGAAATTGTAATAATACAGGTTACCCAAACAGTCGCAGAATGCAAGAAATGTAAGACAGGTTGAAAGAAGGAGTTGGGAAGGAAGAGCATTGTATACATCTTATGCTATAATATTACTATGTGTTGTGATTAAAGTGGTAGAATTTCCGTGAAGTAAAAGGTACGTGGAAAATTAGTCTAACAATTACTATGGTTGTTTGTATGTGTCGTAAAATTTTATCCAGTAAAATACCTAAACGTGAATAATTTATGTACAAATATGTAAATATATAACTGGGGTAACTGCAACTGTCCAATGTGAATTCCATACCAAAAAAGCTGTAAAACTCAATCGATTTATATGCCGAATAAGAGTTGAATATGATTAAAGTTATAAGAATGAACAAAGAAAATTCAAATTAAGTTAAAAATTAAAGGAGGAAAGAGTAAGATAAAGTTATTTAAAAATATGATAGTAGAATTTACGAAACTATGTAAATAAAAAGAATGGACTTTTTCTAGATTTAGAAACTCTCAAATGATTGACTCTATTAAGAAAACATTGCAAGCTGCAACAACAAAAATAAAAGCGAAAATACCTTTTATATTAGATACATAGAAATTTTAATCAGCAAAATCAGATATTGATGAAAAATGATCAAGTTCTACCAGATAATCTAAAAAATAAATATGAAATTTTCCTGTAAAACTGTGATATTCAGGAAACTGATATAACGAATTGAAATTTAAAATTATGAATGTCATATATGATAAATGTGGTTCTATTTATGTATTATATCAATCTCAAAAGAAAAAGAAGAAAATGCAAATTTGTAATATATTAAGGAAGAAAATAAAAATTGTTTTAATATTTGATTAAACTCTTCAACAGATCAGTTTAATGTCAGTTAAGAAAACATTAAAATAGGCAATAGACATATGTCTGTTATACTATCGTTCACAAAATTTATTAGGCAATGACGAGCAAGATTGTTCATCGTATGGATCGTTAAAGTTAGAAATGGTAAATAAACAGTTAGGTAGAATTTTAGGAACCGTCAATATACAATGAAAAACGAATTTATGATTTAATCCGATTTTGAAACTTTATTACATAAGATAATGAGTTTTAAAAACGTTGTTCACAAAATAATTCATCTATGGAGGCACAATGAAAAGTAAAAAACTTGGATTTTATCATTACCTAGAAAAAGTTACCGAGAACGAATTCTGTACAATAAACAGGTAAAGATGCGGCTAAAACCTTTATAAGCATACCAAAGACAAGCGAATCAAACAACGGATTTCATAAATGAGAAGTAACAAATTGTTTTGAGAAATATTTTTGTAAACTGCAAAACAAATAGGTATTTGGAAATACAACAGAAAATAATAGAGAAAGAGTTAGCAATAAACTGATGAGATGAAAAGAATTATGATAAGCTTGTAACAAAACAGATCTATAAAAGCAAATATTGTATAAAGAGAACTTAGTAGCTATATGTATGTCCATTTTAGTTTCGAAATGTCTCTTGACAACTTTTCTAAATTTTTGGGAGAAACAAAAAACAGCTTTTGACATCTTCGTTGTGTTATATAATTGAATAAGTGACCATTATAGTACTCCGAAATATTATCTACACTAATATGTTATCTTTTTGCTAATGTTTCGTAGTTCTAACTACTAATAAGAAATTACGTGAATTTTTTTTATAACGAATGTTTTGAAACTAAACTCAGAACAAAGAAGCGGTACAAAAAGAAAAAATAGTTGTAAATTAACGCTCTATATGCCTTTAATGCTAAATGGTACGCAAAAGTTCAAATTAATCATTTGAGCAATTTTCACAAACACTAAGTAACTATTGAAAAAAATGAAATGAAATCTTTAAGTTGTACGTCCCTCGGTTTTGCCAGTTAGGCTAACCAAGACGGTAATGATGAGAGATGAGTGAAGTGGTGAAATGTAGAAGGTGGGAGTAAACGGGAGACCTCCGAAAAAACCCACGAGCACGGTGTTTGTAAACCACAAAGTTCACACGGCTGGGATCGATTCAAGGACCCCAAGCACCGGAGGTGAACGCTCTACCAGTGAGTCACCGCGCAACGCTAACTAAGTATTTGTACGCAGACAAGCGCTATACAATATTAATTATTGTTACAACTAACTAATTAGCTTGATGTTGCCGTCTGCCATTAGTATCTGTTAAACAGCTTTTGCCTAAACAAATTACACTGAAGGACAGTAATGTCATACCGTGCTGTTCCCTGCTTAATTATTATAGAAATAAATTACAGAGTAGAGACATAAAAATAATACCATTAAAAATGTGTAATATATCTGCATTCAAGGCTGTTCGTCTTCCACACTATAAGAAATAATGTACATTTAAGAACGTTGCGCTCAAGAACCTGGAATTATGGTATTTACAATACTAACAACACAGATGTTAGGTAATGCTTTCGAGAACTTATTTTTCCCTCACATAACAACATGCACGCTTCTTTATTTTTCGTTAGAACAACCTAATAAATTGGTAACCTTAATTTCGATTTAATTTATCCACATTAATAGTCAGAAATACCTACCGCAATTAGAAAATATCTATACTAAACCAATAATGAATATGGAATAAAAATACAATATTCCTCATAGTAAGGTTAGTAATACTAATTGTTAGAGGGAATAGTAACTTACAACCACTACGACATTGTAAAGCAGAGTCATATAGATTTTCTAGGATCAAAACCGTTCATTTTATTACACCCTTAAATGCAAATATGTCCGGACACTCGATATCACCAACGTAGACTTTTCTTGTGACCCATAGGATATTTCTTTACCTTGCAGTAATAAGGCAGAGTGAGATTATATAGTAATATTATCACATCCACCTTCCTTCGCCTTACAGTAGATCTTTGTAGCATCCAGACAAAACATTGCTTGATCTTATAGGACATTTTCTTAGTCATAAGGTTGGTGCTCACGAAGTCACATAATTCCGCCTGTTTTTTGTGAAAGCGTTGTTAGTGACGCTCCCACATTTTATGAACCACATTCTCCAGCTCTTTTAATAGCTCTATTTTATTAACAGTTCTTTCGAAACGCATATGAAATGTGCTGTACGGTACGTTATATGCAGGGTTATCGTGAGCTGTAAGGCAAGACCGTTGACATCCTTGATATAGTCACCCCTAGCATTCCTCACTTCCCTTTCAGCGACAACCATCTAACTTATATTTATATTTAACTGTAACCTCAATACCATTGCCCGCATGCTGAATATCAATTTTAATATATCTGACATAGGTACTACACATGAGATAACCCCAACAGATTGGGTATCCCGACTCCTATACACTTTATAATATCTATGGTATTGGATTGTAGGAACTTTCTCATAAAGAAAAGGTTAAAAGCAATAGAAATATTTACTGTTTAGGATTTAAACCGGGTATAACTTTAAATTTAGTGATAAACTTTTGGCAAACCCCTTCAGTACATTTACATCAACAATATGGTATTTTATTAACTGCTGGTTAAAACTAAAAATGTATAACCAAGTCCTTGTACTCCCAAATTCGCTATCTCCTTGCAGCATTTTCCAAATTCGTTCTTCCTTTTCCTTCCCGTTGTACTTACATCACAATTTGGGGGAATTACACCTTAGCAACAGTTGAGCCAAATGCATTGCTTAATGTACTTAAGGGCATTGTAAGATGGTTTAAGCTGTCAATAAACTTCACTTGCAAATACTCCATTGAAATATATTAACACCCTTTCATAATTATATGTTCTGCCCAGTCTTTTTAAGCGTTATGCATTGAAAAATAAATTGAACAACATATTCCTTTGCATATGTGCAAAAGAAACGTCTTTATAAATATAAGGGCTTTTAGAACTAAATAATATAAAACCTCTATATACAATTATGATCATCAAACCTTTGTTGTTCCTTACTTTATAGAACAATCTTAATCCACATTATTATAACAGTTATAGCGCTTCTGCTGACATACAACCCGTTTCTTTTCATGGTCTAATATACCTAGTCTTATTTCCTTATCCTGGCGATATTTTACGTATATCTTAAAATATTAATAACCATTTTTAGAAATGCATACCTGTCTGATTTCTATATACAATAAATGTCCTAGGAACATCGGTTTACGACATATGATATAGAATGACTATCCACTTGTGGGTTAGGCACTTCTTAGGAATCGAACCGGAAACCGATTATTCTGAATGCGATAGAGTTACTCATTACGCTGCTTGAGGCCCCTCCGCCCTTTTAAACCACATAGGCATTCATACTTAGATTACAGGCTTTTTAAGTGTTGAATAAGGAATGTTTGACACTAACTTAGTTTCGAGCCCAGTGAAACCACCTGTTACACTCTTTACAATAAAATATACTTTCTGTAGTAGTGGGTGGTGTATCGTTCTGACATGCTTACATTGCCACACATGAAATTTTTTATTATATTTCTCGTGACAGTTTTGTATAGCTGCTTTATGAAAATGCGTGGAATTTGAAATTACATTAAATTGAGTGTCAATATATAGCAAGTTCATATGTGTACCGCGACCATGGCATTTATATAATCTTTTCTTGGGCGACAAGGATCGTATATAGTTAATTTATAATAGTTTTTGTGCTCCAGAGTTTTTTCTCATTTCTTGTCTTTCACCACCAATCTTTCCACTTAACTCTTTAACCCCCGTCTCCCATGTGGGTCCATTGTAACGACGTGAATACTTTTGTCAGTAATTATAATGATATGGTGCGTTTCCAGGTATTGATATTCTGTGACTCCTCCTGTTTTAGTTCTTGTTTCAAATTGCCAAGATGTTATTTTATTTTTGTAAGTCAGGTGGTATGTTTACTAATTTATAGAATTAAGTTAAGCCAGGGTCCATTGGACCCTGACCTTTATTAAATGGAAACATATTTTTCAAACTTCAGCTTCGGTAGAGTGTGCTTTGTAGATGGCAGCATTAGCAATTAAATGCTCTCCTCAGTATCATAGTGAAGATAGCGATAAATACGAGGCATGTAAAGAAGACATGAGAACATTGTTTTATCCCCGCACAATGAGTTTTGTTATTGCCGCTGTTGATAACAGATGTAGAGGATGTGTGGAGCTATAAAACGCGGGTGTCCGCCCTAGTGTAGGAGCTACAGTGATTGCAATGGAGTGTAGTTATCAAATCACACCTTATGATCAAATCAAATCAATTGATTGTTAGCAAGTTAGAACTACGTGCATGGATAAAAAAGTAAGTTACACGTAGAAAAGAACACCAAGCAATGTCACTTCGGACAACGTGAAATATATGGGAATGACGCATGGCGGTATCGGACTATGATACTTTGGGTTGCATCGCTTCGTGCAGGACGTGATAGTGTGCAAAAGGAACAAGGTGGAGATCGACATGGGATCGGAAAGAGTCATTGAATTGTTTCAATCTTTGTTGCATGTAGGAAGGAATTGGACTGGCAGGGAAGTGGGTAATGAGTTAGGAATATCTCACCGTACAATATTGAATATGTTGCAAAATGTCCTTGGTTACGAAAAATTGTATACCGGTGGGCACCGCACCACCTTACTGGCTTTGAAAAATGCCACACATACAAACGCGCCGGTGATAATTTTGCCCATTTACAGACGAGAAGGTTGTGTGTGTTAGGACAGGATTATAGCACTTTATGAAATATGGGCGCTAGTATGAGCCGGAACTGAAACGCGAATTCAATGAATGGTGCCACCCATCATCACCCCGACCCAAGAAGCTGCGTCAGCATGAAAATAAATGTAGCCTATGGAGAATATGAAGGTGATGCTGATAGTGGGCGTACTTGGTGTCATAACAGTGCGAGCAGTGTCTCCAAAACGGACCGTAAATGCAATGTACTACCAAAGGTTTCTGCAACATCATCTTTGTTCTCTACTGCGTAGGAAACGAGCCAACTTATTAAGGCATCCATCAGTTGTGTTGCATGACAATGTCCGTTGTCATAACCGAGTTCCTGTGAAGAGCCTATTTCCAATAAACATTTGTATTTATTTGGTGGTTTCGTGGTTCAAGAGTCATAAATACATACATACATACATACATACACAACACACACACACACACACATATATATATATATATATCTTCCTCTCTCCAAGTTCTCCCGTGAAAGTGAAATTAAAAAAATCATTTCAGGTCTGAATCTCATCTACGTTAAAGTTTTGATCGAGATTGATCCTTTGTTTTACGAGTTATCAAGTTTTATTTATTGTTTTTAACTCCGTCCCTTCAACTCTAAGTTACATCGTAAAAGTAAATAGATAAATACCATCTTACTCCCGAACCTCATCTATGTTGAAAGTTTAATCAAGATAGGTCGGGTGGTTCAAGAGTGATGCAGTCACAAAGAGAGTCACTTTCATTTTCACTTTTAAATATGTATCTCCCTTTCTGCGGCACCTACGTTCCACCGTCCAAATGAAATGATAACAGTTGTCCCAGGTCCGAACCTTATCTATGCTGAACGTTTGATAGAGATTGCTCTGGTGATTCAAGAATAATTACGTTTTATTCATTTTTATATATCAACCCTCAGTTTTACACTTAAAATGAAAGAATAAAAAGCTTCCTAGGCTCAAACCTTATCAAGGCTCAAAACTTGATCGAGATCGGTCGGCTGGTTCAAGATATTACTAGCTACAAACAGTTCAAGAGTTACTTTCAGTTTTAAAATATAGATTATTACTAATAATATATTATATTATAATATATTATTAATATTATTCACGTGCTTTGAAGTTGCACGGCGATAATACTGCAAAATATCTTTTGTCTCTATTTTTTCCTGGATTGTATGTTTTTCCTTTATTAGTGGGCACTAATTTATCTCAACGCCATCGAATAAATTAATTTCGTTGTGTACTTTGGTCCAAATAACGTTACAGGAAGAAGCTCTTTCGTTCCAAAGCTTAGGGCTGAAGTAAGTAATATTTGATTTGCAATTTCAGGTGGCTTGATACTGTAGGGCTAACGTAATGGAGTTGTAAATAATACAGCTTTCTAACGTTTGTTCAAGTCTTGTTCACGCCAGATATATTTTTTTACAAAGTGGTTGTGAAGAATCGACTTGTCATACATGACAAGCAATACGTAAGGATTTGGAACCAAACACGTGATAGAAAAGATTTACGAATGTCGGTTGGGAAATGGCAAGGGAATTACCAGGACATTCCAAAGACATCATTGATATGCAGGATATAATTTTCGTGTTATCGTTTTCAGAAAAAAAACACTACACCATTTGTTAAACAAAAGTTGGCTTCAGTTAGGGCTTCGGTGGTGTAGTGGTAGCGTGCTAGATTTCCACATAGAAAATCTTCGTTCGATTCCCAATAAGGTAGTATGATTTTTTTCAAATAAAATTTCTTCTCAGATTTATCTTCTGATGGAGAACTTACAAAGCACCATTGGCGATAATTCGAGTAAACAATGCGTGCGTTCTACACTATACACTACAATAAGTATATTTCTTATTTATATTTGCCTTTCTCTCTCTCTCTCTTTCTGCACGTTTTCCTATCCTGTTTTTGGATCTTTTACATATCTCCCTTTCTCTCTTTCACACATACAAGCACTTCATGTTCCAAAGTAAAAACAGCAAGAGCGTGATATACCTTGTCTGGAGAATCTAATTAACTGGGAACTTCAGCGTCGTGTTTTTCATGCCTGGGGATAACATCGCCAGTCATCGTCATCTCCAAAAAAAAAGAAATATTTATACGCAAGGAAATAAGTAAAATATCTTTTTATCCCCTGGGTTACCGCGTCTCACTCCAATTACCGAGTCACTATGGATTTGAATCCTCGACCCGGTGGTGGTCTATAACCTAACCAACATCATCCGACTGACACGATGATCCGTTTGAGCTCTTGGCGTTTCATTCTCTCTGTTAAAATTACGATATATTTGGAAGAGATGAAATCAATGCTGGATGTTGGGGACAGATACGTCTTCGGAAAAGACTAGAAAATAGTAACGTCTTTGAAAACAGAAATGCTTGAAAACAGTTTTATTTATACTAGTTCGACAGAAAGTTTGTTTCCATCCTATAATTGCATGTGTTTTATTCACGTTCAAATTTTAAAGATGCTAAATCTATGAGGAACATAAACTTCTTTTTTCCAATGTTTGTAACTTTTCATTACGATACAGCTTGGACTTTTATTATAGGGCATTTCTGATAGAAATTTAGCAGTAAAATAGCAGTCTTTATTTTTATCATTCATTCTTTCTTTTTCTTTTCGTTTCGGCTTATTTTGTTCAGTTTGCATTAGCAGTCTGAAATGGTGGATATGACCAACGATATCTACTAGTTATATGGTTTTATTTTGATTCAGTATGTTCAGTCAACACTACCAAATTGGCAATTGAACCAACCGGAAACAAAGCATATGTGTTAAACTTTTGTCGTTATCCTAGATATGTCTCGGGGATATATAGATCTACTGGAAATCGACATTATGAAAGTGACATAATGGATGTTTAAACGATCCTCTATTTATTCGAATATTTCTGAAAAAATATGTAATAGCAAACCTTATTTCTATATTACTGTTGCATTTCCGGAAACGGAACTCTGAAGATTAGGTTCCTTTCTTACTACGTTTCAATTCCACAGTTTCTTTTCTGATATCCCTTTTCTTTTCTTCTTTTCACTCCTCTTCTCTCTCTACCTCTGTCCCTCATTTCTTAATCTCTATGTAATAGATATCCATAAGTTTCAATTTTTAATTGTGTGCGTTTCAGTTTCTCCCTACATCAACTTATGAATCATGTTTCGTCTCGGGTTTGTTATTTCACTTTATGGAAACTAATACATGTGTAGTTTGAAATCAGAATTGAGCTCATGTTGTTAGCTAATTATAGTATAGGTAGAAGAAAGGAGGAGAGAGAGGGGGTCTCTTTACCTGACACGATTATGGGATCACAGGATGTAAATTGGGTGGTCTAATTGCACGGCATTAACTGTCACAATTTGTTTCATGCGGAGTGTACCTCTATATTTTGGGTAATATATCTCGTTCCCTTCACGAGTAAAAATATAGCGAATAATTTCATTTTGATGATACTGAATAATTAATTATTATTACTCTATGAATTAGTAAATGAGTGTATTGCCTTTTATATAAAATGTGTATAAAGGAATAATTCAATGTAAGCCGTTATATATATCTGGAATAATGTATCTGTAAATCCCTAAAATTTAAAAATTTAAAAACTTTTAACTTTGATATGCTGGAATAGAACTAGAGTATATACCCTTATACGTTTAGGTTAGTCATCTTGTTCCTTTTATGAGTAAAACATTGCGAAAATATAAATTTGGCGTGATTTTACCTGAAGGATCCTTTTTGACAAATGTTACTACTTTTTATGATTATATGGATTATTATAGTAGTCTACTTTCTTTCATACTGTAAGAATACTTTAATGCACCCCTCTATAATTTCAAGAGCAGAGAGCAGCCGTCGCCCCATTAAGACTTAGAAATTGCAACCGAAAAATTTTATTATTAAACATGATGAAGTGTAATCGGTTAATCTCGTTCCTTTTTGGAAGTACAATATTTCGAAAGTAATTTTGAAAATTTATAATATCAAGGTGAATTGTCAATTTTGCAGACACATATCACCAAAGATTGCTGCTAACTAAACTTATTTCCCATATGACTAGTATACATCCTATCACAATGGAAGATTCCTATTTAGGTATTAACAAAATAGGACATGATATGAATTAATATTCAATGAAGATTGCAATCTAGATCTTGGCTTAAAAGTACACCGTTCAACTTTTATACTAACAGATGATAAAAATGTCGACGTACTAAGATTCAGTGAATGAAGAGACTTCATTAATACATTAGATTCTTTATATAAAAAACACCCTCCGCTTTTATTTACAAAAGTACATATAAACATCGAACATAAACATGTAAGGTATCGTAGTGATTCAACTTGATGACCTTTATAGAAATGATTAATTTGTGGATTACGTTTCCTTTAGCACAATGTCTATATGTGACTTGAACCTAGGATTTAGGATTTAGATTACTGGGCTTTGGACATGTATTGCCATATTAGGAAATTACGTTTTAGGGATGAAGTCCCCCGTTGAGCACACCTACCGGGAAAAGGGAAGGAAGAAAGGATGGAGCAAGAAAGAAAGCAGCCTGGGAGAAATGCGTTAGGTACCACTCCTGCAAACTTCGCCCAAGCCATGCTAATACTACTGCATTAAAGTGGTTAATATCGAGCCGAGTTGCATACATGATAAAGGACTTATATAAGGAACTGGATAAAGAGGTTGTCTTGTGGTCCTTATAAGATATAGTAGAAGTAATTGTTATAAAGATGTAATTAAAGATTTAGATATTAGTTCTTTATTACCAAATGCTGTAGAATCCTATGAAAATTTCAAATGCTCACTAATAATTTAATCAGTCTAATTTAATAATAAAGAATTTAAGAATGAGTTTCATAACATAGAGTTAAAAATAGTTGTGTAACGTTCATAAATAAAATTGTTCTTAAATGTCTTGAAATTGCTTGGCCACATATCCCACGTTTGATCTACTACAATTACACAAAAGATAACTACTATAGTTATAAAAGTGAACGAAACATACCTCAGAATTATGTTAGGAGCGTCAACGAAGTGTGTGATTCCATCAAATGAAGACTGTTTCGACAACTCTATGAATGTTTTAGAAAAGATCTTCCATATTAAGTGAAATAAGCCAAACCTCCTTTTGCTATAACAGCGCTTAAAGACTCTGGTAACAAAAAATCGTTCAAAACAATTTTATAGCTTGATATATAAAATAAAACACTCGTTCATTCATAAACAATTTATGAGCAAAATAACCATTACGTAAATATTATAAAAGGCAATGGAATAACATTTACTTTTATGAAAAATTTTAGAAGCATATTATAACAAAATATAACTACTTATGCATCTATAGATATTATTATCAGATGCAATAAGGTATCACCAATTAGCTACTTGCTGTAATTGCTTATCAATATATACGCATATATCAATCAATCAATCAATCTCCCTCCCTCCCTCTATCTCTCTCTCTCTATATATATATGACGAATTACTTAGTGATCCCGTAGTTGAAGCATTCTTTAAAGGACTGCTATTTTCCTTTGTATCTAAGTATAGTATTAAAGTACTAGTATTTGTCAAGTGTTCTAACAATTACACTATGAAAATCACACATAAAATATCAAAAGAGGTGGCAATCTATTTGTCAAGGCTCTATATAAACGAATTTACCCTCCCAACGAAGAGAAACACAAAATGTATTTCAGTCTAAGATATTTTACATTTCAAAGTTGTACTTTCACATTGTATTACGTAAAAGTACATTGAACAACACAAAATGATTTACGAAGAAACATGTATTTTTTACAACTATAGTTAGTAAAATTAATTTACATAGAGACTTAGCGAACAGATTGCTAGCGTCTTTCTGTATATATAAACCTAAAAGTATAATGTGAAAATGAACACTTGTGTTTAAGTTTACAAAACATATATTTAAATTTAGAAAATTTAAAAATATATATACAGATTACTGCAAAATCTTATAAAGAGTACTGTAACAGACTTCTCAATAAATGTCAGTTCATTGCTGCTTTACAGAACGTATTCTCACAAGTATGTATATAACTTTCCGTGACACAATAAGTCGCATAGAATATTGTAACGTTATGTGCGCATGTTGTGAAATTCGACCCTACACTTAATTTCGCAGCTATTACATTTGTTTATTTATTAGTTTCACTAATATCGAGTTAATTAAAATATTTTTAATAATAATAAGACATCCATGCGCATAACAAATGTAATTCTCAATATTTAATACAAAATAACAAGTTTCTATAAATACTAACTTAGAAAGAGATTCTACAATTATTCTACTCTGAAATCGGAAACAATGTTCTACTAGAAAACAAACATACGTTTAGTTCTATATCATATTCCGGACATGAGCTTTTATTTACAACTCTAGGAAAATAAAAGGTGTTTAAATTTTTAGAGTATCGCGAAGTCTACTTGGACTGTTTTGGGATTCCAACACACAGTATTTCATTTTTTTATCCTTATTCCTAAGTTTATTGCTTTGTTTAAATAAAAAAAATAATGTTATACACAGAAAACTCTCCAAAGCAAAGTCACAATAAAACAGAACAATAGAACTTAAATTGTAAGAAATATAAAAAAATGTATGATGTTACAGTCAAAAAAGACCCGCTAGCGGACTTCTAGTGCTAAAAAGAGATCTTACTAAACGGAGGAGAATTCACTTCTGTTAATATTCCTTTCGCTGGTAAGAGTTCAGGACTTTCCAAAGAGAAAGAGAGAGAAAGAGATAGAGATAGATACTTGGGTGTCCATTCTTTTACGAAACAAATTCGCATTTCTTACACAGGATGCGATCAGCGAGTGTGTACAATGAGCTGAGTGATACACTGCTTGTTTTCAACGTCATTAATTCTTGCTTTAGTGTATAGATTACTGTGCAAAGTTTCACTATTGGTGAGCAGAATATATGAAATGTTCCGTGTGTCCACCACAACTGCTGTGAACCTCCCGCATGCGAATCAAGGAGTTCTGAAAAACTCAATTAGTGATATATTTATCGACAAGTTGTGACAACTGATGATAGCCGTCCCATATATTGCTGTGCACGAAGAGCCTTCACTTTCTCCTTCAGGGAACATGATAGGAAAAACTCACAAAGGGTCAAGTTAGTGTTAGCGGGTAGCGAGGAGAATCAGCAACCAAACAATGAAGGAAATCAAATTGAAATTACTCGATCACGGAACTTAGAACGAAGATAACTGTGCAATTCCGCAGTCGAGCGTGTAATATAGCCCCTTCCGATTGAAACCACTGTGGATGTAATAGGAACCTCATGCACAGGTTTTAAAAGATAAGTATCTTCTCTCATGTGATCATCGAATTATTTTCCGAAACCACCCCTTTTAACAAGGTTATTTTTCATTATCCCGTGAAACACATCAATTTCGTATGAGATCATCTGCGGATCTTGCCGAAGGATACTCCAAGTACTAGTCAATCATACATTGTTTTCCATATAGGAACTTAAGAAACGTCTTTTCATTGGAGAATCCACCACGCTGCACAGTGTGACATTTTGATGATCTAGGAGGACAAAATCCAATTTTCCAAGTTATTAATATATATATAACTGCTAGTTATTCCAATAATATAATAACCACAATTTATCAAAACTACATTTGTTTTCAATTCTCTTATTTAATCCAGCCCATAGATAAGCCCAAACTTGTCGTAACACCTTCTGAGTAGTTTCGCAGTGCTCGTTCGAAAATTTATGATGCGACTTCGCTTGCAATGTGTGGATCACAAGAGTCATGTAAAAGCAAAAGGAAAGTGGGCATGCATTGGTGGTCATATTACGTCTGTTTTGAATTGTAGTGTTTTGTATCAAAACATTTTGTTCGTTTTGAAAAAAAAATTACGGAAAACTGTAAGGGTTAAACACACAATTAAAAATTGAAATGTAACAAAGAGCTTTGAGTTTTAGTATATTATTCAGCATTATTCCCGTGTTAAATTTTATGTCAGTTATTGCTGAGAATTCAGACTTTTCAAAATTGAAAAGAGTTGTTGCGCAAATTTGCGCACTTAAAGGATTTTGGTTTTTAATTACAATGGCACTACAAATTCTCTATCACACTTTATTTGAGATATGGGTACACAATTCAAGTTCGGAGAGATTTGATGCCTTACTGACGCATGTTGAGCGATCTTCCTGGTCTCCTTGGTTACTCCCCATTATCTGATGATGATTTATCATCATCTATTAAGGCTCCACTCACGACTTTCAGTCACAAACTTCAAGTGAAGTGACATACAGCATCAATACATCTCGAACGATTTCTGCGAAATAATTCCTCCTGGCTTGAAGGAAGTCTTCAATTCCCTGAC
Organism: Thermobia domestica; assembly: GCF_964235325.1. Lineage (NCBI taxonomy): Eukaryota > Metazoa > Arthropoda > Insecta > Zygentoma > Lepismatidae > Thermobia > Thermobia domestica. The sequence continues at coordinate 138,713,790 of NC_137460.1, forward strand.
CTCATGATATTGTAGCCAAGTACATCCCAAGGTCATGTCCGAAGGTCAGACAAATTCTGCAGTGACTGCAGCCGAAAGTCAAAGAAACGTATAGTGAAGATTCGCATTGAAGAAACGAGCCATGAGTAGCTGTCGTTGGCCATTTAACTAAAACTTAGACAAGAAGGAAAGTGAGATTCTGCTTCAATTGTGAGTGAATTTCAAGTGCCTCTCCTCAGAGAGGAACTAGGATGAAGAAGTCTCGTCTTGTATTCTTCCTATTGGCGAGCTTTCGGAGGAAGAACAAGAGACCAGAAATAAGGATCACAGGTAATACAGGTAATTATTAACGAGGAATATATCAAGAACTAATACAAATAACGATCTGGTCAATTAAATTCTCATCATCTCTGATCCAATCATTGGAAGTTACCGATTTCCTTCAAAAGCAAAACGCAGTCGTATCGACGGCATGGTACTTGATTGATTGGATAAGCCTTCTTTGCACACTTCCAAGGAACATCGATATTCACCAAGATGACTCCACGGCCAACTAACTCAGCAATAGCGGTTAAGAGGGCGATATGTGAAGAATTTAAAAGTCAACATAATGTTTGACTGTCCAAATAGTTTTATAGTCCAGATTATGTTTTCTTGTGTGTTATATTTATATAAGGTGGGATATGTGCTAAATGGAAACACAGGGGTGAGACAATTAACAAATATTGAACAAAACTGGTGAGAAACAGGAAATCAAAAAGTAGTCAGTATTCTAAATAATTGTTTTTTGATTCTTTGTTTATATGTTTCTTTGTTCTATTCTCGGCATGTTTCATTTAAATTCTCAATTATGCGAGTCCATTTTCCATGACGAACTTTGTGTTTCTTCTTTCGTAATAAAAATAATAAAATATAAATTAATAAAGTGAGAAAATAAATTGCATGGCTTAAACTAATAAGATGCCAAAAAATAGCAGCCTCGCCTTATCGTGTTGAGGTTTCAAAACAAGAAAAGAAGAAAGAAAAAAACGAAATAAAAGAAAACATAGCAGAGAGAAAACAAATCGGTAAGAGACAGTTGCGTCTGCCATGAATAAGACCAAAAGAACTTGGTCAAGCAGGGGGAAGTAGAGGCTAAAAAACACAATATTTCCATGTTTCGTTTCAATAAGGAACGGTCATTAATCTTTTTAACAATCAACCTTACTCTCGTTGTCGTTTTCCTTTAGGCGAATAACCCTTTTTTCCTCATTATTTAACGTGCGTGTACGAAAGTTGTTATTGTTCCCGTGGATTTGTTACTACCTCTATTTGTTAAATATAGGGTTAAATAGCATGGGTTCAGTTATTTCTACCACTGTACCACAGAAACGCACCTTACGTCACTTTAATGTGACAGATTCTTGTTATAATAATCTTGTCCTCCTAGATTGGCAAAATGTCATGCTGTGCGCTGCTGTGAATGGCCTTGATGTTATCAGGTATGTGATCATAAGGCTTACTATCGTTCTTTTTCTTAGCACGTCTCCCCTGGCACAGAATTCCTTGAGGAGCTTTTCTTATTGCAGTTTTATCAGATACATATGAACACATACTCTTTTCTGACCCTTCTTATCAGGTCGATTGGAAATTGGGTTATGCCTCTAACCAGAACATATTATAGACCTATATATCAATTAGCATTTGTTTTAATAAGGTATATTGTCAGCTGTGCCCAGATAATTCTCTTTCGATGGCCATCGTGTACAAAACATTGTTTAGCACTACATAACATTCATTTGGCCTGTGAACAACAAACATATTATGAAAGAAGGCAACACTGACCACATCTGACAGTTTCTGCAGCTCTACGATATTAAACTACTGACGAAATAAGCTCACATTTAGAAAGAAGGGCTAAAACAGGCTAAAACAAATTTTCCTTCGCTACAGCCTATAAACAGCTACAGCAAACCAGATTGTGGTACGTCAAATGGCTGATGCTTGATCAAATCATTGTGACGCTAGCCTCTTTTTGGCTTTCTGAACAAGAATTCGATATATGTTAATTCTGCTTGCTACCCATTTTTGGGTCATGATACTAAATCAATACCGGAAAATAAAAGCGCTCCTAACGGTAGTAAAGGATCACGCATGATATGCCTCTATGTCATGGGCTATATCACAGACTTCTATTTCAATATCTTTACTTTTACAATTACGTTTCTTATTTGCTGTGGTTGCTTCGCTAGGACATAGTGCAGGCAAGGATAGAAACATGTGTTATGTCAAGTTTATGCTCACCACTCGTCTTAATTGTTGAAAAATTATGGTTCATTAAATTTCTTCTCATTGCCATCTGAAAATTTTGAACGTGCTGAGATGATAATACTCTATTTTGGATAGATTAAGTTCAACGGGGTAAAAGAAGTACGTGTTGAAAATTACAGATATTTCAAGCTTTACATGTAAATACAACCTCCGTACGTATATCGTAGAAGCTACAGTGGAAAGACAGAAACAAACCTATGCTACATGAACATTAATAAGCACAAATGCTATCTACACCAACAGAAAAAAATAGATCTTTATCAAGTCATTTTCTCGAAAAACTACAATTCTTGGTGAATTGTAGGAGAAACTTTTGCGTTCTAGAACTGTAAGTGTTATCTTGCTGGTATCTTTTTTTATAAACAAAATGCATCACGTGGACTAGAAACGAAAAGCTTTATTGTTCTAAAGGTACTGAGTGTCTTTCTTCCAGTCTTAATTATTGTGGGAACACTTTCAAAGGCCACGTTTACTGCCTTTTCCTTTGTGTCTACAAATTCCTTCAGTCATTATTGTATACCAGGCATCAAATGCCAGAAACGAAATATTAATAATTCATATTTGAAAGTATATTATGTGTAATATGCGCCCACATCATCGTATAAAGTCAGTATAAAGCTTGTGTCTTGAGTTTAATGTAAAAAAGGTAGCAAATTGAAGCAGCAGATACCTTGAAGTTTCCATCAAATCAATAATTCAACCATTTTAAGCAAAATCACAGGAAATGTCTTCCTTGGACAGCATATGAACTATTTGAGAGCAAGTCGGGATTGAAACCTTGTGCAGTCGGGAACCAAGAGGAGAAAAATCGAAGAACCATAGTCCTTTCTTCCCTTTCCCCTGGGTACGTATAGTGTTATTCAATGATACGTGAGTGTTAAGTGATTCTATTCCGCACTATCGTCATGTCTGGCACGGCAGAACTCGTAAGTAAAAACTCAGGAATTATTGTGTTTAACCGATAGGCCATGTAATAATAAAGTTATAGTATAAATGAAAAACTCTCAAAAACAATATCAAATTTTAGAGCATACCAAAATGAAGTCCTACGTGGTGGTAACTTCAATACTGCGACTCTAGATATCTCTTTTGACTCGACGAAACTCTGGCGCCAGTGGCACACCAGCGGCAGTCCATCGACGCGTCCCTATAGCGACCGTTGACATTTACAGGCAAGTGGATCACTAGGTATTGGCGACGTTTACGTAATCTGGAAGCTAGCATAATATACTGTAATAGTTCCCTGTTGCTATGTATTGTTACTTTATGGGATATACTATTGAATATGTCTAACCTGCACGTATATTTCTCAAGTTCTAATTAAGAGAGTTTAATGATAAAACTCTTTTCTACCTCATTGTCAAGAACATTCTAGGTAGGTGCTGATAAAATGATCAAATTTGCACCTCATAGTACTAATTTTTAGTACTGGAAGGACTAAAGGATCACATTACACGAATGTGCGTTTTGATAACAATGTAATGATATCACATTTTCCCTAATATAATACTCAATAGCTAAGGAATGATTGATTGGTATATTACCAGTTAATCTAATAGGTATTATTTTAGATATTATTTTAATTAACTAATGCTCTACATGTATTTCTTCCGGTTCTTCCCACTTACTTGTTTTCGACATTTTCGACATATGTAATAACTGTTGCAAGGTGAAATTCATCGTCATATATTTACTATAGACATAGCGCTACGTAATGCAAAGAATAATGTTCTGTAATATACATAAGTTCTTCTAGTGTAGTTCTTGCAGTTTTCTAATTTTAGGTAACATTTCTCACTTCTGCATTGGTTATTATTCCTCTAAAACGATTTAAGGTATAAAATCGTATATGGTATTACGATTGTTTAACTCATTGGAAATCATATTACTCCTTACAATTGACGTATGGGAAGCGTGACAGCTAGATATTTATACAAGTTGGTATAATGACTAGTTGTGAATCTAATCATCGTGGTGATAGTCACTCGGTACAGAAATGCCTTGTTTAACCTCTACGTATAATACATATACCAAGCAGTGACTGAGTGAGGTTTTGCCGAATTACACCCCAAAAATGCCGCAGAAAGGGAGAAAATGAAAACTGTGTGCAGGTAACATGATACCTATGAGAGGGGGACAGCTGGCCAAGTTTACGGCAGTACTGTCACACAAGTAGTGCTGCAATCACAATTCAAAATTATAGTTTTTTCAAATATAATTATAACATTCTATGACATTAAAATAATTGGCATAAAACGTGAAGCAAATAAACAAAAGATGTGTTGGCAAATAAGGGGAATAATAGAAATATGTGACGGTAAAGTTGAGAAATTATGGAGTGTGTACAAAGAAACGAATAAATCTCCAACAACAACAAGACTGCAGCACGCACAGCATCCTGTGACTAAGGTGCTTGATATGTTATATCGAGTGTGCGGTTAGGGCCAGAAATATACGTACTTTAACATACTATCTATGGCTTTTATGTTGTATGTATTGCTGTATTATGTTAAAGTATTTTGCGCCTGTATATTGCTGGTACGCTGAATAGAGTGCGTTTTATCTTCATCGTTGTCACACACGCTAGTGTTTCCTATACTTTGCAGTGACACCTATTATAGATAATTAATCTTCGCAAAGCGATTCTGATGTTCTTTTTTGTCGTAGTGTAAGGCTATTTGAAGGGTTTGCAACGCGTATTTATTGCTCATGCGTATGCTTGGTATACGCTGAACGTGTATTTAAATGTAAATGGCTAATCATACTGCGCTGCAAACGCTAAAAGAATTAAAACGCCCAGAAAACGTCGGCTCGAGCGTATTTGGTACGTTTCGGAACATTAGACCACCTACTCTTCAAAATATGTCTAAAGGAGGGGGAAAATGGGAAAGGCGTGTTGCCAGGCAAGGGGATTGCTTGGAAAATGCTTTGTGCAAACTACCGGGACTCTGCTATTATAGACCTAGACCGGAAAAATACCTGGACATCTTGATTTGCTCACAGTATAACTTAAAACTGACGAAAGTAAAATTTACCAACTAGCCACATAGGTCGCGTTTACTGTGGAGGGTAAAGCATCAGAAACGCATAATCGAATAGCCTAACTCATAGACTTGTTACCTTTCGTGCCAGAGCATTTGATTCAGACGTTAAACCGTCGTTTTAGTAGCTTGGAATGAATGCAGAATTTTATGGAGTGTTCCAACCCAAATACAGTTCGTTTGATAGTTCTGGAGCTATCGATTCCACACAAACGCCATTGGAATTGGTGCGCTGCAGGAACAGTTTCTGTTCACATTTCTACATTGTGTCATATGGGATTTCTTCTTCCTACGGCTACTCTAACGTATTACCTTTTTTGGTGAGTTCTGTATCAAACCCGTTAGACACTGAATGCTGTGCATGCTGTAGTGTAGTCTCTACTATACATTTCTTCTCTATGCGGTCGAGTTCTTCTTATACATTTGTTTGTATCATTATAAGGAACAAATACTTTCTCAACTTTACAGCCTCATATCTCCTTTTTTGACAACACTGAGGGCCCCTATTTGGGTTAGTTTTCTTCACGTTTTAGGACGTTAATTTTAATGCCATAAATGTTATACGTTGTATCTGAAAAGCTAAAATTTCTGTTGTGATAGAAACACTGCTTTTTTGACAGTACTGTCGTAATCTTGGCCACGTGTCTCCTTCCCGTAGGTATCAAGTTTCCTGCACACATGTTGGATTTTCTGCCTTTTCTTCGGCGCTTTTCGGGTATAACTTGGCACAGCCTCAAGCGGTCACTCCTTGGTATATGTATTATACGTAGCGGGTAAACAAGACGTTTCCGCACTGGGTGACTATCACCACGATGATTAGAGATCCACAATTACTCAGGGTATCAATTTACATAAATATCTAGCTTTTGCGGTCCGCATACGTCGCCTGTTATATATGATGCTATCTAAGGACTTACGTGGTCAGATTATTTTAAAAAGTTCCTCTGGATGGACCTACTAATATTCTTATTACTGTGGTTTCAGGTTATAATTCGTCCTTTTTAATTTTGCTTTCATAACATTAAATGTCTTTCTGTATTATTGAGTATTGCATGTTTACGGATTTGTCGGAAATAAATGAATAGTATAATTGCTAATAATATAATGTAGCCTATAAATGTATGTCTCGGTTTGTTTTACAACTTACCTCTGATTACTATTCACCGTTTCCAATGCTATGGGAATAGATGTATTTTCTTGCAATGCATGACTGTTTCTAGTAAGTTGTGCCTCTCCGTGTGAAAGTACATTCATATTGTTTACCATGTGCTGATTTCCGTCCAATCTGGTCCTGCTCTTAGGAACACATTGAACAGGGACAACTTTATTTCTTTTCTTTGAGAATAGTATTCGGCAAACGTTTTCAATTGTAAGATAAAGTAACTCGAGACAACCAAACAAGCTTCCACCAAAGAATAAGTTCCCAATTCCTCCAAATGAAACTGGAATAAAAAAGATGAAACTTTTCAGTGCTAAATAATAATACATATTTAACCTTTATGGTACCAAGGGTGTTCGTCGAATTCACAACTAATTAAACTGTGAATTATTATTATTATGGCATACTATCAGTGAAGCAGAACTAATTTTACGTCAACAGATATACTTGAGAGTGCTATATGATATATATTTAGTACGCATGTTAATTATTATAGTGTATGGGCTGTTGGTTCCCGAATTATTGATTTCAAGTTTGGGTTTAAACTGAGCGAAATCAAAACATTTCACTAAAACGTATTCCATTAAACTCGACCGATGTTAACGAAAATTGACATTGTGGCAGACGTCATGCTGAGTATGTGTTGAAGGCTTTTGGGTTCCAGAGTAATTGGCCAAGTAAGTTTGGTTTTGACTGAAATGTGACTGAAGTATTTTTTACTAAACTTTTACCAAACCTGACATAATTAATAGACTTTTACGAGTTGAGTATACATACGAGCTTGGATTAAAATATCATGGTGTAAGGTCTTTATTTTCCAAGCTATTGACCATCAAAATTAGATTCCGTTTGAGTGAAATCAAAAAATGCCATTACTACACAAGAGATGGAAATCATCTAATTGTAGCTTGATATTCATATAATATGTTATGGTGTGTTTTGGATCATATTTGGAGTTTTTACTTTAATTTAACTAGAAAATATCACTAAAATACATTCAAAGAATCCAATCTTGAGTAAACTCAACCTAGTTGTAGCTCTAGAACTTCTTAGTTCATAGATCAACCTTTATTGTTGATAGTCATTCAATGAATCAATTCTGGTACATAACATATCGAATGTGGAGAGATCATTCAAATGATGAGAAAGCATATTGTACTGTATTCAACTTCAATTTCATTCTAAAGATGGTCCATCCAAATGTATCTCAAAGTAGACAAAAGTAGAATTTTACACTCGCGCCATAAATAGTAGTCACTGGTTATTAAAAAGAAACTGATAAATAAGTATATTAGTTTAAGTATCGCATTATGCTCCGAGGATAATGGAGACCATGATCATAATGATAATCAAAATCGTGGAAGGAGAAAGTAGCAGGAAACTTACGAAATCAGGAGAAACACATGCACACGGTGTTTTTCCACGACAAAGCCCACTTGGCGCAAATTATATTCAAATCAATAACTTCACCCACCAGGAATGAGCTCTCTATACTGACCCAAAGGCGCATCCACTAACCGCTTAGCTACGAATGAGCTCCTGTAGCAGGGGATTGCAGCAAGTAATTATCACTTCTAGTTACAATAAAATTCGAGATGGAAACTACCATTGTAACACAGAATTTATATTAAAAATTGCTTCCGGATATAATTTTTTACTATGAAACTGGAAATGGTTGTGTCTATTTCCGGTTTACATAGATGTATTAAGATCGAGATGACAATTTTAGAATCCAAGATTCTTATAAAAGTCTTGTCTTGTTATCTCTTATCATTTTTCCTTTAATGTGATCGCGATTGATATTAGAACTGGTAGTAAATTTCTACCAGAAGATAAAACTTGGAGGTAGTTTATTCCCCAGGTACTGAATTCATGTTTCTCGCTAATTATTACAATGCTTGGTCTACGGTGACCAATACTGAAACCGGGAGTTGTAATATATCACACCCATTTATAGTTAGTAGTGAAACAAGTCAGTTTCGTTTCAGAGTGTAAAACTTCGGTAGACTTCAAATCTATGCGAATTCACTATTCAAAGTTTCAGTACAACAAGTACCACAACTATAACTCCTGGTTGCAATAGACTAATAAGATCAAGATAGAATATTTTCTTCGGATGCTGAATCCGTACCAAATAGTCATTATTACTTATCTCTTATCATTTCTTGTTCTATGACGATAAGGATTGAAACCAACAACGATTAATTAGGACCACTTCCGGTAGAATAAAGTGTTAAGGGAAGAGATCGAACCTATTCTTAGGACGCTGAACCGATTTCAGAAAATTTATTCGATATATTTTATGGTTTTTGCTCTACAAACATAATTATTGTATATAAGTAGTAGTACATTTCAAGCATTTCCAGTTTCAGAAGAGTGTTTATGATGATATGTTCTCTTAAAACCCTGAATCAATGCAGAAAATTGCTTTTCGCTGTCTATTACAATTCTTGTTTTATGGTGATTAGTGTTAAAACCGGAAATTGATAATTTGAGCACTTTCAGACCAAACAGAGGAAGGGTTAACTAAGAAGATCGAATATATTCTTGGGACGCTGGGTTGATTGTAAACAGACGGCATCTCTATATCTATTTCTCTTTTGGCTATATGGAAATTAGTATTACTTATAAAATCGAAAATAGTAAACTTCAACCACTTCCGCCTTTGTAGAGTATTACGGATTGTAATGATACTTTCTCTTGAGACACTGAATCCATTGTAGGAACACCAGTTGTCGCTATTACCAACTTTGTACTCTGATGATAAATGTTGAAATTTGTAATCATTAATTTGAAGCACTTCTAGTGTGAATAAAGGTCAAGGGAGATAACAGAAAGAATTCTTGAAACACTTATTCGATCGTGAAAATCTGAATCACGATTTCTCTTAATTTTTACTTTATAAAGATCAGTATTGAAATCAAAACACCAGGAAATTAATCCACTTTCAATTTTGATAAAGTGTTGCACGTTATATATATATATATATATATATATATATATATATATATATATATATATATATATATATATATAGGTATATATAATTTTGAGATGCTTTATCGAATGATAAAATAAACGCTTCTGGCTCTCTATTACTATTTTTGTTATATAGATTAATGTTGAAACCAAAAATTATTAATTTGTACATCATTCGACTTGAATAGAGGATTAATGCCAAAGATAGACCTATCGTTTGGAAGCTGAATCGATTGCAAAAATCTACATCTCGATAAGTCTTATTTTTTTGCTTTAATTTAGCGTTTAGAGTTTATGTAATTTAGCGTTTAAACCGGAAATAATGATATATATAAAGCATTTCTACTTTTGATAGAATGTTCTGGATATTTATGATATGATGACTTAAGATGGTAAATAGTTAGCAATATATCATTTCTCTCTTACAGTTTTCATTCTATAACAATAAAAGTTAAAATAAAACAAAAGGTTAATTTGAAGAATTTCCAACTTCAATGGAGGGTTGACAGTGGAGATGGAATCCACTCTTGTTGCTCTGAACTGACTTCAAGAAAAAAGTACTCGACATGTCTCTGATTTCAGCGTGATACCTGCTGACAGACGGACGGACGGATAGACAGACAGACGAACATAGCCGTTCTATAACACTTCTGAAATTTATTTAAACCATAAACTAGATGTGTAATAAGGGTCAAAATTAAACATCTTCTTGGGACACTGAATTGGTTGTAGAAAACCACGTCTATGTATATATAACCCTTTGTGTTTTGTAAAAGAATGAAATGAAATCTTTACGTTTTACGTCCCTCGATTATGCAGGTTAGGCTAAAGGAGACGATGACGATGAGTTATGAAAGAAATATTGGAATGAAAAAGTGGGAGGAAACGGAACAACCCCGAGGAAACCCACGCACACGGTGTTTGTCCACCACAAAGTTCACTTAGCGGGGGCGTTTGTGTTTTGTAGTGATCAACAATGCAACAAAGGAAAATCTCTCTACCACTTCTGGACTTTATAAAAGTCAAATGAATCTATTCGTGTTGCCAAACCCCGCTTCTCACTATTTCTTACGGCTTTTGCTGTGATACATCACAGTAGAGTATTTGGCCTCGAAACCCGGCCAAAATATTTACCTTTTATTATCATAAAGTAATCGAATAAATTAAATTAATTTATGTTTACCTACGGTTTTAAAGGTAAATTATACCCAAAACCTGGTCCTGGAGTTTTGAACCGTCTGGCAAATCAGGGAAATTATATTATCTTCTGTATTAATAAATAATTTATTGCTTTAAACTATCTATGGTAAACTCTGAAATATTTCAGAGAAAATTATTAGTTTTGCTATTAATTAACATTTGCTATAGGGGCAGATGTCTATAGCCTCCCCTGACACTCAGATAAAGACTGGATATAATGGGTTTAATCCTGCTTTACACTGGATAAAGCTGCAAAATATGATTTAGTTCCTGCCTTGATCATATCCTCAACACGCCACTGATTACACTTAATAGAAATTTTGATATTTCGTGAACAAATGTTTGGAGGGGTCTGTGTCCTACCCAACTGTTTTTGAAAGAAAAATATGAAAACCGTATTCCCTGGGCTTGCATCTACAATATTTGTACACAATTTAATTTACTTTGATTCACTTCTTGTTGCCTTTCGGAAGTCAAATTTTAAAATTTTGGTTCGTCTTTTGCCCCCTAAAAGTCGTTTCGCAGGAAATAATAAAATAAAGCATGTATTCGTTTATAGTACGTGAAATATCTGCATGCCAAATGTTATCAAAATCTGAGTGTAACACGTGGATTTTGTTCCTTGTAAGTATTATTCTATTGTATACTAATCTCCATTTCCGAAAAAGAGTTCGTAAAGTAATATAGTGAAGAACTCATCTTGGCTTTAAAACGATTCTTTCTAAGTCAAAAAACTAAAAGCAGACTAGGATAACTTTGACACACTCTGCATTAAGCATGTGTTATTTTTGTTTAAGAGAGGGCTATAAGGAATATTTTGAAGTAAAAATACTACATATAAATTAATTTTGTTTTTGTTTTAACGATGGGCGGAGATTGAGAGGAAGGGGCGGGTTAACGGTGTATCTCTCTGAGGATTACAGTCGGTATTAGCATTATATTTGAATTTCAACACTAAATTAACACTTGTCGGAGAGAGAAAGGGGGAATATAAAGAAATACTTAAAAAGCAAAAAGGAAGACGAGTAAAACAAAATCATTTGTCACACTTATTTGATTGCTCTATGTCATTTAGCGTAATTAAAATATTTGGCAATAAATATTGCAAACGCAAAAGTTGGTATTCCTGTGCATTGACTGCTTTCATAATGAACATGATCCCAAATTTGTGGAACGGTATGTTTCTGGTTTCATATTCATATAACATGAACGGATTGCACTTAACCTATGGAATAAAAAATTACGATTTATCTGGAAATCTGGAAAATCAACACCGATTATTATTTTGCCAATATATAGGCCAGATCCGGCATTTCATGACGGGGAGCACCTCTACATTAGGATTAAATTTGATTTTTACTGCCCTTACACATTTGTGGTGTGAATGAGGAAACGCCCAGAAAAAGATACGTGACCTTGGAAAGAAATCGATGACTTTCTGAAATCGGAGTCAACGCTTTACCAAGTGCGCCACGGCCATCTTTTATTGGTTATCTGTAGTTTACATTATATAATTAATTTCATTATTTATATGAGAAATGTGTCTAATCTTGGAATTTGAAAGTTGTTAATATGAATTTAAAAATATATTCCGTTGTAATTTATATGGCAAATGTGAAAATATTCTTGTTTTAACATTTTTTCATAATGGAGATCATTAATACAAATGTAACATATCAAAAACTATTTTAGCTTTCCTTGCGTTACAACGCCAACGGAATGAGTTTGAGGTTGTTTAAAATAAGGTGCACAGTGCTTGAGCAAAACAAAGGGACCTCAACTTTTATTCCTCTACATGCGATCTCCTCCGTGGCGAAGTGGGAAGAACAATCTCCTACTTACCATAAGATGTGTAGTTCGTTTCTGAGGAACATACTTTTTTTAGTATCTTAAAACTTACTTTAATCAAAATAAATCACTCATATAGCCAATTAGCATATTTGAGGAGAATAATTTTGTGATTCATTTGCGTTTCGCGCGTCTCTATCGCTGGTGGTATAATTTCGAAACGGAAGTGGAGCCACAATTTATTGTCTCTGCCTTGCATTTAATTTTTGTAGAAAGGTCACTAGTAGACTTTCGCTTATCCACCGACTCTTTCCGCATATTGTAGCTTGAGTTTCAAATTGTTTACATTATAAGTTTTCTTTTTCTACATTTTGAAAAGCAAATCGTCCATTCGAAATAACGTAACAAAGAGAAATTATGTATAAAATGTACATTTGAGTGCGCGGACCACTCATCTCGTCTTGGCGGGCTATCGTTTACAGATTTTGATTTCTCCAGTATTGAGTATACTGGTTAAAATGCTGAACTCGGCAATCTGAAAAGCATATTAATGGTTCGTGAAAAAATATAATTATAAACAAATACTAAAAAAGATTATTTAAACTGCAGTTTTACATAACAATTTAACCTTGATGCTCAAGAAGGGCGTTAAACTTCCTCATTATATCTAAATGTTTCAACAACATCCACGAATACTACTTCCATAATTCATTTTCAATAATTTACTTTGACAATTTAGAATTGAATGCTCTTGACTATTGTTTCTAAATAATAATTATTATTTGTATAATTATGATCGGAAGAAGAATTTTACAATACTGAAAGTATAAAAATGTTTAATTCGCTAAACATATTTCACTCAATTTTTTCCCAGCTTAATTTTTAGCAATGTCTTAGAGTAATGGAATATGCCGTCGTTTCACAACCCGGGGTTCGTGTGTTTGACTCACGTTGGACCATAAAAGGATTATTGATACTTTCAATGTAAGATGACAAAAATATTATACTTCTCTCAGTTGAGCAAAATTTCTTCAGTGCACTCGCAATAGTAAAGCGAACTACGAAAGATGATTCGACCTTGATTTGTACTGTCTGGGAATGTAACGTGTTTAGCGAACAATTAATGAATAACTGAGGCATACAGTTAGTTTGCGATAAACGTGCAAATGATCATAGGTAACCATTTCCCAGTATTTGCTTATCACTACGAATTTCTACTACAAGTACTTCTTCTACTGATACTACTGCTAGAAATATTAATGTTTTAGGCAAATCACCATTTCAATTACGTTCAGTATCAACAAAATGACTTGGAATTCATTCAAAGGCTTCAAACATATAAAGTATGTAGCCATGTCTTGACTTTCCAATAATAATAACCAAGTAACAGCATTGCAATACCAATTACGTAAACAATACTGTCCAAGAAACAATAAAGTAAAAGCCGCGACAGGATTCGAACCCTGATTTCTCCGTTACGAATTTTAATGCTTTACCACTCTACTAAGAACTCCCCATACAAAGATATAAAAATAAAATAGTTGATATAGAAGTTAAAAATTGAACTTTCTTTTTCCACACATGCTGATACAATTCAAAGAATGCGAAAATAATGTATAGTCTTTTCTTCTTTGATAATCAAATGTTAAGGTGAAGACTAACACTAGTAATCTAAATCGGGATCGTCGTTAAAGACGATGAGACATGCTCAACTTGAACAATGGTTCGTGTTATTTCCTCATTGACGAAGGTTTATATGACATGTTTTTGAGTTAATGAAGGAAAGCAGGAGTAAGTTATTGTGATATTCACATAAGGAACGTCTCCTCACAGAAAAGTATAATCTTACATGCAGTGAGTAGAGATAGCTAGCTGATAGTAGATGAAGAGGCGTGACAGGTCAGTTCTGCTCCCGCTTTCAAGCGGGTCACGTCGCTGATCCGCGTTGTCTGGCTGAGTGAAACTACAGCTACTCCTACATGCCTTGTGGATTACTACTGAGGTTTATAATCTTCAGTTTTTTGGTGCGTACCACGTTGAGTTTTGAGTGTTATGCAGTTTATTCAGTGATCAAGACATGGAATACAAAAAAGACCTACAGTTTCAGTTGATATTTCACCGGATATTTCCTGATTCTAGGCCAAAACCCTGCCAGTTATATGTCTGATTAGCCGACCAGGTTAATGGTATTTTTAAGAATCTATGTGAAGTGCAATTACATGATAAGTCATATAGTATTTTATTGAGTTTAAAAATCAATGTGTTTATGAACAGTTTGTATCAACAGCTCCGTTTCTGTTGCATTTCACAATTCGGACGGCAATATCAGTAACCCCAGGATCGTAGCAGCCGGGGATTCAGTGAAATTAATACGTGAGAACGATTACCAGTTAGAATGTCCTTTCTCGTTCGTCAAAGAACATTTTAATCAGTATTGGTTGGTTCATAAAGTTGAGCCCCAATTATGAAGAGCGCCTTTCTTCTCTGGTATAGACAATTGCCCTGAAGAAAGAAAATCTAATACCATGTCGCTAAACAGATACCGCTTTGTATGACCGAATTTGGAAAAGTATAACGTGTGTGAATCCAGCCGGTCCCCGTGACGCCCACCTTGGACTCAAACTCAGGCCCCTCTTGCCCTCAGCAATATCTGACACAGGTTTCTTTCCTGCTTTGCCGACGTTACAATCCACGAGTAAGTTATACAATGACTCACCAAAATTCCAGGTGTTCCAGACTGACACCCAGCACCTCTACCTTCCCAGGATAATACCGAGATGGAAGTTCTACTTAGAGCTTCATCTCATCCCACCTCCCAGGAATATTCTACTGTTTTCAGTGGTTCCCCTAGTGAGAATAACGAAGCTTTAGTAATCTCTCAAGAAAAAGTGTCAATTATATGTGACTCGAATTATAAGCAAACACGAAGGAAAGTGACTTGAGCTTCTATAAAGACAAGAACATACACTTTATTTTTGAAGACGCTTCCGGGACAGACCTAAGGGAAACAAAGGAGCTCCGTTCCCAGGTTCGTGTTTCAATTCTGTGCAGCTACCTACTGTGCTTCATCTTTAGTACGCCTCAAGTGGTGTTTGTTTCACTAGTATGTGTTGTACTATTTTTCTTTTCTTGGAGTCCTAGGTGTATTGTTTTCGGGGCTTGTTTTTTTTTAAGTGTGTGGTGTTTATAGTTTTGACGGGATATGTATACTTTCACTTTTTTAAGTATTTACATTATTCTTTAATACTTGCATGGTATATAATGCACCGCAGATAAATCTTTTCAGGTGAACTCGTTTAATATACTTGGAATTAGTTCAGAGCATAATAGGACTCTACTAAAACGCTTTATTGACAATCGAGGCCCAGACGGCTGTTGTATACATTAGTCAGTGTTTAATGTCCCTCATTAGACATTTCCTTCATTAGATTTTCTCACTGACTATGAATTGATTGATTCTATTGTAAATATAGAATAATCCACTGAGGTTACGCTTCTGATTCGTAAGGGACTGTCTCCCGATGGCCGAGACATTCGTTCTTATATTCAGAATATATGATTTGTAGGTCTATACGGCCCTTCTGGCTTTGAACGTACACAGGAAAAGGAGGAATCTTACGCATCAATATCCCGTCCTTATTACCCCCAAGTATTTCGAATGGTATTTTGGTCGGTGGTTTTAATGCTTTTGTCTACCCCCAGGACCCACTAGCATTTTCCTCGCCTTCTCCATTGTTGATTGAGCTTGTCCGAGTTTTGAAATTAAAGGACGTGTTATTCGTGTCTCAGTCTCAGCATATTTTTCATGCTGCTCCGTAACTACTAAAAGTCATATCGATAGGGCCTATATTTCTGATAGCCTCCGTCCTGCGGTCCTACAAACTTTTACAATTCCAATAGTGTTTTCCGATCCTGCCTCAATTGAAATTAATTTTAAATTACTTTTGTGTTGCCACCCCCTAGAAGTCCTTCTTATTGGAATATGAATCATGAGTTAATGTTAGGAGACGAGGTACGAGAAGCACTTTCTCCTCGTTTCCTCTACTGGTATCTCGTGCAAAGATATTGACCAACTGTAAGCACATGGTGGAAACTTAACTGCAAACCGAAAATTCATAACTTTTTTCAGTGGCGCGGCCAAATTGCGCGTGCTGATGATACCATTTACATGCATTCTTGTATCAAGCACTTTGTGAGTGGACCCTCATTCGCTAACCAACCTTAAAAACCATTT
Organism: Thermobia domestica; assembly: GCF_964235325.1. Lineage (NCBI taxonomy): Eukaryota > Metazoa > Arthropoda > Insecta > Zygentoma > Lepismatidae > Thermobia > Thermobia domestica. The sequence continues at coordinate 138,730,480 of NC_137460.1, forward strand.
ATTCTCATGATTCCCTACAAGCCTCTTTGTCAGATGATTAATGTCAACGTTTTCCCGATGAAAGTACTACTATTTAACAAGTAAATAACTTTTAGGAGAGAGACGTTCTGCGGCTATAAATTCTCTAATTCCGGGTGATGGTACGCAGACCGCGGAAGCTAAAAAATACTAATTGTATTTACATGCTATTATACGGATTTCACGACCGAGCATCCCGTGGATGTTACACAGACCCGGAGTTTCTCTTTGTGATATATCATCCACTTTCAGAGTGAGATAGCCAGACTCTTATGCAACCGATTACGACGATTTAAATTTTGGCGGCCATTCGCCGGATGCGGGGTCGTAGTTCCCTGAGGAAAACGGCATGACACTTCAGTTTTATAAACAATATTGGATACAATTCAGCACTCTTCTCGGGTCTTTATTTAATGCTTACTGGTGAAGGCTTTTCTTGAAACATTGTTATTATGGTCCTCATTCCCAAATCCACAACTGCGAAAGTGGTTCAGGACTTGAGGTTCATTTCTTTATAACCCGCTTATTTTAAAATATTCACGAAAATCCTTATAGATCTTTCACGCCCTCTTATGAATCACTACATCAGTTCGTCTCAAGCTGCACTTCACCCCACACATAATCTTATGTATACCGTTTCGCTCTTTGAGGGATCTGCTTTCTTACTTCCATTTTCAGTAAGTTTCGGTCGGTTCTCTAGCCGTAGGTTTAGAAAAGGCATACAATAGTCTCGACGTCAGTTTTCTTATACAGATTCTCCAAGGTTGGAAGTTTCACATAACCTCCCGCGGAGTTATTGCGAATTTATACTCTACGGCTACTCTATGAATTCAAATCAACGGACCTCTTCCCCCTCTTATCCCGATGAAACTAAGTCTTAGGAAAGGGTGTAATTTACCAACCACTGTCTGCTCTATCGCATTAAACTATTTGATAAGAAACTTGGCAACATTACTTCCTCCCGGGCATTCTCGTTTTCCTAGCCACAACATTTTTGCGTTCGCTGATAACATCCAAATTACTGGCTGTGGTTCTCACGCAGATGACGATTGTCTTCGATGGGTAATAGCGCTATGACCGTTATTCAGGATTACTTTACAATCCACGAAGAATCCAGCTACTCCAATTCAATGATTTTCGTATACCCACTCCGGACAACGGGACTTTACAAATATCACATATCTCCTCTATGCTGAACTTAGGTATTTGCTTTACGTCAAACCCTAAACCTTTGCATGACGAAGTTTGGTCACCACTCTTAACCGAAATCCGTCACCTATTCTATTCTCAGCGATTTTGCCGTCTCCACATATTGCATCGAATTCAATTTGTTGATATTTGTGTGATTTCTAAACTGTGATTCAGACCGCGCAGTTACGTGTTACCGGAAATCTGCACAAAAAGGTTTGAATCTTTATTTCTGTGCAGTATTTGGCGCGGTTTCTTCTTTCGTCTTCCACGTCTGGCCCTTTACCTTTCCTGTTCTATGAGAGGTTTAGGACTGGTCAATATATGTATTAACACTAGAAGGACCAAAACTTTTACCTCCCTAGAAGTACTGAGCCGTCATTTTGACGGCTATTTAATTCCAAGAGATGTATATCATTTTTCTTTATATTTCTCTTATTTTAGCTTGAATTTAATCTGTTTAATCGACTAGCTTATGTTTTACGTAAGTTTTTCTCGTGATATGATACAGGGTGATCCACTTAACCCCGTCAATATATTAAATATAATATTAATATCGGAAGTTCGCCTACAGGACAGTGACAAGAAAAATTAAAATAAAAGAATAATACTTGCATTCCTAGGTATGTAGTCCTTTTTATACTAGTCACGTGATCACCCTAAGTGCCCTGTAAACATTGGCTGGGCTACTTTTCTTTAGCACAGACCCTGTGTATAATGCACCAAAATAATTAGTTTTATATCGAACCTTTTATTACATGGAAGTGAATTTACATTTTCAATATATTATTATTTCATCTTGTATGCGCTGAACTCAAGACAGCAACACTTTTCTTGCGCTTACACCTGTGTACAGTGAGTGGATTTCCTGATTGATCTTCATATACGTTTGTAGTTTACATATCCTTTTCTTTCTCATTCAAGCATTTTGTTCAGTTCTCCTGTTTGGACGCAGACTACCAATCAAGGTCATCAGTTTCTTTTTCAAAGATTTTTCATTTTAACCTGTAAGAGAAGTTATCGCAACTAACATTCAGACCTCCGTTGATAAAAGGATCTATCGTTTTCAGAACAATCTATTCGCCTAATTGTAAGTCCCGACGTCGTTCTTAGTAGGTTTCCAGGTAGGGAAATACTTTTAGTTCATACCGTGACTTTACAACTGGAAGCAATCAAATTTGTATCCAAATTTTTCAGGCTTGTGAGGCATACATTACATGAATTTGCATCTCATCTTAGTAGAGAATAACTGTTCATCCACACAAATACTGTCGTATGTTTTATAGTGCATGAAACAATTCTCAATGAATAAGTTCTACACAGATGATGCCAAAGTAAACTTGCTTGTTTTCAGCCTTGAAGAGCTAGGACATTTTTCACCAAAAAGAAAATACTTCATTATTTCAAGAAATACCTTTCCTTCCGTAATCTTTCTGTAAAACGCTGGTCCATAGCTTACGTTCTATAGTTCCTTTACGGGTATATCTGAAGCTACACGAAATACCAATATTGCTAGAAATGAAACGGGTTCTGTAATTGACAGTAGGCAAAGAGAATCTTGACGCTCTCTGTGCTTCAACAACGGTGAATTTCAGAATGTTTCTTAACATTGTTTCGTCTATGAACAAGCGAATGCACTACCAAAATCATCATCTTCAATATGATGTAACGCATAGTATAACAAACAGGTTTCTCGCGAGGGATGTCGTGTGAGGCAGTATGCCCAGCATTGTTCTGTTTGTCCACTTTACTCCGTGTCCCGGGAGCTCCTATAAAAATAGTTGATGGATTACTTCTGCAAACTTCCGTATCTGTTTCGTTTCTCTTATCCGAAGAAGTAGCTTCAGACACTGCATTCTCGCTACTACTGCTGTCTTCATTGAAACAGTCTCCATGTTGTTTTTCCAGCAAAATTGATTTTCGCTCAAATCTTAGAAAGTACGTAACATTTTATCAGGTCTCATGTTGCTTTTGTAATTATTCATATGTACATTCAAGAAAACTTTTATTTCTACAGAGAACAATGTTACCAATGAGATAAGAACATAATTGAAGAAGAATATATATTCAAAGAAGTGTAATATATCTTTTTCCTTACAGCAATGAAAAGCAGAAATAAAACATTTCAAATAGCAAACTCGTTGGAAAAAATAATGTAAAATATTTCAAAATTTATTATTTCCAACAGAGATACTACCATATAGCGTACAACCTATAAAACAGTCCACATCAACAGCAAAATATAAATTTTTAAATTAGGCAGTCAAATTGACGGTCTGGTCCTTCTAGGGGTATACAACAAAAATACGTATTTATTTAAAATAAACAAACAATGCTTATGTGTTATAACAAACCTCTCTTTAAAATAACAAAAGTCCTAAAGTATGGTTGCGTCAGTCAAAGAAATATATGAGATATAGAAAATCGTTTTACGTGATGCCGTCAAAATGACGGCTTGGTCCTTCTAGTGTTAAATATCGCCCATGTTTATGATTGACTTCTATATAACTGCATATAACTCCTGGTCTTTTACACACCATTGGATCAGTTGCTTTTGCGAAGTTATGAGTTCCCTCTGAGCCTTCTGCTCATTCAATTCTATGAATGTTGCCCGTTTTACATTCTCTTATTAATTCCCTAAGGCTCATACTTCACGTAACTTCTACCATTTCTTTACGTCTTACACTACTGACCTTACTCTCTTTCGTATCCCACAACGTTTTACAAAGATGCATTGGTCGCATGTTTGGGCTAACATCTTTGTCACCGTTTTCCCTTAATAATTCCTGGTGACCTGTTATCAAGTGATTCATCAGTTAATAGGCACCTGTTCTTTTCTTTTGATATGCATCGTCTCCCTAACGCTCAGTACGTTTGGTGTATAAACGAAGACACGTTGTCTCACCATTCCATTTGTTGCCTCGGGGCTCAAATTATTCGAAATTGTCACATGACTTTATCATTAGGAATTTGTCTATGACCCCCCCTTTGTCACAGTGTCTTACATTTTGCGTCTGGGATCTCTGTTTTTTTCCACGTACAAAGCATCACACCGTTCTTTTTCTAGTCGCATGAACCATAGTTTATATTTACTGGTACGCCCCATTGATGGACGCTCACACTAGTAGGGGACACATGTATGTTCTGCCCCACTTTTCCCCTCAAACCCTAACTGTCAAAAATTACAAATCATCCACTAGCCATAATACTTTAAGAAAGAAGAATAGCACAAAGTAGATTGGGTAATTGCACTGCATATAGGCTTTTATGACATTTAAAATCATAAAAACTTACATCTAAAATATTACAATGGAATCCTACGCAAAATATATTTACTGCATCTTAATCTCCGGTTTATAAGCTTTCATTTGACACTTGAATCATGAAAATCCGTTAATAATTAGCTTTAAAAACTCAATAAGAAGGAATACATACAACTGCGGAACAGATAGCTGTCACTGATTCATTTTGAACGATTCCAGTACCAGCACAGGACTGTCTAATCCGATTCTCTTTCCTCCTCCTCATGCCAACATACATATATGCACTTAGCAACTATCTTACTTCAACACAGCTTCTAGCTAGCAGTGGACAGAGGGCGCTGTATATCAATGACGTAGTCTCCTTTGGGGAGAATACATCATACATTACGTCATTGAATCCGTGACGTAGTCTCCTTCGGGGAGAATACATCATACAAGTCTTTAGAGAGAGCATGAGTATAGAAGCGGCAAATTCAAAACAAAAAATATGAAAATAGTAGATATATTGGTTCCTATAAGAGATAGAGGGCTGATATTTATTTTTTGGCAATTAGTCCCTAGCCGGTCCATAAGTGTTGCCAACCTATAAAATTAAAACATCACTAAGTTTAGTAACAAATTCGATTCTGAGTTTGCAACACTGCAAAAAATAAAATTCATAAATTTGAAAAACAAAAAATACTAGTATAATCTACATAAAATTCTAAGACTTTTTTAAAGAATAACATTTTCCCGAAAACTCAAAAATAAACCCGTAAAAAACTCCTGAAATTTTGAATTGGCTATAACATCGTCAAATATTAACCGATTTTCAAATCCAAATCAATCAATAGAGAAATAAATTTATTTTTTGAATGTATTGTAGGTTGCATAACTTTAAGGAAATTATCTAAAAACTCAAATAAATCTCTTATTTATGTATTGAGATTTAAAATTCGAATGACATTCAAAAGAACTGCTTCTCCTTATGCATTGTGTATGTTTAAATATCTCAGTTTTATGGCTTTATAACCATAAAACACTTAGAACATACTTAAAATTACAAGTTCGGATACTGATAATGGGATCTTCTGCTAACCTCGTTCTCAATAGAAAACAATGACTTCTTAAACTCTGTCCACTGATCATAATTCAAGCTGAATAGACAGCCGTTAATATCAAAAACTACTTGAACTTCGGTCTGCACATTTTTCACAATTACATTGAAATTGTTAGTAAGTATAAACATCTTTTGGGGATCCATTTCTAACCCTACATTTTTTACTTCTGACGACATATTTTTGTTCATTTTTGTTCATTTTTTGGATTTACATACATAACTCAACAGTTGGATAATTATCTTTTAAACCAGTGTATTTGATTTTTATTCCATCTTTAACGATCTCATCAATCATTTTGTCTGTTATGTGTTTTGTAAATATAGGCGGAAGAAAGACCTTAAACTCTTCACATTCAACTAAAATGCTCTTTCCAAACTTAGTTTTAATCTTTTCCATTTTCACAATCTTATATTCTGTATTTAATTCTAATTCTCTTAATTCAATAACCTGTTTTTGTTCAAGACTTCCAAGCTTGTTTAAAAGTTCAATATGACTCGCAATCGTATTTATTATATAGAAAATCAATCAGCACTCTTCAATTGTGATCGATGATAACGGGGCTATATGGTTCAAGGGTAAGGACGTTGGAAAAATTTTAGAGTATGAAAAAACAAGAGACGCAATTCAAAACAACGTCAAAGAAAAATATCAAAAACAATTCAAGGATCTAAGGGGCAGTATCACTGGCCCTTTATCAGTTTGCCATCCTCAAACCGTTTTCATCAGCGAGCCCGGTCTCTACTCATTCTTAAGCTGCAAAAAAGCTATAGGAGACCATGTAAGAGAAAAATATCAAGGACAGTATTCTAGTTTAAAGGGTATCAAAAATATACCCTTGCATCCTCAAACTGTTTTCATTAACGAACCCGGTCTCTACTCATTTCTTACTAAGATCAAAAAAGCCTAAAGCAGAACCGTTTCAAGATTGGGAGATCCCTGAAACAGGGAGTTTAATTTCGTTTATGGAAAACTTCCATAAACATTACAAACATACATTTAACTATCTAAAACTCTTCTACTACTTTCTCATTCTTGGGATCACATGTAAAGTTCTTTTTTCCAATTAAAATCGCATAACATATAGTATTAGCAGCCACAGCTTCTGCAAAGTCTACAACAATCTTTATGTTTGATCTCTCATTTACCGATACTTTCTTCCTCTTGCCACAATTAATCACATACATTGACCTGTTATCTATAAATTCTTTAGGGTCATAGTACATTTCAGTGTTACCACATGTTATTCTCTTAAATGCAGTATAGTCTTCGTACATCTTAAAATAATCCTTGTTAGCAATATCTAAGTTTCTTGATTCTTTTGGAAATACCTCATTCCTTCCATTCTTAAGATAGATATTCTTTACCTTACAATGATCAAACTTACTTGCATCTGCTGTTTGTTTGCCACTTCTATCAGTTTGGAACATTACAACTACGAAATCAGGCATATCAAATTGTCTAGAATTAAATTGAGTAGTAACATCAAATTCCAAGAAAGAACCTGCAACATTCTTTTGAACACATTGATAAGTATGGAATGAAAACATGACTTTAGGCTCTTTAAGAATATTCAACTTTAACTTGTTTTCGTAATTAGATTCGTATTTAACAATAGGCAATCTTATCTCCATACCTTTTATTGTTATTTTTCCATCATGAGGAGCTGCTACTGATCCAGTCCATTTGTACAAAACATCGTTATTGTTGTTAGCTTTTGTAAATGTTATTCTCAATCCATGTTTCCACATAACCTCTTTATAATCACTTAAAAAGCCTGGAATTAATCTTAATGGATACAAAACACTAAAGTCCTTTCTCAGACCAAGTTTATCATCTGTTTCAAATCCTGCTTGTTTTAGATATTCAACTTCTGGCTTGGAAATCTTTAATGTTCCGACAGCTGTAGATGTTATTCAAGGTAGTTCAATCTTATCTATAACAACACCATGCTTTCTAACCTCAATTTGAGAAAAGAAGAATGGGAAGAAATTATCTACAAGTTTTATAGTATCATTTGCACCAAATGTTCCTCCAACTGATGCACCAACAACTTCAAAAGTCATATGACAATCTGATTTGTGTGGATGTACGAACCCATCCCCCACATCGAAATCGAACTCAATATCTTTGTTAGCTTCATTCAAATTATTAAATGTTCTTTTGTTAGCCTTAAAGCTCTGTAACTCGTAACTCTCAACACTATCCATTTATTATAAAGAAAATCTTGAAACAACGCTTTTATGGGATAACCCATAAAAGATTCATGCATAATAACAATTAAAAACTTATAATCCCCATCCCAACTTAACCTTAGCATTCATAGCAGTACCAACCCGAAAAGCAGCTAATCGTTCACCAATTGGCGCATCACTACTAAATGCTCTTTCCCATGCTTTAGTTTCTAGTTCCTTATCTGCAATATGTCTTGACTCTGTATCTATTGTCTCTGTAGTATATATCATGTTCTTTACAAGCCTCATCTAATGTGTTAATGCCTTTATCACCTCTTTCTAATCTTTCTTGAAGCTTCTAAAAGGCCCGCAAAATCTGAAGCCTGGTATATGTAACTCTGGTATCCCTTTCATGTTTAAAATCTTATTCATTACTCCTTTCCCAAGCTTGTCATCATCCCAGAATCGTGGTGGTAATGTATTCAATATCTTAATCAAATAACCTATACCTTTTGGATCATTAGGAATAAACTGTGAAAGCTTATTATTAATCATACTCACTATACCTACTTTCTCATTGTAAAAGTTATCATTTCCAGCCTTTTCTTCTCCATCTATAACTATTAACCTATCTATAAGCTTTCTCACATCATCCATCCATACATACTCTTTAGGTATCTCTGTATATTGTTTAATTCCTTCACCAGACTTTGGTGTTTTCCTTCTTGGTGGTGTTGGAGGTAAAGATGGTTTAATATAATTATCCCAAATAGGCTTGATAATATTAATGTACTTAGAACCTCTACTATATGCTACTTTTTTATCTCGATTATATTTTTGGAAGGCAGCATCTGATTCTATTATTATTTCCTTGTACTGTTCAAAATCGTCATTGTCATAATCTTCAATGGTTTTATTAGTATTTATCGTTAACAATTACCATAGGCCTTCTGTTTCTTTATAAGTTTTACCATTAATTATAAAATCATCACCATTCACTTTAACTTTAGAATTTCCTACCTTATTTATTATTTTCCCATCTTCTTCTACAGTTCTTATTCCAAACACACTATCATTTCTTTTACTATAATATTTCGTTGCAATCTTACCAAATGATTGTGCTGTTGTTAAAGGTTCTACTCCTTCCACTTTGTCTTTAATTTGTTTTCTCATCTGCTTTATTTCTCCGGTTATAGGCGTATCACTACTACTTGGAGAACTATCATAAGTTATCTTTTTAGGTGTTTCTAGTAGACTAGGATCAATTGAAGCCGACTTATGTGCAACTGGAACAAGTTCAGTTATTAGATTTTTATTTTGTTCTGCTACTTCTTTGATCTCACTCCCCAAGTTTTGAATAGCATCAATTACAGGTTGCTCTTGTGTTTTAAATTTATCGTATATACCTGCTCTTTCTTTCTTCCAAGATTTGAAGCCCTTTATCAAGAACTCTTTCAACATAATATTCTTATCAATTTCTTTCTCATCCATTTATTGTATAGAAAACGAACAAACGTCAATAAACGTCAATAAACGTCAAACGTTAAAACGTAAAACGTGAAAAAACATCAAACGTTTATAAAGTGTTTTATCTTGTTCCTATACTTACCATTGTTTACCTTCCTTGTCATATCAATTACTATAAAACCATAATCTTCTTGCCAACATTTTGAACACATCTCTTTAAATTTATCATAAGACATATCTCCTCCAACAAACTCATTATACACATGTTTAAGATTAGTGTCATCTTGTCTGAATATGCATAGGAAGTTAACGTTATCTCTTATAAGCTGCTTAGGTACTTTCGAATATGTTTGTGCAAGATAGAAACAATCTAAATGTCTATGCCTACCTCTTGTAAAGTAATTTCTAACAGTATCTTGATTCTCTAAAATGTAATCATCAAACACAACGACAGAGTATTTTTCACATCCATCAATAGGTACAATAGAATCATTACCGCTTAAGAACGTTGCTATATGCTTATTGAACTTTAGTTCTACCTTCTCAAATCGATCTTTTAACTGCTCATACTTTGGCTGATTCATGCTTTTAGAATATATGTAAAAGTAATTATTGTTTAACCAACCTGGCTGTAATAAAAAATTAAATAGCAAAAACGTCTCACCACACCCAGATGAACCCACGATAAGGCATCGAATATCATCAGGTATAAGCTCTCCATTTCTTTTCTTAGCTGTTGTCTCTTTTATCATCTCTTTTACATCCAAATTAATAGTTTTCTTACTCATTTATTATAGAGAAAATCATCACCTTTTATGATCTTATTTGTCTTAGAGTATTCACAACCTAGAAACGCCATCCAAGATCATGTAGACGAAGAAGATAAGAAAATTTTTTCAGAAGTTAGGGGGCATTGAATCAATGCCCCCACGTTAATCCACAACCACATACAATCTTCATTAACGAGTCTGGACTGCCTTCTTGTAAACGTATTTGCCTGATATCGTGTTATTGATTACCTGCTAATTTGACCTCATATGATGCTTGTTTAAAAACCCTCGGAATTCCGATGATTAATTTTCTGCTCATAGTACTAGTACAGACCTGGTTCGTTGATGAAGGTTGTGTGAGTTTGTTCATTTGGAAGGGTGTCCGGATTACGGACAGCCCTTGTTTTCCAGGTCTTCAACGTGTATATTTTTGGTAGCACCGATCGGAGCTCCCAAGCTTGTTTGTGCCTTTTGATTTGTTAAAGAACTCTAATCCTTGACCATTCACATGTGAAGGGCCTGAAAGTCTTGTAAACGTTTCAACCTAATCAGATACCTATCCAATCTTGAAACTGCTCAACCTCTTTCTTTTTTTACTTCATGATTAGAGAGTACATACCCGGTTCGTTGATGAAAGTTGTGTGAGGTTGTACGGTCGATAATGATGTGTCCGCGTTTTGGACACTTGTAGTTTCCAGGTCTTCAAATCTACTCTTTATGATCTTATATCTTTAAGCTGTTCTCTGATTTTAAGCAACGTACCTTTTATATATTCACTATCCATTTCACCATTTAATGTTATTATCATCTCTAACTGTTATTTAAATGAGTTAATACAAGTAACAATGGCTTTATATTCATCCTTTCTTTTGCTTATGTTCAACCTAGAAGACAAACCTGTTATTATAGCACTTCCAGTTGCAAGAGACGTTGTTAATATTGAGTAAATTGTTACGGGTATAAAAATATTAAAAAACCCAGTTGTTGCAGAAAGTATAACCGACAACGTGATCAAAGTGTAGTATGCATATTTAACAATTCGTAGTTTTCTCTTTTTCTTCTTTAAACTGTATTCTAACTTTTGAATGACATCTTCAATTAACTTGATAACTTTCTCTTTTGGAATATCTCTAGGTAAATCAAACCCATTCATGTATTATACAGGGTGTCCGAGAAGTCCTTCCCTGATTACAGAAATTGATAACTCAGGCTAGAAATAAGATAGAAATATGAAACTGGTGTTGAATTGCTTACAAACTATAAAAGTTTTGGTCACATCAGTACACTTCCACATGAGCACCCTTGGTAGCACGTAGCACATCTAGGCGATATTCAATTTCCATCCAAACATTATCCAACATCATTGGAGGGATCGATGCAACTACTGTGGCTATTCATTGCTGCAAGGTTTCAAGATCTGGTACACGTGTTCCGTAGACCTCATCCTTGACATAACCCCATAAAAAGAAGTCTAATGGGGTTATGTCAGGAGAGCGTGGAGGCAAAGCTGTTGGTCCATCACGACCAATCCATCGCCCAGGAAACGTCCTATCGAGATGGGCACGGACGTCCAAACCAGAACAGAACAAACCTAACACAGACAAAAACTTTTATAGTTTATAAACAATTCAACACCAGTTTCATATTTCTATCTTATTTCTAGCCTGAGTTATCAATTTCTGTAATCAGGGAAGGACTTCTCGGACACCCTGTATAATAAATGGCTAAGGTATTTAAGTTAACGAGTGATACTTCTGTTTTAAAGAAGAAACTCCATTACGAATTAGACAACAGTAACAACTATTTAAGTATAGGACTAGTTGGGTTTTACAGTACATATCTAACTCCAAACATAACAACAGAAAAAAACAGTTTCTCATGGTGATAGACAAGTTTTTATACCAGAAGGGCAATACAGCTTAAACAGTCTTAATGAATATTTGAAATCTCAATCCATCAACATAACATTATCAGAAGATCATTTAAGAAATAGAGTTAAAATTGAAACTGATAGTAATGATGTTACAATTGAGAGTATAGGCACTGTCCTCGGGTTTAATGTTTTTGAAGTTTTAGAAAAGAACAAAACACGTATTGGAAGTAAGTTACCAAAGTTTCATCCGTTTGATACTATAAATGTTCACTGTAATATAGCAGATGGCATGTTTGTTAAAGATACAGAGTACACACATAGAGAAACAGGAATTATTGCATCATTCAAAACAGATGCCGAGTTCAAACACAGTATTATTTATGAGCCTACTTATCCATTATTTTTCCCTATATCCAAGTACAAGGTTGATAATTTTGAGATAAGGATAACAGATGAGAATGATTCCTTAATTGATTTTGGTGGAGCTACAACAACTGTACTTTTACAAACTAAGATTTTCTCTTAAATAAATAGGAAGATGTGTTTTATTAAATGTTGTATGTTTAGCGTTCGTTATAACGAACTAAAGGATTTAAATATCGATCATGTATTAACAAAGAAACCACTTAGTGATAAATCTAAGAAAATTAAACAAGGTAAAGGAATGAATTTAACTACTGCACAAATGAAAAAGATTAAGAAAGAGCATATGGGCGGTTTTATTTTTACAATTCCAGCTATTCCAGCAGCTTTAGGAGCAGTTGGCTCATTAGCAGGTGGTGCGGCAGCGATTACTAAAACTGTACTGGATGCTAAGAAGAATAAACAAGAACTTGAAGAACAAAAAAGACACAATATGGCTATGGAAGAAAAGCAGGGGCAGGTAAACCAAAGAAGTCAAAAAAACTAAAACCATTGACCAACTTCGATATAGACAGGTTGGCTAAAGAATTAAAGATAAAACGATTTAGAGGTGTATTTATGAGTGATGGACTTCCACAATAACCTTATGTAAATGAGTGTGGTATAGTTAACCTTGATAAATCAGAAAACATTGGTACTCATTGGATATGCTATTGGAAAGATAACAACATAAAGTACGTGTTCGATTCTTATGGTGGTGTTCCTCCTAAACAATTGGCACAATATCTTGGTACTGAAAACTTGTTTTACAATGAGGAACGAATACAAGACTTTAATTCAGTTATATGTGGTCATCTTTGTGTTAAGGTTTTAAATCTTCTAAACCAAGGGTATTCTTTTAGTGATGTTATGTATATGATTAAAAATGATTAAGTGCTTTTATGGTTTGTATCCATAAAAGTTTTGTTTTAAGATAAATATGGAAGCTATGCACAATAGATTTTTAGATTATTTTGAGAAGCATCAGGATGAACTAGATGCACTAGATAGATATAATTTTATCAGTATTTTGAACAAGTTAGTGAGATAGACTTAAAAGATAAAAACAACGTATATAATGTTATTGATTTATGGAAAATGTTAATATCAAAATTTTTGTACACGGAAGAAGAGTTGGAAAAGTTACGCCCAATAATTACCTTAAAGGACTTGCTGTCAAATTATAGCGCTGCGCCATTAGAATGCAGTATTTGTGGTAGTAAGTCATTAAGAAAAGGTATGAGTAGATTCATTTGTGACGATTGTTCTGTAGAGAGTGGTTGGGTTTACAGTACTTGTGAAGAAACGAAAGCTGCTTGAATAAGAAAACCATGGAATGATACTATAAAAAGATTTAAGTTACAGTTATCTCGTTTGCAAGCTTTATAGGATAGAATTATTCCTGTAGATGTGTTCAAGGTGTCAAATGATGAATTTAGAGATATATCAAAAGATTTAATATCAACAAAAGATGTTCTAGAAGTACTAAAGAAAAACAAATGCACAAAATATTATGATGATGTCTATTTAACACACCATCACGTTACTGATCAAAAACCATTAAACTTTCAACATATGGAAGAAACACTTATAAATGAGTTTGAAACTTACACGAGGTCTTTAGGGAGCTGTATCCGGAAAGAGTATTGTTTATTAACTTGAAATGTGTATTGTACTATCTGTTGAAAAAGCACGATGTATTGATTTTAAACACTCGCCTAGACAAATAGAGATGTTAAAGAAATGTTTTGAAAAATTAAGATGGACATTTTCTGTATAATAAATGAGTATGGATATATTTGGTAATGTTAATGATAGAAAAGGTGATGTTGATATTAGCGAAGAAAAATTAAAATTGTTGGAGAATTTAAATGATGTTGTTAGCGTAAGTCAGCTTAGATCGATAGAAGCTCAACTAGAGAACGACAGAAAACGATTTGAAGATGCATTAGAAACGTTACAAGACACATATATAAAGAAAGAAGATTTTCAAAAGGTTAGGATGGATACTACTAAATTGATTATGCAGAAAAAAAACCATTTCTCTACTATATCGATTAAGAGCTAAAAATGTTAAGGAGCCAATCTTTAGAATATTTAACCTTTCTAATGGTTACAAATTTCTCTATAATGGGAAAATAATACACATGGAATTAAGTTTGGATAAATACCTTCTAGATATATATTTGGGTGATACTTTGGTTAAAGAGATAACTTTTGACTTTAAGAAGAACGATATAATTACGATTAAACCAAATAAAGACGCTGCTATGGAAGAAGGACAATTATTGTTTGTTGTAATGTACATAGAAAGAGAGCTTTCCTAAAGACGTTTGCTATATAATAAATATGGATATCTTTGGTAATGTTAAAATGACATTAAAGTTAGGTAATACAGTTGTGAGAAATGATATTGCTATGTTAAAAGAAGAGCTTAACTTCATCAAACGGAGTTATGTTATAGAGCTTCAAAGTCGATTGATATCAGAAAATGTTGAAACTCCGTTCTTTTTAATACATAATCTATCTACCGCATACAAATTTCTTTATAAAGGTAGGATAATGCATATAGAATCATCTTACAATACGTATTATATAGATATATATTTAAATGGGTCTCTAGTTGAAACTTTTCCATTACACTTTAATATAAATGATAAATTAGCAGTTTGACCATCTAAAGATTCTGATCTGAAACATGGTAAATTATTATTGCTTCTTATGCATGTAGAAAGAGAAGACGAAGATAGTGATGATGATGGTGAGAATGTTGATAGCATAATATTAAACAGCGATAGTTATTGATTTTCTATATAATAAACAGGATGTATTGTGTTAAGTGTAAGAAGTTAACAGATACGGAGAAAGATACCATTAGAATTGAACAAACAAAGAATGAAAGATATCTAAAGAAAGGTATTTATTCTGTATGTGGTGTTACTAAAACTTTATTCGTTAAAATGCCTGTTTGACTAGAAGAATGTAAAAGTGTTGGAGAAGACATTATAGAAAAAAATTCACAAATCATCTAGAAAAAAACTTTGACAGATTATGTGTAGTTATAAAAGGTATCGATGATCTTTGGCAGGCTGGTCTTGTATAAATGGATAGTGGAGTATTAAAAGGTGTTTCCAAATTAAATAAAGGTTATAAGTATCTTCTAACGATTATAGATGTGTTCTCGAAATATGCGTTTGCTGTTCCTGTTAAAGATAAGAGTGGGAAGAATGTTACAGAAGCATTCGAATCCATATTAAGAACGAGAAAACCTTGTAACTTACAAACTGATCAAGGTAAAGAGTTTTACAATAAAGAGTTTAAGAAGTTGATGGAGGAAAATATGATTAATCATTATTCAACCTATAGTGGTAAGAAAGCTTCTGTTGTTGAGAGATTTAATCGGACACTTAAGCAGAACATGTGGAAAAGGTTCACAACACAAGGGAATTACAAATGGATAGAGATATTACCAACACTAGTTAAAGAGTATAATCATCAAATTCATAGAACAATTGGTTTAAAGCCTATAGAATTTAATAAGAAGAATGAGCAATCAATATTGAAGAAAGTGTATCAAAAAGAATATAAGCGTGTTAAGCCCAAATACAAATTAGGTGATCATGTTCGTATAAGTAAGTCGAAAGGGTTATTTGAGAAAGGATATACACCTAATTGGTCAACAGAAGTGTTTGTTATTAGTGAAGTTATTCCATCCAATCCGCCTACATATAGAATTAAAGATTTAGAAGAAGATGATGTGCAAGGTAGATTTTACGAACCAGAACTATTAAAGACGAAACATAAGGATGAATACTTGATAGAAAAGGTGTTGAGAAAGAAAGGTGATAAAGTATATGTCAAATGGTTAGGATTTGATGATTCGCATAATAGTTGGATAGATAAGAGTAATGTTGTAGTGTAAATATAAATGTTTGTCTTTTATGGAATAATAACCATAAAGGGATAGTTTAAATGAGATAGGGGGTAACGAAACGATAGCCCCATAGCATATATTTCCAGCTCTCGAATAAATTCGTAGGGATTACTTTAAGATTACTAAGAATTAAGAAACTACTTGAATATTTTGATAAAAATTAGCTGGCCTACATCCAAGCCAGCAAAACCCAATTTACTTAGTTGAGTCAAAAGGAACCATATTGCTCCGCTATCATCGCAGGCTCGTTATTGAAAATTGTATGAGGTTGTATGTTTGAAAGGGGGCCAGTGCTGGTGGCCCCAATTGAGTCACTTTGAAAAACTCATCTTACACAGTAAAACTAGGTGGACGAAAATGAAGTTAAAAATCAACATTTTCTATATAATAAATAAGAGTACTATGGATAGTTCTCTTAGTTTAAACGATATTTGCTACGAACAGATTAAAGACAACTATTGGTACGGCGTCTTTGGTGACTTCAAGCTGATTATAGATAAGAACACTGGGTACTTCAATGCAACGAAGTTGTGTCTAGATGGAGGTAAAGAGTTTAAAAATTGGATAAGAAATAAAGAATCAAAAGAACTAATAACATACATTTCCAGCGCTCGAATACGAGCCGATGAAATTATTAAAGAAGTAACAGGAGGTAAAGGGGAAATATGGGTTGAAATAAGAGGAACGTATGTATGTAATGAACTGATTCTGGATATATCCCGATGGCTTTCTCCAGAGTTTTATCTTAAATGTAATCAAATCATTATTAACTACTTCGTTAAAGACTTTCAACAACTACACCTTACTAACAACGATCAGCTTCAAACAAGACTACAAGAAATAGAACAACAGATGAATCAGTTACGTATAAACAATGAGAAATTAGAAACTGAAAATCAACACCTTAAATCAATCGCAGCTGAACATACAGAAGATCCATGGAAAGTACACAAACTAGTTATTGTTAAAAAGAACCTCACAGATAGTCAGCTTCAAGACATAGTAGACAAGTACGACACAGGCAAGCACGATCAGGTTAGACTTTACGAGTCATACAAATATTGGGTTGGAAGGGTTCAGCAGCTCAATATCAAAGCAAGACTTCAATGTCTAAAAGAAAAGTACCCAAGCATGTCAGTGTTATCAGAAACCAAAGATCCAAACTCGGTCAACCTCCTAAACAAAGTCAAAGAAAAATACAGCTGTGTTGTTTCGTATGGTTGTCATGTGGATATTGAAGAAGAAGACGACGAGTTTGTTGTTGATTTGTTTTTGAGTATAAGAGATTCGCAAAGGTAAGGAGTATGACTTTTGGAAACCCCCTATCAAAAGAAGAATTGATTAAAGAAATTGATTGTTAAGGGCATTGAATCAATGCCCCGCGTTAATCCGGAACCACATTTTTTAAATTTATATCATTTTTGTTGGTTTTCTATATAACAAATATGGAAGCACATTTTGATTTATTACATGATAGACTTAAACTAATTCATCATGATCTTAATCTCTTAGCAACAGTACTAGAGAAGCAAATACTGTTAAAGGAAAAAGAATTATTAATAATGCAACAAAAAACATCTGATTTGAGTAGTGATGATGAATATAAATATGGTAGTGATGGTTATGATGATGATGATGATGATGATGATGAGTAAGTTTACAAAAATGATTTAATTTTAATATGTGTATATGTGACTTTGATGGGTTATTCCCATGCAAGTTCTAGACCAACACTCAGTTTTAACATATGTAGGCACATGCAGATGTTTGAACGACGTGTTAAAAAAATGGACGAAAATGAAGTAAAAAATTTTGGTGTAGGTTAAATTGAAGAGTATAAAGATTTTCTATAGTATAAATAAGATGAGTAATTATAGTAAATTCACTGTAGTAGAGTTAAGCCGACAATGTAAAGAGAGGGGGATCAGAAGATATTCCCGATTAAGAAAAGCAGAACTAATAGACCTGCTTAAACAACATGCCGATGAACAAAGCCGAAAACAGATTAGAGATATATTCCCCTTTAAACAAGAAGTAATTGGAAAACCGAAGCCAGCACGTATACCCATCAAAGTTGAATTAGAAGAAACAGCACTCAAGAAGCGTTTACAAACCATTAAAGTCGAAAACACAGGAGGATATAAAGACCCAATAAAATTTTTAGATACAAGTGGAAGAGTCACTATTAACAAAATCAAAGAGGAATTAAAATTTCACCCTGTTAAAGTTAACCTTTTTTTCATTTGTGACTATATTAAAGATAAAGAAATACAAGAGCGCAATTTCAAAACATCAAACGAGAGAATATTAGAATCAACTGACTTAAGTGAATATATACATCATGCAAAACAAAAACTTCGTAGAGAAATGGAAGAATTTCAAGGCCGAGGATCGGAATGGATGTTACATCAAATTAAACACCTAGAAATCAGATTAAATAAGTATGTACCATTACGAGCTTCTTCCTATATTGAAGTTCCAAAGCAGATTAAAGATAAGAAAGCGGTAATGAATATTCAAAATAAAGATAATAAATGTTTCTTATATTCTATTGCAAGTTATTTAAAACCTATTGATAGAACCGTTTCAAAAAATCCTCAAAGTCCCTCTCATTATAAACAACTTGTTAATGAATTACAAAAGAAATATTGTGATGGTATTGAGTTTCCTGTACAGTTAAAAGATATAGTTAAATTTGAAAAAAGAAGTAATATTTCCATCAATATTTACAGCTATGACAAGAACTATAATGTATATCCACTTCAAATCACAAAAAATAAGCAGGAAACTCATATCAATTTATTATATGTAAAAGATGGAAAAAACAATCATTTTTGTTGGATAAAAGACCTATCACGATTAATAAGAAGTCAAGTGACAAAACATACTGAGAAGTTATACTTTTGTGATAGATGTTTAACAAGACACTTTCGAAATGAGAAGCAGTTACAGAACCACGAGCTATATTGTAAAGAGCATGATGCTGTTAGAATAGAACTTGCTAAACCATACGACAATCAAATAAAGTTTCAACACTATAATCGAATATTAAAAGTTCCATTTACGATAATGGCTGACTTCGAATGTATCTTATGACAGTTAAAAATAGAGCATAATTGTAGTAAAACAGTAAAATATCAAAAGCATGAACCAATGAGTTTTTGTTACTATGTCAAATATTCAAATGGGGACTATAAAGCTCCTGTTAGTTATATAGGTCCAGATGTTGCAAAAGTATTTATTGAAATGTTACAAAAGGAAGCAATAGAAATATTAGAAATATATAAAAGGGTAGTTGATATTATCTCGCTTAGTGAGGAGGAAATAGTAGCTTATAACAGTTCGGATACTTGTCATATATGTGAGAAAAACTTGAATGACTTACCACCAGCTGTTGAGAAAAAAATAAATATACTGAAGAAGAAAATACAGTTCTACAAGGATAAAGATGATATGAGTGAAAAATAGAAGAATGGAAGCATGACTTAAATAAATGTTTGTATAAGATAAATAAAAATAAAGCAAAAGTAAGAGATCATGATCATTTAACTGGAAAGTTTAGAGGTGCAGCTCACAGTTATTGCAATTTAAACTATAAAAATCCTAACTTTGTTCCTGTATTTCTTCACAACTTAACTGGCTATGATACGCATTTGTTTATTAAGGAGTTAGCTTATGATACACAGAAAATTAAACTGATCGCTAATAATGAGGAAAGGTACATAACATATGAAAAATATATAAAAGCAGGATCAGAAAAAGATGGAATAAATTTAAGATTTGTTGATTCATTTAGATTTATACCAAAATGTTTAGCAGAGTTAACAAAGAATTTAAAGCCAGAACAATTTCGAGAAACATTAAAGTTTTTCCCGATTGATAAACTTGATTTAGTTAATACTAAAGGTGATTATCCATTTGATTATGTTGATTCATTTGAAAAATTGAAAGAACCTGTCCCATTATCTCCAGAAAAATTTACAAACAGATTAACAGGAGAAAAAATGAGTCCTGAGCGTCATAAGCTTCATGTACGAGTTTGTAAAGAATTCAATCTAGAGTTATTGGAGGACTTAACTGAACATTATAACAAAACAGATGTCCTTCAATTAACAGATATATTTGAAAACTTTAGAGATGTGTTTTTAAAGGCATATGGATTAGATCCTGCTTGGTATTATACAGCACCAGGCCTTTCGTGGGATGCAATGTTAAAGATGACTAAAATTAACTTAGAAATGTTAACTGATTATGATAAAATACTAATGCTAGAAAAGGGTATACAAGGAGGAATCTCACAATGTAGTAAAAGATATGTAAAAGCTAACAACAAATATCTGCAAGATTATAATAAGGATGAGTGTTCAACATACCTAGCATATCTAGACGCAAACAACTTATATGGATGGGCGATGAGTCAATACATGCCTTATAAAGACTTTAAGTGGGTTAAACCTTACATAGATATAATGAACATTCCAGATGATTCAGAAACTGGTTACATATTAGAAGTAGATTTAGAATATCCAAAGTATTTACACAACAAACATTCTGATTTACCATTAGCTCCAGAAAACATGTGTAAACCAGAATCTAAATATGGAATAAGGAAATATATGTAATTCACTATAGGAACTTAAAACTATAGATGTCACTTGGAATGAGATTAAAGAAAGTGCATAGACTATTAGAATTCAAACAATCAGACTGGTTAAAGAAATACATTGATTTAAATACAAATATGAGAACGCAAGCTAAAAACAAGTTTGAAGAAGATTTTTATAAGCTCATGAATAACTCAGTATTCGGAAAAACAATGGAAAATATTAGAAAGAGGCAGCCCATACAATTAGAATGTGATTCTGAAAGAGTAGAAAAATTAATTGCGAAACCTTATTTTGATTACAGAACAATATTTACAGAGCATTTGTGTGCCATACATATGAAAAAAGAGCGATTGACATTTAATAAGCCAATATATGTTGGTATGAGTGTATTAGAACTATGAAAACTGTTAATGTATGATTTTCATTATAACACGATGAAGCCGAAATATGGAAACAATATAGATTTATGTTATATGGATACTGATAGCTTTATATACGAGATTGAGACTGATGACTTTTATAAAGATATACCAGAAATAGTTGACCAGTTTGATACGAGCGAATACGGGGAAAATAACATATATGGACTACCACTAATAATCAAAAAAGTAATAGGTAAGATGAAAGATGAGAATAAAGGTAAGATAATGACGGAGTTTATTGGATTGAGATCAAAGATGTATGCTTATAGAGTAGAAAATAAAGAAGAAAAAAGGCTAAAGGAGTAACTAAATGCGTAGTTGCCAAGGAGTTGCAGTTTGATGATTATAAAGAAAGTTTATTTAAAAATGTTAAAACGTATAAAGACATAAACCTCATTAGAAGTTATAAGCACGATATATATAGTATAACCGTTCATAAGCTAGCATTAGATTCTTCAGATGATAAGATATATATATTACGAGATGGGGTAAATACATCAGCTTGGGGTCATTATAAGATAGAAAATAAGTAGATGTAAGTTAGTTATAAAATTTAGATGTAAGTTAGTTATAAGTTTTTAGGTGTAAGTTTTTATGATTTTAAACGTCATAAAAGCATATGCGATCTCATTTTGCACTATCCTTCTGTGTTAAAGTACAATAGTCAGGGGAGGGTTCATAAATTTTTAATAGTTAGGGGTTGGAGGGAGAGTGGGGCAGAACATACATGTGTCCCCTACTCACACTTATTACGACTTTTTTGAACACACTCGTTACAAGCTTTTTTTCGTCTTCTTTGGACAAGCAGTATTTTAGTAGATTCCTGGAAGTAGTACTTTTCTGAGTCCTTCCATTGATGTTCATTACTTCTAGGTTCTCTTCGGAAGTGCTCTCAATTCTTATGTTAGTCTTATTATATATGTTTGTGTCTCAGTAGTTTTATTGTGATTTGTTACGAACCTAACCATATTCTTTAAAATTTCTGTAAAATCTTGTACAGTCCTGTACATGTATAATAAAAGGTCAGTAGCTAAGTGGTTAACGCATTGAGCTTGTATTCGGCAAGGTTCAAATCCCGGCAAGGTTTAAACTTTTTCAAATGTTTCAATATTAATTTCAATGCATACTGAGTGTAACAACCAACACCTTATCCTCTGAAAAAAGAACAGATGTTGGAACAAGGAAAACTATAGAAAGTCTGCTAATGGAGGCTATCATTTAGAAACTTATGTCCAGCAGTTGTTGCAAAGTTTATATTTTCATCTACATCGAAACATTTTCTGATTCATGTGTGGTCAGTATATTTAGTTCTCTTAACATACAGTGTATAACGATATAAAACATTGCATAGACAGTAGTACCGAGAATAATATGTGGAATTCATTGGAATACACGATCCGAACCATAGAGATTCATCTGAGAAAAAATACTTGTTTCGTTATTCACCTACTTTATAATTTTACGTGTATGAACACATTTCTCAGGGCTAGAACTGCTCTTAGTGCCGATAAAATTTATCTGTCCAGGCGTTCTCAATACTTCAAATTATCTAAACCTCAAACAATAGAATGGGCGTTTTCTTTTTTGACCAAAGGTTGTAATTTAAAGACACCATTGTGTTGAAATAGTCTTCAATACACCACATATCAAAACATCTCAGAGAAATATATCTTCGTTACGGAGATATAACGCTTCTAAGAATGAAAACATGAGCTGCTTAAATCACGGCAGCAGAGTCACTCATTTCAGGGTGACGCAACAGGTCCGTATCTCTCTGGTAGTAGCATTGGAAGCTTCAGGCAATATTTTCATATTACTGTTTCTTACTGCAAACTACAAATAAATTTAGTAGAATAGTTAAAGCAAAAATGTTAAAATAAGTAACAAACTTACTGTATATAAACGTAACGTGTTAATAACACCTATCTTCCTAGTTTGAAATATATTAAACGTCATTTTTATGCTCTATCATTACAAATAGTTTAGATACTTATTCACTTAAGAAAGGATTACTTTAGTATTGTATTACCCCCAAAAATTAGAGTCCAAGCACTATATCAGTTTATGCACAGATTGAGAATATCTAGTCCATCAAATATAGCTTTTGTTTAATGTCAAGATTTGTCGTGAATCTAAACGCTATTACACTGCAGCTACAAATAAGCACTTTTTACACCAAAAGCTCTTAATCCCTTTAAAAGTATTCATATCCTATTACAACCTTTAATTTTTCTACTATTTACTCTCCATATTAGCAGTTGGTCACCACAAATCATTGTTATTACTATTATTATCTTAATAATACAAGAATCGTATTGTATAGCGCTTTACTTCCTTATTACATTTTTACAAGAGAAATGCTTTTGTGCTGGTAATTCTCTAGGTTTCTACAGTAAATTGTCGGATGTATCTTTGTCCAGATGGTTTGTTGGAGAATCAACATCTAAATTCAGTGATCCTGCAGATAGCAGGGTACCCAACTATACGGAAGAAAAAGTACCAGATTCGTTAATGCAGAGCAGTCCTGGGGAGAATAGCTGTATTAATCCTCTAATGGTAGATCCCTAATATTTGGAACAAGAAAATACATTGCCAGGGTATCTAGACGAACTTGTTAAAAATTATTCAGATGCGTTTTGTAAAACATGGCAAAGTTAAAGTTGTGGAATATCAAATAAGAGTATATAATGAATCGTCAATTAGAAATCAAGCGTATCCATTAAGTAAACAAGATCTGAAGTATATGGGTGTTATTTTAGATGAGCTATTAATTGACGGCATGATAGAAAAATCTGATAGTGAATGACGTTTCCCAAGTTTTTTAGTTAATAAAAAATAGGGTGACAAGAAATTAATTTTTAATTATCAGTATATAAATTCTCTGTTATATTTAAGTCCTCAATATACTCCTAGGACGGAGGATATATTGGCAGAGATATCTAAAGGGAAAATTAGATCAAATCTAGATGTCAGAGGGGCTTATTTACAAATTCCGTTCTCTGAAAATTCTAGCAAATTCTATGTGTGCCTTGATGACACATACGGGGCTATTTCATTGGCGTTTTTTGTCATTTGGCTTAGCTACACGTTCCCATATGTTATCAAAAAATTATGACTGAATTATTGTATTCAATCAAACTTTTAGGAATTGAGTGGTTCTTCGATGGCATAATTATCTTCCAAAATAGTATCAAAGAGCATAAGTGTGTTTTAGAATTGAAATTGCAGAAAATCAGAGAAGCTGGGGTAGCGTATTCTTTAAGTAACTCGACCTTATTTCAGACTAATTTATCGTATCTGGGATATGTTGTAGATAGAAATGACTTATTTCTACATCCCTCTACACTAGAAAATATTAAAAATTTGCATCCATCCTAAAACAGAAGGGGTTTGTTAGCTTTAAAGCATTCCTGCAATATTATTCCAAATTTATTCAACATTTTCAGGAAGTTCCTGAACGCATTAACCGATAAAGATCAGCAAAAGTTGAGATTTTTGGGAGGCCTTAGCAGCAAGCTGCAATAGATAAAAAAATATTTTTTGAGGCTCATATTGTGTTATGCGTACCAAAATTTAAATGGTAAGTTTTTGATCAGTGTAGATGCATGAACTAAAATCTTAGGGGGATGTCTAGAAGAGCAATTAAATAACGAGCTGTCACGGCCCATAGCATATTTTAGTCATAAACTTCGTCCCTATGATTTATATAAGCCTTTATACTTGTTGAAATTGATTGCCTTAGTTGAATGTATGTAAAGTTTCGAACCATATTTATATAAAAAAATTGAAGTTCGTGTTGATCATCAAGGACTTGCCTATGCCATACGAAATTTAAAGAAGGTAAACAATTTTGGAAGTTTATTATATACACTGTTAGGATTTGATTTTGAAGTTAAACATGTACCTAGTGTGTTAAACACATCTTCAGATTTTATTTGTAGGATCCATGACACGCTGATGTTTGAGTCAGTTGAACTAGAATCTAGTTGTATTGATCAGGTAATAAATATGTGTAAAATTAACTTCTGGTTAATGCCATTTGCCTTTCAGTCTGTGTTTACTCATCTAGGAAAGGATGATGAGTTGATGTAAATTATAAAGCAATTAGATAATAATGTACACGTGGATGGTTATAAACTTGTTCGGGAATTACAATATAAGCAAGGTTTATAGTTCATTGGATGTTTAATAAAACATACTTTACAATGATGTATACATCATGTCCGCCATTTTTATAAGAGGGAAAGTCTAGAGGGATTTTTAGGGAAATTCCCTAAAAATAGTAGATTTTTTGTCTCGTGACACTGTTCATATAGTGATATAGAAACGGGAATTGCACCAGGTTAATCCTATTGAAAAACTGATCTTTAACTCCAAAAGTATACAACAAAATTCTTACTTTCCTCGACTTTTAAACGTTATTCAAGATAATAAACAAAAAATGAATATTGACCTACAAAAACAAATATCAATAATTCACAATGGATCAAAAGCACAACTGCTTTACAAACTATGAAAATAGAACATTTGTACTTACAATTAATTCTTCCTTTTGTAGTGCGAGTCACTTTCTCTAACTAAAAACCAGCATTAGTTGCACATCATATGAGGAATTCATTTACCTTAACAACGTTACTCCATTTTCTGAATGTCCTGATGGAATCGTTCCTGTTACTCGTCACTTACAGCTCCTAAATTCTCGGGGAAAATTCCAATTGGGAATGAAGAAAGTGAATATGATGAAAGTGAAGATCCCTTGTTTTACTTTCGCGTCACTAAGTTTTGGAAACTGACTTCTAAGATACGGGAAACCTTCTTAATTCTTGTCCATAGCCTTGACAAAGTTTTTCATTAAGCCTAGTTTCATATGTAAAGGCGGCAGTAGAATATTTTTCTGAATTAACTAAGGGAGAATACTTAACATTGTGTTTCCCTGGCATATATGTTTCTATTGGGGACCATTCTTTTTGAATGTAGTGTGATTCAGTTGCCCTATTGTCCCACAAACAATGAAAACAACAGTATTTTGTAAATCCTTCCTGGAGCCCCAGTAATATAGCAATGACCTTTAAATCAACACAAATTTGCCAACAGTACTTGTTATAATGTACCACAGCTAACAACACAGACAAACTTTCATAAGTTTCCTTCGTCTCTACGGATTATGCCATTGGAATTGATGGTTTACTGTTCCCATTATGTGGCAAACAGCCTTAAGACTTGTTGTAGAATAGTCGATAAAGAACCTCCATTCTCCAGGGATGTGTTGGAAACCTAGTGCATCCATTAAACCATCTATATTTGTACATGCACAGAGGGAATTTTTCATTATATAGTAACCTGAAAATTGTTCATGTCAGTTTCTGAAAATTGAAATTCTGGTGGTAGGGGCCAGTAAATTCCATTCTTGAAGTCTCGATTCAAGCAACTCAGCTTGTTGCTTACTCAGATTTAGATCCTTCACTATGTCATTCAGTCTGGACTGGTTAACAAGAAGAGGCGTGTTTTTGGTTGGGCTAAAGTTTGGATCAAAGGAAGTTGGTTGTTCGGGCAACTCATCTACTTGCTCTTCTGCTGGAGTTTCTTCTGACCTTGCATATGGTCAGGAATTGGGAGTTCAGGTCCATATGGTATGGGTTTTAGAGCGCATGGTACTCAATATTTGATTTTGTTCCTTTAGAATGAACCCAAATTTTTGTTATACAGAAATAACAGTCTTCAGCATGACTGGTTGGTTCTCGCCAGACCATTGGCACCGCAAAAGGCATAGCTCGAGATTTATTGCCACTTTTCCAGTTACACAGCACACATGGGGAGCCCACATTTTATCTTCATCAACCACATCACGCCTAAAATAGCTATAATAACCTTGTTTTAACGTTTCTGTTAATGCACGGCGCTGACTTTTCACAGTATATTTTCCACACACGTAACAGGAAGTGTTCAGTGAGTTTACACACGCACGTTGCGAACTCTTTATAAAGGAGAAAGAAAAACCCGCACACGCACTTACGACCACTTGTCACAGGTAAATCCAAATTAAAATTAAACCTACAATATGCATGTAGTTACACAACACTTCCTTATCTATTTACCATAGACCTGACAATATATCAGTAGAGTCCGATTTTGCTCAGCACTATTGCATCAGATAAACACGTGTTGTTGTACAGCTGTGTCATTGCAATCACATGCCAGGTGGTACAAAACCACAGACCTCTTACTCCATGTATTGTACTCTCATTTTTCGTATTTGTGCTTGTATGGGTAATTGAAATTGTTTTTTTTCTTTCGGTGCAAAAAATGCAACATCACGTCTTAAAATAAGTAGTACAAACAACATATCTGCAGCTATATGTATTTCTCTAGAAATAAGTATACGATTGTTCTGAAATTTGCTAGGTTTCTTACGTATAAATCAAAGTTTTATATGGTGTCATTTTTGTATTTATATTTCAAGGGCCAGTGGCACTAAAATGTGAAAAGAAAGGTATATTTTGAGCGAATTTTTCAGCCCCCTCCGTTGTGGGTGATGGTGAAGAACGGATTGCACTTTCGAATTCAGCGAACAAAGTTCCTTTAGGATCAGATGTTTTCTTTCATGTGGCAAAAACCTTGTTTGCTAGTGAGCTATTGATTTGTTGAATTGATATAAATCTATATTTTGGCGCAATTCCCGCTTCTGTATCACTATATGAACAGTGACATGAGACAAAAAATCTACTTTTTTTAGGGAATTTCCCGAAAAATCCCTTTAGAATTTCCCTTTTATAAAAAAGTGTACACATAATGGTAAAGTATGTTTCATTACAAATCGAATGACGTATAAACCTTGCTTATATTGTAATTCCCGTGGAAGTTACATGTGATTTTTCTGCACCTATTGTATATGGTAAAATGAACAGTACACATAGCTTATATTTATAGAAATATATTTATTTCTCAATGAAGAATGATGCGACTCAGATGAAACTTACAGGGTTTACTAAGTATAAATCAAGCTAACCTAGAATATAATTTCTATGTTTATATTGCTAAGGGTATCCGAGCTAGAGGTACAAAAATGAAGAAAAAGGGAAATTTCCCAAAAATCCCTCTGTCACGGGAAAACTGTGCGTGATAGAGAAAAACGGATTGCAGATTGGAATTCAGCGGCCAAAGTTCCTTAAGATCAGGTGTTTTCTCTCATGTGGCAGAAAAAAGTTAAAATTTGTTGACTAGTGTTATTTTGTAGTAGTTTTTAGGATAAAGTTCTTCCAAAAAAATAAACCAACAGATTAGCAACCAATGTTTTGTTTACTGATTTTCTGGAGCAAAAAAAATTAGACTCCTGGGTAGACCTTGACAACTTTAAAATTGCGGCTCCCCTCCTGGGCCAGGGGTGACCATTCCTTGCACGTGCACGGGCGAAATTTCTCCCACATTTATCACTGTCCTTTTACCCTCCACAAAAAGGTGCATAAATTATTAGCAATATTTCTCCACTCATCTAATGAATTCCACACTGATTTGCATGTCTCATACATAGAAGGCAGGGACGTACGCAGAGGTGTCCAGTCAACCCCGAAATTTATATTTTTGTGTACATATAGCCTAATTTTATTGGCAATTTTAGAAAGTTTAATTGAAAATACCCTTCTATTAAGTCTTTAGCCCCTCCGAAATAAATTCTTGTGTACGCTACTGATAGAAGGATTTGATTTTGGGAGCGCTTGTGATTAAACGTTCTTTTGGGGTATTCCTGGGTTCACCCCAGGATAAATTTTGAACATAACCACAATTTT
Source organism: Thermobia domestica (assembly GCF_964235325.1). Lineage (NCBI taxonomy): Eukaryota > Metazoa > Arthropoda > Insecta > Zygentoma > Lepismatidae > Thermobia > Thermobia domestica. Next base: position 138,759,479 of record NC_137460.1, read on the forward strand.
AGAGTAAACACATACCTAAGAGACCTCGTGATGGATTTCGATGTTTAAGTAGTGGTTGCTACCTCGATGTCTAGGTGTAGATGGATGTCGGGCCCTCGCAGTAACTCCTCAGTTTGAGAAGAAACATTACTGTAAAACCGCTGAAATTATTGCATAAAAATCACTGCAAAACGACATTTGGAAATTTGGACATTTGGGAAGGACCAAGCAGTTTATAGATAGGAATGTACGTGAAACTAGACATGTGAAATGCTAAAATCTCCTCTCTTCTTTCACAAAAATATTTTAAGCCTCATCTCTTGTCCATCTTTATAAATAAATCAAAGACTTCTACATTTGTTTCAATTTTCTTTGAAAAAGATGCCTTCATTCAGCACTCAGGCGAGAAATCATTTTCCAGTAAAATGAAGAAAAACAGTTAAGTGTTCAGATTTCGTTTCGCAGGCGGTATAAACTGCAGCAAACGAAGCTTCGGCATTCCAATTCCATTATCTAACATTTTCTCTTTATGGATTTGTGCCTGTCTTTACGGATATTTCTTTACCGTATATCAGAAACGAATTTAGAAAAAACACTTTTTTAGTAATCTCAGAATTGGGGGAGTGGAATGAAGTTTTCAAACATATATTTAATTAACACATTTTTTAAAAAAAATACACAATATACGGACTTAAGCCCAAAATCCCCTTTTGTGTAACCGCCACTGTCTTTTATAATAATAAGCTATAGTATAATTCTCAAATAAATATGAATAACTTACCTGAGATTCACATTTCAGTTGCTATTTTCTTTCATTCTCTATATAAAACGTGTCATTATGTTGTTGATAGTGTTTCTTATCTAATATTTCTGGAACATTCCTCACCAGTTGTATTAATATGTTTTTCATAATGCAATTTAACGTTGCAGCAAGACCCCTCGAGTATAGACATACAGAACCCTCTGTGGACGAAATTTTAAACAAATGAAGACTTTATTCCGTGCAGTGCTTCAGGGAGAACCAAAGAGAACATGACGCACAGAGATTGTACTCTGTTGTTTATCACCGCGACCACTAATTCACCCTCGCGGTCTAACTCTAGTTCGCAATGTAACGTACATCTTCGGCATGAGCATAACCGTTTGAATCCATGTGTTTCTGCCAGTATCGAGGGTGCTATCGCAGTCTAAACCTCGACCTCGATCACGAGGTATCTTTGGATTCTGTGTTTCTATCCTTAGGCCTCATTTTAACAACTTATGCAACTGTTGGGGATTCCTGACGCTCTGATTACGCCAATGCTTAGTAGCATGCATTCTTCCTAAACATCATCTGTCTTTGTTCACTTCCACGATCAGCCATAATTTTATTCTTTCAAGTCAAAGATAATACATTCGTTCTCCTTCGCATTTGGCGTTCTTAAAAGTAAAATTATGGTATAGCTAAACGTGCGATTTTGCCATTTTCAATGTAAATTTCTGTCCCCTCTTCCGCCAAACAAATCTCATGGGCGCAAGTTGCGTGTATGATCTCCTTTCTTAAATACAGAAAAAATGAATTTGGATATTTTCTGCAAGGCTATTGGCGAGATATAGAATTTCATGTCCAATGTTTCTGTTTACTTGGTACTGGAATTAATAGAATTTGAAGTTATTGTTCTGTGTAATATAATTGTGCAGAACAGCCATAGATAAATGTTTTGTGCTGCTACATATAAATGTATGGAAATTGTTAGGAAAATTTATGCAGGAGTAGAAAATATCCTTCCCAGTCTGGAACAACAGTAATTAAGTTAGTGCCAGGGAAATAAAAACTGGAGACGGTGAATTTCCTTAGATTTTCCCCTTAGAAATAAGCGTTTCATAAGTAACAACCGTTATGTGTCTGAAGTATGACTGCCTATCGTTCTGTGTGGCTCCGTGGATGAGTGTGTATAGTCGTTGCTTGGTAAGTGTGAGTTTCATACATCGAGTCCTGTTTAGGGCAGTTCAATTTTTTTCATTCCTTGTTTCAAATATCTGAAGATTTTTCTCTCCCTCTGCAATCATCTGATGCTCTCAACGCAGTTTTCCTCTTGAATTCAACAATTGGTAGTGGGGTTCTGTCAGGTTCGGGTGAGCTTTTACATGTCTACTTACAAAATCAAAATTTGCGACAAAATATGCATTATATTCGGTCATTATGTCTCAAATTCTAAATTTGCACATGTGACTGTATCTCCCTTTCATCGTATTTGCATTTCTCGTTCTCCAATGTCATCAGCTATGACACAAGATGGCTCGGAAGTAAGACTTCAAATCATAAATGCGCTATACCAATGGGTTCACTCTCAATAAGCATTTGATTAAATATTTGTGTTTTTATAGTGAAGGTTTCGTTTCGTTGTTCCTATCCTCCTGAAGTGACAGAATATTTATTCAGACTCTGCAAAGTAATTTCAGATCAAACGACTATATAGAAACAGGTTCTAACTTTAAGTTATTGATTTAATTTATCTTCACAAATAGGACAAATATCAGGTAATATTTTTGCCCCAAGAACAAAGTCTGAGTTTCACGTCATTTTGGAGAAATGATGCTGTAGACGGTAGTGGGATTTTCTTCCAAGTGTACTGGAATTTTCAGTACATTTCGATTATGCCACCCGCCTTCTTTTAAAGTTAATTCGGTTGCAATACTTCCCGCAAAATACTTCGGACTCAACTGGTGGAGTACCTAAGCCGTAAATCTCCATATGGCTCCAAATCTCCATCCAGAAGTGCCCCTTATTTTACAAGAATCTCATGAAAGTTAAATATGCACAGTGGCCAGAATTATTATATTTATTACATTATAACAAGATATAGAAAGGCTACTCCATATCAGCTTTGAACACGCTTTGCAGTAAATAGTGCAGTATGGAATTGCCGTCCATAGATGTAGATTTTCAGATATTACTGTATTATTTGACTTGTAAGTCTGGTGGTAGGACATAAGGTTGTGCAAACGTACCCACGGTCTTATGATGTTTAGAGTTGGCTCGACATCAACAACAAATCATACACCCGGAGGTGGAGTCGTGGTTTAATGGAATACATATAAGAAGCTGGTAATCATAATATGAACAACGATGGAAATGAATGTGTAGTACTTAATGTTAGCTCATGAACGATGAGATTTGAGATGCAGAGAAAACCTTTATTGAAGAAGAACACACTCTAAATGACTCACTGGAAAACTATATGGACAATATTAATTGTAAATACGATTACAACCGAACTCAGATTCGCAACAACCCTACATGAGTGGAGAATCTAGCCCGGGGCGGAGGGATCTAGGCCCCAGGCCTTTAGTAACAACAAGAATCTATTGCTTATATAATTTTGAAAGTTTATAGTAAAATTATGATATACCTATCATAGTCTGAGTTTCCGTTGGCTCCCCAGTTTTTAGTTCAAAATCCGCCATTACCATATACACCTGTCCAGGACCTCTTTACATATTTCGGACGGTTTTTCCAGTGTTACCTTGAAATTTACCTTCAATGACGTCGTCGGATGAAAAAAATGACAATCGAATTCAGCGACTCGCAAACTAATATTACTTATTTTTTGTTCAGATTTTTGCAATGTTTCCTCTCGATTTAACCTTCAAACGGCCTTCAATCCGATGAGATGGGAATCAACTGATTCGGATCCGATTCGGAATCAGCGACTTCAGAATCAATAGTATATCCTAGTGACACTCGTTCATACTTCATAGATAAAATGCGGGGTTTCCTGGCTTCGTGCCCATTGAGACTATTGTTCAAGGGATTAAAATGCACTACATACTACATACATCCATACACATTGTGCCGCGGAGGACTTTGCATTTGTATGAAATTCACCTATATCCCGAGGATACACTTCGCGAATATACCTTCTAATACCAGTTGTTTCTTATTCAGCATGTAGGAGATACATCTCTTTGAATTTCTAATCACTGTCCTTAATCTATTATATAATCTGGAAATAAGAGTACTGTGTAGTGGAAAAAGCTGAGCGTTTCCTTACTTTCCATCAGAAAGTCGTAACGCCCTCTTTCACTATGCTGGTATTTACGGAACTAATTTACGCACTAAGCACGTGCGGTTTGGTTCGTTCGCTTTTGTATGTTTGTGACGTTAAAGGCACATATCAAATTCACAACCATAGATCGGAAACATCTGTATACACACACATTGTCTTTGTAATATACCTTATGCAATTTAATATACTCGGATTTATACTTTTATGTTTACAATTTAAGACTATAATGTTATTTATTATAATTCATCTTACCCATCATTTCTAAATCTCCAAACAGAATATCTCGCATGTACCTCATTTGTGGGAACATGAGCATTATGTAGCCTACTGCATTTATCTCAAACCTGTGAAAACAAAATAATTTTTTTTTGCAAAAAAATGTTGCGAACAGCATATTTAGCTATTTTAACTGTTATACAACATTTCAAATTTTATATACATGAGTTACAAGTTTATGAAAATGTGACACTGTTGCTAATATTATAAAAATGATATTACATCTGATCAACTGGAACAAATGCCATTAACTTAGAGAGTCATGAAAACGTACAACAATTTACAAATAAATTCACAAGATACTTGTTTTCTCAAAGAAAATTTTCTTTCTTCCTAGATTGATGTTATTTTATGTATTTAATTCATTTATATTAATATGAAGTGCTTTTTTTCTTTTCCCAATATCATAAATTTTATACAATATTAGTATTTTACTATGAATATAGTATTACAATATAGTTAACAACCTTTTGTGCTGATATTCATGCTGGATATTTATTAATAAGGGTTAGCAAAACATTATAAATAGATGTAATTGTACATAAATACGTACTTGAGAGTTCCGAAATCAATAGTCTGGAAATTTGCATTGTCACATGTATCAAAGCAGCTGCAGTGTCGCTTTTCAGATGACTTTTCTAAAGAAAGAAAATACTAAATATTTTTACGTTTATTGATGAAATAATTAAATAATTAAAGTGGGAAAAGCATAGCAGCTACAAGCTTGGATTTTTATATTGTATTTATTGTTATAATATATTTTAAAATGGATCTTATCTAGTCGTGCACAGAATACAACCTATGTTAAATAAATATAACCCTTCCCGCTAGTCTATGAGCTAACGAGCATACTTTCGTTGGACAGGGTCCTGGAAAAAAGTCACTCATTTGTCAACCTCCTAATTTATAGGAAACAAATATTGTGTTTGTAATTTCTCACTATATGATATCAATATATATGCTGCATATTACATATTGGGAATTCTTCAACTCTGTTTATAATTTTAAGGTTGTTGCAATGAATACAAGAGAAGTCAAGATGAAGTGCTACATCGTTATATTGAATTTGATGATTGTAGAAACGTTTTTCAATTCTCGTGATAGAAACTGTAGAGTTTCTTCTATATACGTCGCAGACGATTATCTTGTCACTTTCATTCCTCCCAGGTTAGAAGCAGAATAATGGATCTATCCGTCCGCTGTTAAGAATAGTAACGCTCGTACTATGTAAAACAGAAGTTATTCACCAGTATGCATTGCGAATAACTAATATGCAATTGAAACATTAAAATGTAGGAATAACGAAATGGAAGAAAACAATATGAAGCACTACTAATCCTGCAGAAGTGCGCTATCTAAAAAAAATCAGGTATAATTATTGGAAACTATCAATTAATTTCAAAAGAATATACATGATAATTTAAGGTTACAACTAAGAATCGTACTTTAGATTTTAATATTATGATTTAGGAATGTACATACATGGTATTTCAAAACAATGTCGACAGTGTTAGGGAGTTAATTCATGTGAGCAAAGTAAGGCGAAAAGTAAAGACCAATGTTAGCTTAGAAATGCTTCCTTTCTTCGCTATGGCCAGCAATGTTTAAACGAAAAAATGCAAAATTACCTAAAGCTAGAAAAGGAAATGGCGGATCAAAGTCGAGTAAAAGGAAATGTCGATTAGTTTAAACGTAGACCATTTTAATGCACAATTTCACGTAATGCAAGATTAACGCAAGAGTGACCATGAGCAAACTGTAGAACTAATAAGCTAATTTATCACATGTTTATTGTGTGAAAGTAATCAATTTTCAAATTCAGTATTCCAAGAATACCGAGAATCACAGATACATATATTTGGTAAATCTACTTCGAATCAGTAATGAACAAAGTGTCGGAGGAAAAACTGTCCCTGATGTGAATATATCTATTGAGTATATGACTTATCATTTACGAAGAATATTGAATATGCACGATGTGCGAGTTTGTTGCTTTTATAAATTTACTTAATGATATATTGTACTTTAGAAACAATTTATCACTTTATTTTCATTGTCATTGTTATTTCAAAAACTGAGAACCTATTCTTTGAGAGTTTACATTCTTGAATTATTGCACTATTGAATCTGTATATCATTTTTACCTTCGCTGTTATTTGACTGTATTTCCCCTTTTAGTCTTGACTTTCTCTTTGTTTAAGTTTCATAGCGAATTTCCTTGGCGATGTCCTTCTACTATTATGCTCTAATTCATTTCGGATCACTTGAATTACGAAAAAAACTTTAGAATTAATAGGAATGCTAAAGGGGGAGACGAGAGTGAATTATCTTACCCGCTTATAATGCCTGACCCTCAGACATATTGCATTGTAATATTCCTCAAGAGATATAAACCTAATTATTACGGTATACGAAAATTTGCTGCTCTCAATTTTCTTCTCTCCCCTTCAAACTCAATGAAATTAAAGCTGGCATCGTCAGTATGAAGAATCTTTAAGTGCTATCTTGCACCAATATCTTAAAAACGCCAAATACTTTCATTGAATATTTTATAGGTTAAGAAATAATCATTGTGACTTAACGAAGCAGTCGATACTAGTTCCCTATTTTTGATAACGTAAGTCCTGCTGAATTAGTCTTAATCGTCTCCTAAATGCTATTATGTGAAATATGTTAAACGAAGACTAGACTAGACAAGACTAGAATATGCCTCACATAGACAGACATTATCAATATGAATTGAAATAGTTGTACTACTTTTTGACGCTCTTACTTGTTACTACATCTTGTTTCTTGTCATATTCTGCTCATCTTTTCTTCGTCAATTCTGCTTCTTCCTTCCTTTGGCTACTAGAAAATTGCCTCAATTACTTCGGTATCCATTATACGACTTATAGTCCTTAGTATACATAAATTGAACCTACTTGATTATTTTATATGCTATTCATTAAATTCATATTGTCTTACAATTAACTTGGGTAGAAGTTCTCAAACTTTTGAACACTAATATCGTCTACAGACACCTTCCTCCTTACAAATAATAAAAGTAATTATACGTATTAAAATTCACTTTAACAGCGACAAACCAAGAATACGTCCGCGAGTCCTGGAGGGGCGGAGCCTGCTACGTAAAAACAAATGACCTGTAAGACGTACTTACAATTTCCGATCGAGAAGAACTTTACAAATTTCACACCTTAAATGCCAATATATATATTCATGCGATATTCATGCGAATCGTATCTCCTGCTCCAAATCGGCAGAGTGATTTTGTGCTGATTTCTAGAGCGAGATATTCATCTTATAACGGCAGTGGACAACATTACATCCATGAGTTTTCTCAGTTTTACCGTTTTCTCCTACACTCATTCCATGAATTATTTTGCAATAATTAGCATTCTTTAACATTCTCTCCAATAGGTACTGAAGATACGTTAAAAACTTTCTTCCATTTAAGGCTGTTTTCTCTCTTCCAAAGCTCATTCTGTATTAAGACAAAATAAATGTATTAATATCTGTATCTTTGATTGTTTCAAATTCTAACAGTGTTCTTGTAACAAAAACGAACGTACAATCATTTTTGTTCATTAAAATACTAGTATTGTATTTGATTGTTGTTCAATTTTAAGTCACAATTTTGGAATATAATGCTCCAGTTTTTTTTGGGAGACTTCTTCTGATGTATTTACACCATCTTCAATTGTCCACTAACGGGATCTGCGAGTAATAATAATTGATGTTCCTTTTTACTCGACTTTAATCCGCTATTTTATTTTCGAGTTAGAAATATTCTTGTATTTTTCCGAAAAATTATCAGCTTGTCATACCACCGAGGGCAAGTATTTCTTCATCAGTATGGGTCTATACTAGGCATCTTATCTTCGTCTCATGAACCATCTCCTACCGGTAGTCGGTGTTCTTTCAAAACACCATGAACGTGTTTTGATGGTAAACACCTTCATCACTCTTTTCAGATTTATCTCATCGGTATGTAAATGTGGCTCTTCCCACGAAGATCTTTCATTGTCCAGCGAATGCTTAGGTAGCAATCAATAGATCAAATGCCCATCGGAAACAGCAAAACGCAACTATTCATAACATTCTTCTCTATTTTAAGGTGAGACAGACCTGTGAATCTCTGACAGTAGTTGTAATTAAAATACCTCTTATTTGCTTGCAAATGGGATCAACAGACAAAAAAAATACAATATCATTTTTTCAGTGCCAATTATGTCATCAAATTGTCAAATTAAGTTTACATAAGTGCAAATAAAAACGTAATAGAAAGTGACTGTAACGGAGGTTAAAGATTTCAAAAGTATTTAATGCATTTTCTTGTGTAAAGGAAATAGGTAAAAGCGATGTAACAAACGCAGATGATCTCGACAGATTTTCATTATACTTATCAGAAATCTATACTGGTATTTGCCTTTGAAAGTAGTCAGTGCAATCTTGATTGACTGCCTGTGTTATGATTGACTGCTCGTCGCTGAGGCATTTATTATAGGCACAAATCTCTGCATAGAAATTATTTAAGCTTACTTTTCTTTTCAATATATCTACCAATAAAACTATTGTAAAATATTGTAAACATGGACATTTAAACATAATATATTTTCAGGTAGTTAGATATAACTTTGAATCTACACTTTTTAATAACATATTTCTACTCCTCGAACGATAAGCAAATTATAGGGGTTGTATCAGAGTAACTAAATTGAAACTGAATTTCTTAGTATGGCATTCCAAACTAAATCTTCAAGCATGCAAACTAAATCTTCACTTCATAATGATATCTAAAGATTGCGGCCCAAGAATTTGTTACTCTCTCGCATTTGTTATAATAACTTGAACCAATATATACGGATTTTAGTTTTCCAAATGCCAAATTACAAAAAACTAAAAAAAAAGATAACCTGATATTAATTATTGAATTAAGGTACATTTTCAAAAGAAATTTTTATAGAATGAAAATATTTTTTAAACTTAAGTCTAATATCTCAAACTTGAAGATAATAAATAGTAATTTCAAGTACATTGCTCTAAATCTTTAGAGAGTCTCTTGTACTTTTTATGAATATATGCATTTACAATAACGCAGGACGCATTAGAAGTGATTTAAGATAATAGTTCACAATTGGATGGAGCTACAAAAGTTGTATATCAGACATTGTATACACCGTCCGCAACTTCTTCTGGTTACATCTTGAGCATTAGTACAGATCATTCCACAACAGTTTTAACAAAATTCAGTCCATGTTTTCAAAATTCACATCTGGTGAAAGAACCACTGCGAAGAGATATTTTACAGTGACAATTAATTTTATTCAAGAGCACATGAGGCACCGATGGTAAAGTTGTTAATATTGTAAACTTTTTTTCACTTTTCACGTTGGAACCCCTATTTCCCAACCACATCTGGACTTGAAAGTATGCTTTTAGTGAATTTTTGTTTTGTAGCTGCAGACGTTACAGGTAGGTTTGCAAGATAAAAGGTGGATAACAGCGACAGATGACCACGAGTTCCAGACCCTCTCTATCGAACAAGATCAATATCTTCGCCTTCCTTACAGCCGTACATTCTCACCAACAATGTTTCTCCTCTAACTACTATAAATTCAGAGTCTTTGTTTGGACAATTAAAAAAAGATGTATAAAAACCTAATTCGTTATCTGTTTCTATCAATTTGAAACAAGACTACGCTCCTTGAAGAGATCTGATGTTGTGTCACAGCTTCCTAATGCATGTAATGCACGTATCAAAGCTGAAAGGGGCTCCGGTTTCTTAGTAATAATCCCAATATTGCAACACTTAATTCCTCTTATGGTAGACTGAATTTACGAAGTACAGGTGATTTTCTTGCTTTGGGTCCCCTGTCATAATTGCTAATTAATCAGTATCTGTACCAAGAATATCAACTGACTCCTGTGTAGCACACATATTAAATAGTTCTTGATACTATCATTACCTCGGCATCTCCTTCCTTTGCAAAATGGTAATGCTCTAAGACAACAATAATGGAGTATTTTTCAATGAGACCTGTCTTATTGCGTGAAATACAGAGAAAATCGCCCTATCTCACCGAGGAAAACATTTTACATTCAATGCTAATTGATGCTGCCATTCTAGATCTCGTTCTATTTTGTTGGTCCATGTTTCTTGTATTTTTGGGTTATAACCACCAAATACTACCGCAGTATCACCAACGTTGTGGTTAATGTAACTATAGTAATTGGAACATATCTTTTATATGCCAAGTCATGCATGTTTGTCCAAACTACAGTAAGAAATTCACCAAGAAGATATTCGCCATTTATTATAAAGATAACGAAGAACGTTAGTTCGTTTTTTGTGTAGGTTTGTATACAAAAAAACCTGACACCGTAAGTTGAATGCGAATGGAAATAAGGCGAAGTTCAGTTGTTCGTGTGGGTATATCCAACATACTACCTAAAACAGTTTACATACACTGTGAAATTGCGTGAGGACAGAGCGAACATGGAACCTAAACAGAGCGCCATAAGGGAGTGTGTGCGATACTAGTTAAAACAGTGCCAAATGCCGCTCCTGCGGGGTGGAAGATTTTCCAGATATGCCAGGAGGGTATCGTGACTACACGGCAGTGCAGCGGTTGTTTAATATGTTTAAGGACAGTGACGAAACACTAGAAGACGTACTACATGCTGCAAGACCAATACATGTATAGAATGATCTTGAGGCTTCAATTGGGGCAAGCAGTGCTCAGACCTGTGAGGAACTGAGATTACAATTCAGTGTGAATGGTGAAAACATTCGGCGCCTACCTCTATCAACATAGGAATCTACATATTGGGTCGAGGGTCCCACATGATTTGACTCCGGGCCAGAAAGCAAAGCAAGAACTCACTTGTGTCATTTTGCTGTATCGTCCGAAGAAGGACCCCTTTCTCAATAAGATGGTGACACGTGATGAGAAGTGGGTCCTGTACGATGCTCCATGCCGTCGTCATCATTGGTTGGCATCCTATGGGCCGGTTACAAACCAGTCGAGACCATCACAGCCTAGAACAAGGTCCTCCTGTGTGTTTGGTTAACTGCGCGCTGCATAGTTTATCGGGGACTGCGGCTAGGTGGCCAGAGCATCAACGCAACTGTGTACTATCAGCACCTGAGCCGTGTACAAGAAAAAGTCAAAACTCTGGAGCCAGCACTTCTGAATCGCAAAGGGATCCTACTCTGATAGGACAAGGCTAAGCCTCACGTGGTTAGTATTACAAGGGACACAATTCTAGGCATTGGGTGTAAATAATATTGGATCTGCCATACTTCCCGAACATTGCACCATCCAATTAATGGGTTGTTCCATTTTATGGATAATCACCTTAGGGAACATCAGTTCAGTTCCTACTGGACGTGCCAAATGCACTTGATACCTTCTTCGATTGACGGCCTACTAATTTCTACAGCGATGGAGATGATGGCCTTCCAAATTGTTCATAGAAGGCCGTCGATACTGATGGATACTCTTTTTATATTCGAGTTACTTCTTAAGTGACATATTTATGTTTGATAGTGGTGGGTGAAAAAGCGACAGAACTTTTTTAGTTACTTTTATACATAATACAGATTTTCTTGACACAACAAACTATGTTCTCAATGATATTAGCAAGTGTAAATTTGGATATTTTTGTAAATGAGAACTTATCAAACAACGCATGTGTTACTGGAGCTAGTTCTTAATTCATGTATTAAGGAAAATCTTCATAAGAGCTGATAATGCAATCAATCCTACTGCACAGTTTCAAAACGCTTATTGGATCTGGTTAATTTCTTATTGTAACAGTATGTTTTGTACCAGAAACCGAAAAAAACTTAGTTTTCCGTTGGAACTGCTTAATTTCGGATGATAACTGTACTTTTGGTAGCAGACAAAGGGATAACCTCGTTTTTCGTTTTAGATTCAGAGAGCTCATTTCGTTCCCAATTATATTCTCTGTTCTCATTTTTTTTTTACAATTCGTTCTTTCTTCAGCTATTAATTCCATAGCTGTGCTATACAGATCAGAAACACATTGTATCCCAAACATCGAGAATGATTCTCTAGCATATTCATAAAGATAATCATATCTTTATCATCGCGAATTTGTCTTGAATCTCGTGATTCAACATGTTGTTCACATAAACCTAAATAAAATCCACAGAATCTTTCAAAATGACTTGCACCTACATACACAAAGGAGCTGCCAATATCCAACGCGCTAGTGTACTTTCTCAGAGTTCTCTTCCTCCTCATATTAATCTTCCAGATGTCTTAAACAAATGCATTGATCTCTACTCAATGACCATATCAGATCTGGAAACGCCCCAGAATTTATCGACTTTGTCGACTGTAAAATACGCATTTGTCCTAAATTTTGATAAAGTTTCATTGTTCATGATGTCTTCCAGAGACTGCATTATTTGAAGATAAATATGGGCTGATTTTGCATAATTTAAATGAGTTACAACATGAAGACATGCAGGCATAGTTATGACAGCGTACAAGTAAAGAAGCCAGTTTCTTTTCTTTTCTGCTCGTATGGACATCAATATTAGTTTCACTTGATTGATATATTCTATCCACACCTTAACAGTGTGGTTCGGGTTCTCTTCATCTTTAGATAAAAGGATTTGGATATTTTGAACGTCTCTTAGTTCATCAACATCTACTTCTTCTTTTAAAAAGTGATTAAGTTTTTCCACGACCTCACCTTCTAATTCGCCACCTGCCTCAACACCACTAGTTCACATGATCATTTCAACTGTTTCCAGAAAGGAAATCAGTAACTGAATAGCACCCAATATCATTATTACCGAAGCTATATCACCATTACAAGCAGATGTAACTACCATATATGCTGTATGGTACAAACGCTGATAAAAACACACAATGCAAGATTTTTGTCCATGTAACTTACACTCGTCAATAGCAAAGACCAGAAATGTGCACATTGTAATTACATTTGAAGCATGAAGATTTATATCACAAAGTGCTCTCACTTGGTATTAATCATCATGATAAGAATTTGCAGTCAAGATGTGTATAAAATCATTCTATAGAGGGTTTCGCGATGTTTCATCCGCTTTGGTGATACCTAAGAACACAGATTTTTACAAGTTTGCTCGTATTATTGTATCAAGCGTTCGACATCCACAAAACAGCGGGCCATTCTGCTGAACTAGCAGGGACATGGACTCAGGAAAATTCTTGATCGACTTATTGACTTGCAACAAGCCAATATTTCTGATTTCCTTTATCACGGAAGATTATAATGATGTTAAAGATGGCGACATAAGATGTTTCAGAAATAAACAGAGCAATTATAATAAAAATAGTAGTCGTCGGAAATATCAGCAACCTAATTCTTGTGAAATTAATATGCTATGGATGACTTAAGACGCTTCCGAACACGATTGTTGCAGGATTCCGAAAGCAAAGGAATATTTCGAAATGGGATTATAGCTTTAGTTCCAAAAGTTAGAAGTCGCATAACTTGCTATTCTAGAGAAATCTTAAATTAAACACCAAAGTGATCACTAGATACACTGCTTATTTTCGTTTTGTTAAAGTTTTCCTCTTTACTGAAAGTGAATTGCCACATATAAATTGTTTTTTCGAAGATAGTAAAAATGTTATTAGATTCTGGTACTCAGATTAGTTTTTTCAATGTTCATTTTCGTTAATACAAATTGAGGATAACTCACTTTTATGAGAGTTAAAGGACATTCAGGGAATTTTATTCATACATGTATTTCTGGAATATTAATACTGAAGTTTAATATTGGTTTTAAGCTTTTTACGCATATGTTTCACATCATCAAAAATGTAGTTACAGTTCCATTCTCGAAGCTGATTTCTTGAAGAAGCATAAGGATTTAAAGATTACAACTGCAATTACTTGACTCCTCAGCGTTTCCTGCGTCGTCCATTCTTACGAATTACTGCTTAGAAATTGTGAAGTTGATTTGTTGGTGGTCATATGAGTCCAACATTCCCAATGCACATTGCTTGTGAAGCTGGTTCCTATGCTATCAGGAATTTCTAACAGAAAATAATTGATTTGTCCACTCCAGGTAATTCAAGATTTATACCCACTTCACCCAAAATGTCAGCAGGTGAATCTTGCAGGTTCTGTGCAGTGTTATGTACATTGTTCTTCTGATGATGGTATCTATTCAAGTAGTATCTTATTGTTTCATGCGTGACTGAAACTTCAGATCCATCAACCATTCCTGACATAAACTAACAATCCAGTAAGGAATAAAAGTTGCCTATTTTCATGCATACGTTATACATTCATTCAATATTTCTGTTAATTATTATTTTTATTCTATTACTTTGCAGGGGTTAGTAAACTATTTTACAGTGGTGAATGTTGGAATGAGCTCGTTCTCGGACACACGTGAACTGCTTAAAACAATTTTGTGCACTTCGATCAGTTTTTGTTTTGTTTTCATTATGATTTTCAATCAGTATAGCTCCCTTGCTTTCCTCAACTATTTCTATGTAATGCATACTTTCATTTCCCGACACACGAAAGTTATTTGTTCATATTATTTTATTTAAAGTTACCTACAGTTACTCCTTAACTCTACACTGCCTATTTTTCAATTACCCTTCAATATGTGTTCCGTTATCTCCTATCTTCACTACTTCTGCCATCCCCCTACTTCACATGGAGCATCGACTTATAAGACTTATGTTCCTCGACCCCAAGCTATCTTCAAAATTACGGATAATTTTTAGTTTACAGCGTATGATTCAGAAGTAATGAATCTCACTTTATACTGATGCATGCATGCACATTCTGCAGCGCGTTCCGCTTGACAGCGACCGTGGTGGTGGGTTTTGGCTTTACATCGCAACGGGGGTCAGTTAGCTGCCAGCTTTTGGTTCGGAAGCATCGGCATTATAAGCAGCAACTATACGGTGGTGCATAACACGGCAATATGGAAAGTTTGTTTGACCAACACTACGCGATAACATTTAGCTTGTGGTTGGGAACGTCTCCTCCCGAAACGTTCGCCATGCTTCAACAGGCGTTTGGGACTTAGTGTCTGTCCTATTCTCAAGCCAGAAAGTGGCATAAGGCTTTTCGTTAGGGCTGGGATGAAGATACTGACGAACCCTGTTCTGAACGCCCGTTGTCGTCCCGTACTGATGTGAGTAATAAGCCTCGCTGCCCGTACCGACGTGAGTGATGTGAGTGCGTGAAAAGGCTGAAAAGAAGCAGCGGAAACAAGCGCTGGCATGTCAAGGACAGCTGGAAGCTTCACCACGATAATGTATCCAGCCACACCGCATTTATCGTCCCCGAATATCTGGTCCGAGTCAACGTTCCTGTGGTACCCCAACCTACCTACAGTCCGGATTTGTCGTCTCCTGACTTCTTCTTGTTTTTATTATTATATGTTGTTTCATTCCTTTATAGAGTAGGTATAGAATGTGTTTGATGTCAGTTTACATATTGAAGATGAAATAAGTTCTGAAATTGTACTACATACATTAACTTACAATATTGTAAATGGACGTCACATGTATTCAGTGTATACGAAGCTGGATATAAAAGTTTTATTTCTATATTGTTTTTACTATTGAGTTTTTTATGTGGACTGTGTCTAATTTACTAGTAATCAGTTATTATTAGTTATACACGATTTACTTGTTATTCACCTAATAATAACATATTTCCACAAATGAATTGTTTCAGTTTTCTGATATACTCCGGATGGGGAACATATTGATATAGTGACGAAAAGTCTGCTGAAGTGTTATGGGCATAAATCTCTGTCGTGTATTGTAGTGACATAGTATTAATGTGTAAGATGGCTTAAAAAACTGTCTGATGAATATATATGTGCTACCTTGATATAACATGTGAATTCTGACTGTGATAGTGACTGTATTGAGACATATAGTAAAGTGGACACATTAGTGTATGAAGTGAAGAGCCCGACGAAGTAGGCCTCAACAGTGACGAAAGTGGCATTGACGGCAAGAGTCTTCTGCTATCTATGGTGGACAATGCTCTCTTTGGAAAAGACCGTAAATATGGAGTAAAGAACTTCGATTGCAAGCAAAAGCCCTTAAATCTATTATTTCAAAATCACAAATGAATAAAGTAAATTTACTTCCTTTGGAAGTTGTTGAAACTCCGGCTTATTCTTTTGAACTGTACATTTCGGACGATGTCGTAAATATAATGCAAATGCTATGGCTGAGAAACAAGGTGCTTCGAAAAGTCCTCCAGTTCTTCGGAAAAGTCGGAAGCCATGTCACAGTTTTGAAATAAAAGCTCTCGTTGGGCTGCTTATCTGGGCAGCACATGTAAAAAGTAATTACTCGAGTACAAAGATATTATGCTGCCACTCATATGGACGACCGCCATCTCGAGGAACATCTCTTCAGTCGTTGGTATCACAAGACAATTTATGTTGTTTCTTATGTATCTCAAAAGTAAATGTTGGCAATGTTTCTATCAAGTATGCATCACTCCAAATTTGAAATGTGTAACCTTTATACAGTGATCTCGACTAATATTATTCTAGTATTCCGTCATATATATAAAGGTTTCTCAAAAAGAGTAATACACTAAAAGATGTGTTGTAATGTACAGTGTGAAAATGTATGTATAAAATGTAATGAAAGGAATGAAAATACATATTTATACAAAGATTACGAAGAAAAGATATTATTCTTTAAAAAACGGAAACATAAACTGAAATAATTACCAAAAATATCATGAGCTTCAGAGGCTCACCTTGGGTAAATTAAGAGGAAAATACCTTGAGTAGTCCAGGGTTAAAGCAGAGATTTTTCATTTAGAATCCCTCAACTGTTGCTCCATTACCAATTATGACTTTCTTGGTTGTAGTTTTTATCGATCTGTGCACTTCACCTGACACCCAAATATAGGTCATATTGGGTATATACAATAGAATGATTCACGAAATCCGTAACAGGACCTTAACTTAACTCTTAGTGTATACAAATCTTTGTAACAATAATGTTAATAATACTTTTTCAGTTATTACTGAACAAACATCGAACTGCTACAATTTTTCACAACATTATTTTTAACAATCCGAAACACTTTCAGTCACGGTAACTGAGAGTCACATGTGCCGAATTATGTGTGATGTTCTTGTAATAAGGGGGGGTCTTAAGAATACTTCTACGATGAGACAACTTCAAATTTTCAATCATAAGAGGTAGATTTTAACAAACTGAATCAATTGCTAAATGAAGTTGCTTCAATATTTAGTGCTTCTTTCAATTTGGCCGCCCTCATAGAGGTATATCCGAGACAACATTGTTTTTTAAATACACCATTTGTTTCCGCATATAGATTTTTTTACTTAATTTTAGATTCCAACAATTATTTTCTCTTCCTTTTGAGTTGAAGCATATGAAAATGATCGAATTGACCTAATGATGAGCTCTTGAACTGCGATACTGTTAGAGATATTGCAGAATGTTTCCTTTCAGTTTTTGAAAATTTAGCGAGTGTCTCGTTGGAGGTAAATTAATCTTTCTTTTCATTTAAATGTTTTAAGTTATCTCCCTGCAGAAACATTCCGGAGACATCCATGATTTCGGAAGCATAACCGTGTGATTCGGCAAATGCAATTCTTTACTAGCATTTATGTGTACTAGAAGCTGCAATTCATGAGAATATTCATGTAAGTTACCAATGCGTAACTATTGGTTACTCCGGTATTAGTTCAAGTTGTGAAGTTACGAGGAAATGAAAATAGTCCCCAAAACACATAAATGAAGAGTATTTGAGTACAATATATTATGTTTTGTAATATATGTAATAGTAATGAGTTGTACGTTAGAACACCTTTTGTTATTACCTTAACTTATGTATTATATGAGCTTACCTATGACCCGAGAAATACAAGAGATTCCCTTCAGATTACAGTGTGGATACTTTCCTATAAAAAAAATAAAAGTTCTCGTCATTTTAATGTACCAAGTACCGAAATAGTATTAAGTAGTGCATTAACACTTCGTTATTTTCTAGGATAAAAAGAAATGTATAGTAGGTATTGTTTGTGCTTTACCTATTTATTTGAAGAAATTGTTTTCTAGTTTTGTAAACCATTCGCAGGCTTTTACATAGTACATTTCTTTTAGCAAAACCACTATATATATATATATATATATATATATATATATATATATATAATATTAGATAAATCAGTCACACATAGGTAACGCTATGTAAAATGTAACGTCATTGCCAAATATATAACCATGAACACAATACAGGAACAAAATTTCCTTTAAATTTGTGACCAGGGTGTTAGAGATTGTTTAATTTGTTGGTCACAGCAAAAGTTATTGTCTGTTAGTTATTGTCAAAAGTCGGAGCACACTATTGTTTTTTAAATATTCCCAATTAAAATTAATAATTCCCATGATGAATAAGCCACATTGTTCATATACTGGTATAAAACTTCATGGTAGTGGTCACATAAAAACATTTATTCAAAAACGTTGCTTGATAATAAACAAATAACTAATAAACAGACAATTCGGAACACGCTTTGTTTGATCATGTATCATTTCAACGACATCTAGTGGTGTGTGTATGAGCCCTTATCAGTAATTTTAAGATCCTATCAACAAACATTTCTGTATGCGATATTCACTATTGCCATAATAAGAGGAAAACTTGATGCAAGTCTGTCAGTGCGATCCTTCTCTTTTCATTTATGTCAACCAGTTGAACAGTGTGAAGAATATGCAAATATTATAACGCTTTTAAGATTAGTTGTTAATTAAGTGCCGAAGTACATTGAATTGGTAATTTTGAGAAAAAAATAATAATCTGCTAAACCTCCCTAAGTGATTTGGCGGAGCAGTGCGTCTGAGTCTTAACATAGTCACAAAGTGGTGTAAATATTACAAGAAACTCAGTAAGACTCAAAAAATAGCAACGTCTCTTCAGAAGAAGTTCACTGGAAAAGCAAACAAACCAAAAAGACGTTGAGAAGTCAGTTTAGTTCGTCGGTTCTTGATCACAACTTGTTCGCCATTCAATGCTAGACATTGTGTGTTTATAACTCAAGGAGCGCTTGATTCCTTCCGTCTAATACCTACATCAAAACATGGACACGTAGTGTTACTGTTGAGGATGCTTTGTAGACAATCAAGTTGATAGGTTAGCTAGAATCAAGAAAATAATTGACAAAAACGTGTTTCGCAACGTAAAAAAGGTACGTGAAATTCCATGAGCTTGTAGCAGTAAATATGTACGGCAGCCTACTAAACATTCTTGCGTCCTATGGAGTAATTATCTGTAATTCAAGGCAGATACTAGCATCACAAACAAATAAAATATTAACTATAGTCAACGCACTTTTTACCAATCGAGCTCTCGTAACATAAATTCTTAAGTACATTAATAGACAGAATGCTCATGGTACTTGGAAGGCTCTTCAGAGTTACTGGAGTAACATAGCTTCCAAAAGACACATTAAACAAAAAGCGAGTAGAATTTGTAAAGCTTTTTTGTAGGTTAAGGAACAGCCTTTCATTGGACGCAAGCATAGTCAATAAAATTGACTCAGTGCAAACAGGACTATATGTTATAATTTCTTTATATGAGAAATGATGCTTATTTGTAAGAACAAATCAAACAATCTGGGTTTCGTATTGTTATATATCTTTCTGAGAGGAAGATGGAAACCAATACCGTATGAAAACATTTGACAATGTATATGTATGTAGTTATTTGTATGGTAATCATTTCTCTCAAGAAATAAAGATAGCTCAAGGATAGAACTGCAAGAAGGTAGCCTACGATGCATGTCGTAAAAATGGAATACAGTACTTAGCTAAGCAAGTAGGCTGAAACGTCAAATCATTCAAAATTTAGAGTATCATTTCCTCTTTCAAAATGAATGTTAACGAATTATAGATTAGATTATATTTTTATGCATGTTATAGTTACAGTAAGGTATTTCCTCTTTACAATGCAGTGTTGGTAATTTATTGCCATCGTGGAAGGAAGATGAAGAGGGCAAATGACGTTACTAACTTAGACAAATTTTGTACCAATGTATCTATATTGTACCGTGAGATGATTTTAATTTATGTGCTTTATCGAGAAAACCGCAGATCTATTTCATCTATAAAATGCTTAAATTAAAACATTCCATCAAATTGAGTATTAATGTTTGATAATATAAATCCAACTTTAAAAAGTTAGTACTATATTCACATCTTGCATCAGAAGAAAATATGTAGAGCAATAAATTGAAAAAAATATATGTGAATTTTGGAATCTAAATGACTAAAACTTAAATATCTCACCTTTGTTTGAAGTTTATAGTTTATTGTATCTGTCGCATTTTTGCTATTTAACAAAATATAATGTTAGTAGACATTGTGTATTATATAGTTCAAACCTTTTCTGCTAATAATAAGAAAAATCATTTATAATTTCATCAAAGACATGCTCCATAGATAATTATTCTGGGATAACACCCTTCCCAATGGGAGGTAATATTATTCGGATACCACGTAAAACCCAGAATGACGTCTCATATAGTCTCGCTGCTGAATGCGACTAAACAGGCGAATAAACCAAGGAAAAACAAGTTATTCTGTCCTGTTCCTCCTGATGACATTTGAAACAACGTATCTTAGTATTCGTATAGAAATAATTTACATTGAGCACGTGGCTGCTACTCCAATACGGAAATCTTGTTTAAGATAACTAAAACGTATTTAGTTGTCATTTCTATTATAACTTTTAGAATGCAAAGGTAAATACATGCAATATTTTTGAGTTAATATCACTTGTGCAGTAAGACGTATATCTATTTATATATTAACTAGATTGCGATCTATTTAACGAAAGCTCAAGCTTTGAGGCGTAAATAATCGAACCAAATCTTCAACGTAATCACCACTATATCTCCACTCGATCAAAACCGTCGTATTTCTATTCGACGAAATACTATACACATTTTCTTGTTACAGAACGTGGAGGTTTACGCTATACTAAGGGCATATCCAGTTGCAATGATGTGAGCAGATTTTTGGGGAGATTGCTTAAATTAAGCTCGCATATAGAAGAGATTATGTGAATTCTATATTCCAAAAGCAAATTGTCCTAAAATGGATGGGACACTATAAAGATACGAAACATTACTATTAATGTCAATAGAATATCTATGAAAAGAATAAAGTTCCTCCATTTTGTCAATACCCAAAAAGGGGAGATGGCTAAAATTCAGATAAAACACAGAACAAACTATGTAGATTCTATATTTTGAAAGTAAATTGCCCTAACGTGAATGGAACATAGTCAGAACAATCACGAAACATTACATTAATGTCTATAGAAAATTAATGAAAAACAATTCCTCCACTTATCTAAAAAAAAAACCTAAAGAGCGGGGTCGCCCAAAATTCTGCTCAAATGTATAAAAAATTATGTAGCTTCTCTATTCCAAATTTTTCCAAAAATGGACGAAACATAGTGAAAGTAGCACGTGTAACATTTTCACTAAATAGGAAAAAAGAAAAAGAAGAAAAGCAGATAGTCGATTAATATGTTAAACAGCGCCTCTGAGTTTATAGTGGGAATAAGTCGTACTAGAAGCTTCGTTTGTTAGCGGTTGTAGCAGTACGCACATAACTACGACAACGATGGGGAAAGTGGGCACAGTCAAATACTCGTGAATCAAGTGTTGTAAAAATTGAATTTAGTTAAAATTTTTCAAGTTTTATACAGATAAAGTGAAATGTGAAAGTTTACATGGATGTGTGAATAACATTCTGTTTATCGTATATTGCTATAAGTTTTCTGTAACATGTATATTCTGAAAGTAGAAGCAAAAAATATCGATCCATAAACAAAAAGTGTTATGTTTGCAGGATTAAATACAATTCAATGACAAAAGAAAAAAAAACTGGCTCCTACATACGAAATTTTAATTTACTTGGTGTTATTGAAACGACTTTCTTCCCATTTTCGAATATGTGCTACATTTTGTGAGTGGCCTAATGGCATTTGCCATAAAGAAGCTATTCAGTGAGAAACTAAAATGAGATTCACACATTTATAGTGATTACGGTATAAAGATATATTAGTACATTCGAGTGAGTCTACCAAACCAATTAATTGCCTTCAAAGTGGGTCTAGTGTTTCATATATACATATTATTGGAATGATAACCCTAAACGCATTGTAATGTTTAGATGCAGAAACTTTGGTAAGTGTTGGATTTGTTATTCAATATGCTTAGTCTCATGATTATCCCAGTAAACAGTTGTTTTGATATAAAATCTATTTTTCTTAAGAGTACATTAAATTCAGTGAATTTAAATTCTTGGATTTTCATTACTCAATCGAAAATATGTGAATGTACTCAAACAGTAGATGTCCAATAACGATAATAATTGTGGGAATAATTTAACTTCACTCAAACTATGTTAAACAAAATCGTTGACGTAATTATTTATTAGGCGTGAGCACTGTACGAGTTGCTATTATCTTTAGGTGTGCACACAGTACATTACCATTATTTATTTTGATGGTTATTACGGAATTTCTAAATTCTTATTTAATCAGCATAGTTAAAATAGAGGTGATAAATTATGAGTCTAAGTTGCCGTATGAAAGTCGAAATAGTCGATAAACGAAAGCAATAGACGTTCGTCGTAGACCGATTTCAGTATTTATAGTTAGTTGACTTTTGTGCAGTTGTTGTTTATAATGGGGTCCGAACATTCTTAATTATCTTTCCCAGGTCAATTAGTGTTGAATGTTTTTCCGAATGGTTTGCATGGAATTTTCGTACAGAGAACTATAGATGCTAATACTCAGATAGACGAACAGTCTCGATCGTCGTTTGGCGATATGTTTAGTCCTTTCTTAGAAATAGAGTGTGATGATACCAGTTGTTCGATTAGTAGCGAAAGCGATACAGGACCGGTTTTGGTTGATAGTGTGCGTGTGAACATCGAGCCAAAGGTTGTTCATGCGAGTTCTTTAGATGGTTTAGCTGATAACAACCCATCCAGGGTCGCGTGGAAATCAGCTGTTTTAAAGTCGAACCAAGAAGAAAACGAAAATGTTTGTTTTGTGGTCTTTAAATCAGAAAGAATTGTGCCTGGTGATTCACGTGTAGTAAATTCATTTGTGAGTTTTAATGCAAATTTTGATAAAGTACCTGTAGGCATTGCTTCGGACAGCTTCTCTAATCTATGTAAACAAATTCCTATTTGTGATGGTCAAGATGATTGTATATTATTTCGGTTTTCGTTGTAAATTTATAAAATAGCTAAATTAAAAATCTTTCCTATAAAAAGTATTCTTATAAAAGCTATAGGGAAAGACATAGGTAACTTCCATAGCGAATTGTTGAATATTTTTCCTTACTCACATGATTGGTTAAAAATAGCTTCTCTCCTATTTAACAAGCGAGTAACCCCTATAGACACCAAATTTATTCTTGATTCATTTGTTAATTGCTTGCAAATACCTTCTGAAAATGCAGTGGAATTTGTCAACAAGGTCATGTATAGTTATACAATTTGTTATGGACACTTAAATAGCAGTGCAGTAAAAGACATTTTGTTGCCCGGACTAAATCCAGAAGTCATTTATACGGTTTTTGGTTATTCTTACCCGAATTCCCTTTCGGAATTATGAAACATGGTCAAGCAACTTGCACTCCATCAAAAGAATGTACGTATATGTTCAACATTAGTGCAAAATGAGACTGCTGATAAATACTTAAAGGGGAAACCTTATAAATCTGCCATAAAGTGTTATGAGTGTAGTGACCCTTATCAAATGGGAAACTGTGGGATTCGTAAGCAAAAATTATTAAATAAGAACCTTTTATCTCAACACTATAGAAACCAATTTACTCAATATACTACGGATAAATCAGCGCAGAAAACTTCGTTAAATAGTAAGAAATCAGTGATTAAAGGTATGCCAGCGGGTGAACAGGGCTCACCTTCTGACTTTAGTGGACAGAGGTTATTAGTTCGTTCTCGGAATGGTAAAGATAATAAGATAGGAAATAAAAGTAAGAAACAGACATCTATCAAAATGAGTTCAAGTAATCGCAATAAGTTGGTTGCCACTTTTGTATCCGCGCATATTTTGGAAGAAAATATTATCGGTGACTTGGACTCCTGTAGTAGAGTCGCTTTAATAAACAAGGAACGTTTCCTGCATTGGAACTCCAAACAAAAATGTTCTGAGCGAATTTTAAATAAATACTTCAGTGGTGTGGTAGTTGATCAAAAGAGATTATAACTAGACAGTGCTGTTAATGTTCAATTACGTTTTCGGCGTCAGGTTAATAAACTGGCGATATGTTTTATTTGGTTTCCAACTTGCAACCTGTTTTTATTATCAGAATTAACGCTCTAAAAGCTATTAAAGCCACTATTGATTTAAATATTAATTATTTAAAATTGGATTTGGAACAGAGTGTGGCGCCTTTACGGTATAATACGTTATTTCCTTTTTCTAGTGAAATTAATTTCAATAATTCGGATAATAAGGATGTTAATAATTTACCTTATTGCAGCAATACAGAGTATGTCGTCAAAAATGTTTTACGAGATGTTGTAGCCAATTTGTTTAATTGAAATCCAAATGGTAACCAAATGGACTTCAATTCAAGAGCGTTTATTTGGAGAGGGACGGCGTTCAGGAAGTAGGATTGTTGCCAGCCATTTTGCAAATGAGTTATCATCGTCTTTATTGCACCAGACAATTAACAGGGATTCAAGGGAACCTCCAGTCAATATAGATCCTCATCTTCAGGAACAGGATCTTACGTTACAACGGCATGTGGATGGTTTAGTTAAAACTTATAATGCTGGATTTAATAATGTTGTTGGTGAAATTAAAAACTTCGAGCATATTATTTTGTTAAAACGTTATACACCTATTATGCATAAATCTTATCCTATGTCAAGGGTTGCTAAAAAATACCTTGATGTTATACTAGATGAGTTATTAATAAGGTAATTCATCCTGGTACTAGTAATCATTCTTTACTTTGTCTCCTGGTGGGAAATAAGGATGGTTCCAAACGGCTATTAAGTAATTATAATGATCTCAATCGTAATTTAATTTTAAATCCTTAGTATACACCTAGAATCGAGGACGTTCTTTCAGAACTAGTAGTGATGTAGAGGTTAGATATAAGGGTATCTTATTATTCCCTTAAATTGAGTCCAGATTCTTACAAATATACAACCTTTCTTACTCATAGAGGACTTTCTGAATTTCGATGTATTTCATTTGGATTACCTTTATGATCTTTTGTGTTGAGTAAGGTATTTACTGATATATTTTATTCCATGAAAGATCAGGGTGTCACAAGGTATTTTGACGATTTTGAGATAAAATCCGCTGATACAAAATCACATAAACAAAGGTAGGAAGCTGTATTAACGAAATTAGCTGAAAACGTTTTGACATTGTCCTTGAATAAATGTTCATTTTTTCAAAGAAAATGTAATTTTTAGGACATATCATAGAAGTTGGAAATATTTATATAGATCCGTCTAGATTTGAGGTAATCCGTAAATTACTAGCTCCAAAAAGTAGTCGTGGAATTATTTCTTTACATTCTTTTGCGCAATATTACAGTAAATATATACCTAACTTTCAAGAAATAATAGAGAATATTTCTCGAATAAGGTCTCTCAGGGTTCCTATTTGTTGAGATAGAGAACAAGAGTCTTTAAATAAATTAAAAGGAATGTTTGAATTTATATTCTGCTTAAATTACCAGAATTAAACGGTAAGTTTGCAATTACATCAGATTCTTCAATGCATTCTCTTGGAGGAACGTTGTCATAGTATGATACAGAAGGTAATCTAATACCAATAGCGTTTTTCAGTAGAAAATTACGTAAAAATGATATAAATAAGCGGATTTTTCTTTTGAAATTATTAGCTGCTGTCAAATGCATGGAACGGTTTCGTGTTTATTTACACGCTCCTTTTGTGTTACAAGTTGATCACTAGGGATTATCATATGCTTTACGTAATTTAGAAAAGCATTAAGCGTTATGGGAGTTTATTGTACACGTTACTTGAATTTAATTTTACATGAAATTTTTTTCCATCAAACTTCAATGTTTTTGCTTTTTTTCACGTTTGCATAATACGAATTCGAAAAATTTATTGAATATCCTTCTTTGGATAAAGAGGTGATAAATGTATTTTAGTAATCATTTGAAATATGCCTTATGATCAATTATCAAAAGCGGAACATCAGATAATAGACCAAAAATTAAATGGTATAATTGAAAGATTAAATAATAAAGAAGATATTCCCGGGTATAAAGTCGTAAAAGGGATTTTATATAAGAAGACTCGAGCTATCCATAACTCTTATAAAATTTGTCTCCCTAAGTGTCTATAGAAAAATATTATAAAATTATACATTTGATATATTTTGCGATTATCACACTTGGGAGTTTCTAGGAATATAGCCAAAATTGCAGCCCGGAATTCACGGGATAGGATGATATCCGAAATTAAGGATTATTTATCCTGTTCTTTGTCAGAAAAGTAAAAGTAATAATAAGAAGTTTATGTCTCAATTAATTTCTACGTATGAAATATTTGTGATGTAATAGGACCAATGGAGAACTCAAGTTCTGGGTGTTGTTGTTTAATAGTGGTAGATACTTGTTTTCTAAATTTATGTATCTGAAACCCTTTCGAACCTTATCTAGCCAGATACTAATACATAAATTATATAAATTAATGTGCAGACACGGATTTCCTTATTCTTTAAGCCATGACAATCATAGTGTATTTGTTTCAGCTAAATTTCAGGATTTTCGATTTAGTAATGGAATCAGAGATATTCGAGTCTCCCCTTACCACGGTGCTAGTAACTTAAGTGAAAGATATATAAGATAGGTTAAAGACAGTTTGAAATCTTACTTTGCTACAAAGCAACAGTTGTGGGACTAAGGAATACATTAGATTGATTTCGCTTTAAATTCAGCAATTCATTCGGAACTTGAACATAGTGTAAAAGAAATAGTTTATACTTATAAAGTGTGTGATGCATTAGACATACGTTGGTATATTGATTTTATAGGTATTAGAAACGAAACCTGACATTTGGAAAAACGCTTTATATAACAAGGAGTTAGTGTGGCAGCGTAGAAAGAGACATTATGATAAGAATAGAGTTGGAACTTCTTATAGTTATAGGGATAAGATTCTTATTAAGTCACAATTCCAGTCCTCGTTGGCTGATAAAGTAACAAAAAGCTTATGCTATAGGTGGCTCGGACTGTATGTCATAACCAAATTTTCAAACTCAAATTGTATTCAAGTTAAAGTCGTTGAAGATGATAATAATGGTAGGAAAGTGGATGTCTTTATGACAAAAACGTTTAGGGAGCCTAGCTTAAATTAAGGCATTTTGATTTGTTAGACGTTTATAGTATTACAGTTTCATCCTCCAGTTGTGATGGAACGTAGTGAATTTCCATTATTCATGGTATATTTAATTTTTGGTTTTATGATAGTAGATTGTATAATTGTTGTTTCAGTTTTTCTAATTTGGTTTCATAAATCCAGGCTTGGAAAATGTTTTGTAAAAGGGGTGTAAAGCCCTTTTAGATTGAGTTATTGTAAGTCTACTGGTTAGACATCGCTCAAGACAAATGACTCTTATTATGGATTGATCTGATTGAAAAAAATGGCACGAATTGGGAGATTGGATGTTCTTTTCACATTACCATTTTCGGTGGTAATTCATATTGTTCCATTACGACTGTATTATCGATTATTTGAATTTTTGTAAAAGGAGAGAAGTAAGTTTTCATAATTAGATATGTTCTATGTATATTATATTACAATACTATTTAGATTCTAATGTATATTTATTTATTGAATTTTAAGTTTGAAATTGATTTTAATAATTACTTCTGATTTCTATTACATGTTTCGTTTATGAAAGTATTTCTTGCTTGGGCATTATGATTGTAAACTACATTTTGACGATTAGACTTGGGACTTGTAGTTTGTATTTGGGTGGTTTATTTTGGTAGTTTTTTTAAAAAAATACTTTTGTAGCTGGTATTTGGGTATAGATACTTATATTGCTAATTTTTGTTTTCAACATATGACCCGTATATATAAATTCATAATTAGAAAGAAAAAATGTATGTATTTTTTTGCTATACTGGGGTGTGTGTGTAACAATTTCATTAAATAGGAAGAATAAGAAAGAGAAGTAAAGTCAATACTCGATTAATATGGTAAACAGCGCCTCTGAACTTATAGCGGGAATAATTCGTACTAGAAGCTTCGTTTGTTAGCTGTTGTAGCAGTACGCACATAATAACGGCAACGATGGGGAAAGTGGACACAGTCAAATACTCGTGAATCAAGTGTTGTAAAATTTGAATTTATTTGAAATGTTTCAAGTTATATACAGTTAAAGTGAAATGTGAAACGGTACATGCAAGTGTGAATAGCATTCTATTTATCGTATATTGATATAAGTTTTCTGTAACATGGATATTTTGTAAGTAGAGTATGGATCGATAAGCAGAAAGTGTTATGTAGTCAGGATTAAGTAAAATTCAATGACAATAGAAATAAACACTGACAACTACGTCGGAATTATTAATTTACCTGGAGTTATTGGAACGACCTTTTTCGCATTCATGAATATGTGCTTGGCTTAATGGTATTTATCATATTGAAGCTATTGAGTGGGAAACTAAAATGAGATTAGCTCATTTATAGTTATTACGGTATAAAGATATATTAGTCCCATTCGAGTGAGTCTATCAAACCAATTAATTGCCTTCAGAGTGGATCTAGTGTTACATGTATACATATTTGTAGAATGATAACCTTAAATGCATTGTACAAGACCAAAATTCGCCACGGAAGAAATAGTGTTTAAATGCAGAAATTTAGTAAGTGTTAGATTTTTATTGAATATGCTTATTCTCATGATTATCCCAGTGATTAGTTATTTTGATGTAAAATCTATTTTTTAATTGTACACTATATTCAGTCAATTTAAATTCCTGGATTTTCAATATTCAATCGAAAATATGTGTATGTACTCAAACAGTGCATGTCCAATAGCGATAGTCTTTGTGGGAATAATTTAACTTCACTCCGACTACGTTACACACGAAACACCAATATTAAAGCTATTTGTAAATCAATGAAAGACATACAGTTCCTCCACTTAACGAAATCAAATGAAAGTGATGGCTGAAA
The DNA here is from genome assembly GCF_964235325.1 of Thermobia domestica. Classification (NCBI taxonomy): domain Eukaryota; kingdom Metazoa; phylum Arthropoda; class Insecta; order Zygentoma; family Lepismatidae; genus Thermobia; species Thermobia domestica. The sequence continues at coordinate 138,789,073 of NC_137460.1, forward strand.
TTCAACTTGAAAATAGAAATGACTATGTTTATTCTATATTTTAAAAGCCAACTGTAAATAATGGATGCAATATATAAGCACGAAACATTATAATTAATGTAAATGAAAAATCAATACAAATGGACAATTCCTTTACTTAACTCAAAAAGAGAAGAGGGGGATTGCTGAAATTCAACATTAAACATAGGGTACCCTATTTCTGTTTTATATTACAAAAGCAAATTGTCCCAAAATGGATGGAAAACATTTAGAAAAAGCATGAAACATTACACTGGTGTCAATGGAGAATCAATAAAAAACCAATAATTCCTCCACTTATCTCGAAAACCAAAAGAAGGACATGGCTGAAATTCAGCTTAAATGTAAACGAGACGACGCAGATTCGAAATTTTCAGAGCAAATTTTTTTAAAGTGGTTGGTATATGATCGAAAACAGCACGAATTATTAACATTGATGTCAATGGAAAATATTTAAAACAAATGAAGTCCACAAATCTCAAAAACTATAATAAGAAGATGTCTAATAAGATATCAGGAAAAAGTACGTGTATCAGGTAGGGTAAATATGGAGGACATAAGTGGCAAAACTCAAGTTGTTTGAGTAAAATCAATAATAATGAGAGGGTTTTTGAGTCTTCTAAGAATTATCCATGCCGCCCCACGCGCAGGTTACGCGGTTGGCATATATCACATCTGGGTTTGGAATTTCGATTTAGCATGCAACTTGATTTTGGACTCGATCACATGAAATAGAATGGTCCTTATGGAAACCGAATATGCAGTTTATCAATGCTAGAAGCTTTATATAATTGAAAGTGTATATTCGTGGATTTTCGCCTAACAGAACTACGACGTAAATATTGTTTTAGTCCTAAGTCTATAAAAAAACATATTAGCTGGTATAATTTAATACATTGGAAATATTTTTAGTGAGATTATATTAAAAGTTTAAAGTAAAATAAAAAAAATAATTATGAAATTTAAATAAATACTTAGAACTTTTACATGGCTAATCACGTTTCATGCTGTACGCACCAGCACACGTCTGTTGTTGATCTTGTCGTTTATTGCATCAACATTTTATAAAATAGTGTATTACTTTCTTATCAATTTTTTATTCTTTCAAATTAGAAACTGATTATAACCATATTTGTAGAAACAGAATACTCAGTTCTTTAAATTAGCCTAGCAAATTATGTAATTACAAATTTAGCATAGTCTGTAATACTCGTGTATGTTAAAAGCCCAAAAGAGTGTTTTACTTACCAAGGTTATATAATATCGGGGGTGTGCAGTTGCATTCTTCCATTGCTTCGATATATTCACATTGCAGTTGGCAAGCAACTTGAGTATATATCGGACTTATTTCTAATTTTTGTTCATCGTAGTAGAAACATTTCCTTTGAGAGGGTTTCAACTTTCGTAAATCAGGAGAACTTACTGTCTCCACAAAGCTCAGTTCATAAACAATCAGGTTTACACCCTTTTCACGTGTATAAGTGAAGTAATTCTTTATTATAGTGGGAAAGTCGTAAGGAGAATTCAAAAATATCTGTAAAGATAAACAAGCATTATCAACTCAATAGAAGGGAAATTAAGCATCCAAACAATCAGAAACATAATTAAAACTTATTTTTCTTATTTTAAGGCTAAGATTTTATCACATTATTATGTTCTTATGACAAGTCTTAAGCCATGAACCAATATCTACCGATAATAACGTAAAAATTCTTAAGTTACATTGGTACAAAAGGAACAAAGTTTCAACTAACATTTCTTTATCTGTTGATATGTATAGGTTCGAATGAGAGCGTATGTCTTATGCTAACCCTTGATTTTTTCGGCAGAATAGCTTTTACGGTTGTGTATATATTATTGGAAATATGAGATAATACCGGTTTCATTAAGGTTTCCTTAATTAATTTAGAGCCGGAAGTTTAGAGCCCAACAGCATACATATATGTGTATGTATAATGAAGTGTGCTACCCATTTAGGCAAGCTTTATCGTTCCGAAAATAATTGATTTTTAAGTAGCTTATTACATTGGCTGAAACGATCACAAGTTTAAATTTTAAATACTAACGCCAATTTCTCTTTACAATTTTTTTCGTATTTGAGTTTGGGTTTTATAGTTTAAGAGCCAGGTATAAGTAAATATCTCTGATGATATAATTTTGTGACATTTCATAGTTTTCTCGTGTGCGTTAAAGACTAAATTATCGACCTCAAAAATGTCTAAAATAATCTTGAAATTGTTTGGAATCGCACATAAGCAAGCATAATAAATAGGACCACACCCTCTAAATTTTGTCAGCGGTACCATGGACCACTCCCTAACTTTTGGCAGGAGTTCAAAGGACCTTCGTAAATTCTGGAAATTGCCAAATCTAAAAATTAGGTATGTTACACAAGCACCATAGTATGAACCTTTATTAGTATTGGGGGTCCACCAAGTTCCCTTTCATGGGTAAAAAATTTCCAGAAATTCAATTTTCGGTTTTTTTTGACCTAATGTATGCCCTTTGATGAAATGTTTGCCTTATATAGTTATATGAGGTATACAGGGGCCCATCCCTTTCATGACATGGGTATATTGATGCACCCCTTTAAATCTTTGGGAGGTTGTACTTTGGTCCACCCCCTCAAATTTTAGAAATTGTCCAATTTAAACATTTGGTGTCATAGCATAGGACCCTAATATGTGTCATGATTAATTTCGGTGATCCAATTCGTTCCCTTTTAAGGGTATAAAATTGCCGAAATATAAACGTAAGCAATAAGTTGTATTACGTGTTTTGCTTTAGGCTCAATTTATCCCCTTGGATGAGGTTCTATTACCTTATACGGTTATATGGTCATGTAAGGTCACCATTCCCTATCATAAGACATAGGTATATTGGTGCACTCCCTTAAATTTTAGGAGGAGTAACTTGAATCATCCCTTTAATTTTTGAAATTGCGCAATCTAAACATTTGGTGTTATAGTATAGGACCCTAATATATATCACTATAAATTTGAGTTGTTCACCTGTTTGGTTTGGTTTTTGGCCCAATTTATCCTCTTTGATGAGGTCCTATTACCTGATAACATGGGTATATTATGGCACCCCTCTGCAATTTGGGAGGGAGTACATTGACCCACCCGTTGAATTTTGAAAATTTACCAATTTGAGCATTCAGTATTATAGTATAAGACATTAATATGCATCATGATAAATTTGGGGGGGTCCACCTCTTTCAATTTCGTTGTTAAAACATTGCCAAAATAAAACATAAGAAATATGTTGTACCACGTTTTTTGTTTTTGGCCCAGTATATCCCTTTTGATGAGATTCTATTACCTTATATGGTTAAATAGGCATGTATATAGGTCAATTTCCTATCTTTAGACATGGGTACAGTGATGCACCCTTTTAAAAATTTGTAATTGGTACCTTGGCTCACCCCTAAGTTTTAGAAATTGTTCAATATAAGTATTTGATATTATAGTAAGGAACTGAATATGTACCACTATAAATTTGGATGGCCCACCTCATTCCCTTTCATGGATAAAGAACTCCCAAAAATCAAATTTTAGAGGTTATTGACCCCCTTGATAACGTTTATTACCTTATGTGATTCTGTGAGCATGTAGAGGGGTCTATTCTAATTCTTAAAATATAGGTACATTAATGGTTTCATCTTAAAATTTGGTAGAGGCTCACCCCTTAGCTCACCCCTTAAAAATTAGAAATTGTCCAATTTGGCATAATACTACGGGGCCTAACAAATATTATTATAAATCCTCGGTAAATAAATTGTCAAAAATGTAAATGAACCCTTTGATAAGGATAGATGTATACAGGGGTCATTTTTTCACACTTCGATGTTTCGTTTTTAATTTTTTCGTGTACATAAGAGTATTTCTTTAATTTGGGAATTACCAAATAAAATTCGGTAAACGCTATCTAGAATATTTTGAATAAAGTTGGTGTTACCCTTAAGGCCAAATATTTACATATCATTGAATGAGTAGGGTTTATCATTGAATGAGTATAGGATGTATTACTTTTTTCATAAGACACAGATGTATTTGTGCATTAATTTTTAGGTTTGGTAGGGGGTACATCACTTATTGTCAAATCCGTAAATGGTAATTGTTCGTAGAATTGGGTGATCCAGCTTGGATAAATCATTATCAAATACTACTGTGGTCATGTGGTCAGTTAGTCACCTACGCTAGGATTAAGGATCCAGGACACTGGTACATTTAAATTTTGTAGGATAATTAAAGAATTTTAAAAAATAAAATGACGTCATTCGTCTTGAATATTCACACCAACGGGGCAAAATATAAACGTAAGCAATACGATGTTCCCCGTGATTGTCTTTGATGAGGTTGTAGAGAACAGCGATTAATCTCCTTTGTTGTGGTACTTCTTAAGTTTGAGTACACACTTCTAGAAATTAGTTGGCTCTGATTATTTCCTTGAAGGTTATTCATTTTATCGAACACATAATGATATGGTTAATTCTAAGACTTGGATATATCGAGAGATATATTCTTTAAATTTGGATATTGTGATACGGAGAATTTTAGCATGAGACGCGAAATTTGAAACAATACTTTGAACTTTAGTCACAGCTCATAGTCTAAGATCATTGTTGGTGGTTGATTTGACCTTGAGCTTTAGAAATCTGATAGCTAACCTTGTGGAATCTTATGACTCAGTCTAAAGGAAATACATGCTACAACACTGAAATTTAGTCACAAGCTGATGTAATCTGCCACTGGCAAAGTTATTGTTGATGCAATGTTATTGGTTGACCAGTATATTTCGTGGAATCTGATTGGTTCATGACTTTCAAATCTTTATGATTGGCTGATCAGTATTTTTCGTGCAATATAATTGGTTGATGATTTTTAAATTTTTGCTGCATTCAGCATTAAGATTTGTTTAACATGTATCGCTTACTGTTTAAATATCCTGGTTTCGTTCAATATTTTCTACTCACTGATAAATATGATCAAAACCGCTTATTTGTTAATCGAATAGTTAAAAATCGGGTAAAGTTCGACAGTTAACCATGAAGCGTAAAATTATTTTAGATCAATTTTTTGTTTCCAAATTTTTAATATAAAAATATTTTGTTTGAAATTTTTGTTTTGAATTTTCTTTCGTTTCAAAATTGCTTTGTTTTAATTTTTTTTGAAAGTTTGTAAATCTTTTTGTTTCCAAATTTTTTAGTTTGAAATTTTTGTTTGGAAAATTTTGGTTTCAAATTTTAAATTTGTGTACTAACTGGTAGAGAACCGTTTCGTAACTCTTTAGAACAAAAACATCTGGCAACATTGTTTATCATGATGCAATAGTACACGTCAGAACATGGTAATGCAATGTCATCAGTTTTGCATCTTCGTTCAAGATAGTATTCTTCATAACGTCATCATGGCTATTTGTCTGCAGTTTCTAAATTCACGTAAGTGATTAAATCATTTACCGATTTACAACAAAATGTACCTCATAGAATCTTAGCTAGACAAATGATCCCTACGAAGTTTGGATTACGAATCGTAGTGAAGCTTGAAAATGATAATGGAATTTACCAGCAAGATATTTACCAATAGAAGCTTCAAAACAAGAAGAACTATTACGTTTCTTAAACACAGGACTTAAGCACCTTTCTTTCCAATGACATCAGCGATAACTCTATGGAATGAGTAAATACCGTGTCAGCCCATGAAATTATTTAAGCAAGTGCGTTTAAGCAAGAAAGTGTGTACTTCTAACAATAAAGATTTTCTCTTCAAAAGCTATTATCAGATAAACAAAACATGTCATGGCTGGTATATGTGCTAAAACATTTGAACCTGTGATTCGGTTTGGCAAAGGAGAACAATTTGGTGTACAACTGACTTGTGAAGAATGGAAAATATTATTTTCATGAATGGACCAAATGAAGGATTATTTTGATGATGAGCTAAATGTGACCATAGTGAAATCATTAGTCTCAAATCATGAGGAGGTGCAACGTATAGTCCTCGAAGAAAATATGGTGCTGTTACGTGAAAAGAGTACATTGCATGTCCCTCGCAAAATGGTATATCCAACGCAAACGGAATGGGACAAATTCATCAATGTATTCCAGTGGGTAAAACATTCAGTGGAAGTGTGCAACAAAACAAGAATATTCCTGAAAAATTACTATTTTGAAAATGTGTCATGCATATTGTACAACATTTATCTAGATGTTGTGATGGTTGTCAACATCGGTCGTGGGTGCATACCTGTATTGGTAAACAGTTTATTTCTGATAAATGGGCATTGGGTTTCCAGAATTGACATTGCAATAGACCTTAAAGATTTCAGTTGGAATTAAAATTAACGGTAAAGAAAAACTAGTACAAGAAGTTCAAAATGTATCGACAATATCCTAATCCCTTATCTGATATGGATGTATGTAATTAATCAGTGCAGCGTAATAAAATTATACACTTCATGATTTGTGTTTTTCATTTCAAGTACAACAACATGTTCTGACGTGTACTATTGCATCATGATAAACAATGTTGTCAGGTGGTTTCGTTCTAAACAGTTACGAAACAGTTCTTTAAAAATGAGTGCACAAATTTAAAATTTGAAACCAAAATTTTTCAAACAAAAAATTTTCAAACAAGAAATTTCAATCAAAAAATTAAACTAAAAATTTGGAAACGAAAAAATTCAAAAATATTAAAAATTCAAACAAAACATTTCAAACGAAAAATGTCCAAACTAAAAATTTGGAAATAAAAAAAATTACAAACAAAAATTTTCAAACAAAAAACTCTCAAAAACAATTTTGAAACGAAAATATTTTCAAAACAAAATTTTCAAACAATATTTTTAAATTAAATATTTGGAACCAAAAGGAATCAATTAAAATAATTTTACGCTTCACGGTTAACCGTCAAATTTTATCCAGTTTTTTACTATTCGATTAACAAATAAACGATTTTGATCATATTTATCAGTGAGTGCAAAATGTTGAACGAAACCAAGTTTTCTAAACGGTAATCGATACATGTTAAACAAAACTTAAAACTGAATGCAGCAAAAATTTGAAAATCATCAACCAATCATATTGCATTAAAGGTGGTATCAGCCAATTATAAAGATTTGAAAATCATGAACCAATCAGATTCCACGAAAGATACTGGTCAACCAATAACATTGCATCAACAATAACTTTGCCAGTGGCAGATTACATCAGCTTGTGACTAAATTTCAGTGTTGTAGCATGTATTTCTTTTAGACTGAGTCATAAGATTCCACAAGGTTAGCTATCAGATTTCTAAACCTCAAGGTCAAATCAATCACCAGCAATGATCTTAGACTATGAGCTGTGACTAAAGTTCAAAGTATTGTTTCAAATTTCGAGCCTCATGCTAAAATTCTCCATATCACAATTGCCAAATTTAAAGAATAGTTCTCTCGATATATCTAAGTTTTAGAATATGAGAAGCTTAGTTTTTGCAAATTGTGTCTATACAACAAATTTATCATAAATGTGTTTTCATTATAGATAGATATCTCTAATGGAAAAAGGAAGATAAAATCATTGTTAAATGGTACCTTCCATTTTGAGTGCAGGCAAAGATTTGTGCAAAAATGGGTCAAATAAATGCGAAACCAATTTCTTTAACAATGCAATTTTAGAACAATATGAAATAACGTTTTTTTGCTCAAATGTCGTCTGCACAATGTTGGTTCATTACAGTACCAGTCACTTTTTATACCCAAGTGTTTCAGACAAACCATACCTATAGCAAATAATGATGGGGTTCTAATTTGAAATTTAACGTCCATCCCCGCTTCATCTACTTACGGAGGGAGATCGGAAAGATAATTTTCTAAGAATTATATCACATATTTTAATGATCGTTTTCACCGTTCGATTATTCTCGAGTCGAGGAATGATAAATACCATGTGTGACTTTCTATACGACTTTTATCCTGTTCATTTATCTCCAACCGTTTCCATAGTAGTGGTATTGGACGTTTTATTTGATACAGGCACCATGTCTTGGTGGCCAAATTTGGAAAAGGTGACCCATATAAATATTCATTTGTCAAAGCGCTGTTTAGCGTATGAATATCTATCGAACGAGATATCACTTGACCCATATTTGCATTAAAAAATTCTAAGTTGAGCCTGGATACTCATGAAAGACGGCCTGGGGGCACCGCGAGAACATCATTCGATTTGCCCCATGAGTTTTCCATTTGAGTTTTTGTTTTGTTCATTTATGTTCAACTGTTTTCATCTTAGTACTACTGGACGTTTATCTGATACGGGTAACATAATTTTGCGGCCATTTTGAATACGTTAACCGATATGAAAAATATTTTGCCACATCAATTTTTAGTTTTTAAAGATCTGTCGAACGAGGTGTCACTCGCTCCATATTTCTATTTAAAATTTTAAAGTTGTGATCCGAGCAACCTCGAAAACGGCTCTTGGTACCACCGCTACATCTCCATTCGATTTGCCCTATCGTGTTTTATATTGGAGTCTTTGCTTAGTTCATTGATATCCAAACGTTTTCGAGATTTTCCATGATAAGACTAAATGGATCACCATGTATATATCAATTTGTTACTTAGCATCAAGAGAAAATTCGTTATCTAATGCAGTGAAAAGTTACTGATATGCGGTTCAGCCGTTAAAATGACCGACACACTAGTAATATTAGTGCTGACGGTAGGTATATAATTTTGAGTGTATTGTTTTGAAAAACTTCACTTACTTCGTGCTGAGCAAAGTTATGGAGTCTCAAGCAATATGCAATATTATTTCTATATATTACGTTCCTTCCACACGTGTGAGCAAAATGAGTACATGTGCAAGCGTAAAATCAAACAATCGATTATACGTTTCTAGATACCAAGATTCTTTATTCATTTATGAGGAACAATAATTCTTTTTTTATATAATGTCATCTTGTATCAGAATATAACCACTTTTGCATCCTATCATTTGATACGGGGTGTGTTCAAAAAAGTATCGTACCATTATTAGCCCGAGAAATCCCACGGGGTGCTTTAGAGTCACCCTGGTCCACGTTTAATGCAATTATTGTTAATAGACTTTCCGTCTGGTGTCTTCCGCTCTAAAATTCTCCTATCTCTCTGAATATGCTCCCTGATTGATTTGTTCATAAGTTTTCTTATTTTAATTCAGCAAAAATAGGGTGAATTTTTATATCGAAGTAAAGTCCAAAGCGGTAAGTCGGAGGCACCTCGAAACTTTTAATGCTATTATTCTTAATAGTTATTTCGTCCCGTGTCCTGCGCTCTAGAATTCTTCTATATCTTTGAAATACACCCTCTAATTGCGTTTCGTAAGCACGTTTTTACTATACCTCAGATAAAAATCGTCATTTTTTATACTAACGTAAAGACCCAAGGGGTGCCTCTGAGGCTCCTATTGAAGTATGTACCTTTCTAATTATTTGATACTGTTCATTGTTTATTACGATTAAGAAATGATTTCATAGCAGAGTAGTGACTACACTTTTCTATTAATGACGAAAAATATAAATGGTCGCCGTGAATTCAGGTAGCTAGTATATACAGCAGGGTGCCTCAGAGACACCCCCTTGCCTTTTAAAGGTGAAATAAGCGTGGGCTTTCTAGGATTAAAAATACATTTATTGATTTGGAAATCAAAGACCCTAATAACTTTCAAAGTAGCCTCTTTCGTAATGCAAATATATAGCAGTGTTCCCACCATTGTTAGAAATAATTCTAGAACGCAGTAGTTGGAATGGTGAGCAACCGCATGATGTTTTCGCTAGACTCAAATCTGGTAGTATCCATAAACCAATTCTTCATCGCCTATGATTACGGTGTTCAGAAAGTTTGGGTCACTGGTTACATTGTCATGTGAGATGTCTAGACATAATTGCTTCTGCTCCGCTGTTAGTAATCTCAGGACAAATTTTTCACACACTCTCCTCATGCTTATATTCTAGTTCAAAATTGAATGTACCAATGCAATGTTTAAATTTATATCTTTCACGACTTCTCGGACTGTGATATGACGGTCGTGCAAGACAACAGTTCATACTTGGTCGAGGACATTGTCATTCATGCTTGTTGTGGGCCTCTCTGATCGTGCTTCACTTTACACATGATGTGCTCCTATCGTTGAAGCGTTGTTCCATTCCTTTATGCGTGAGGTGTTCATTACATCGACTCCGAAAGCCCGTTGAATCTTGAGAGGAGATTCCACTTGTTTATCGCAAAGCTTTCGGCAAAATTGGATGTAATATCACTGCTAAAGTCTCTGTCAAAAACTGAAATCCGACGACCGCTAACTATATATCTTCTCTCATTGACCGACTGCAAGAAATTGACGAATTCTGCAGGTAGGAAAAAAATCAGGAGGAGGTATGAGTGTCCCGTCTACATGTACAGTAAAGAAAGTCTTCCCTACTTCATTGATTTACTCGGGAATAAAGGTTGGAACCTTTTTGAACACATCTCCCGTACACAACTTTACAGTATGTTAAGTAATAAACGTTCATATTATATCGCCCTCGTTCAGAAATTTCCATTGTTCATTAGGTTTTCATTAATTTCAAAATTTATTAATAATTCGAATTTCTCTGATGAGTTATGTATAAATAATAAAATATTCGGAACACCATACTAAACAATATAAGCATGTATAATTTCTACAAAATGTACAGATAAATATTTTGATTCATAAATCGTATCTTATGCATTGTGTTAGAGAATCTCTTATGTTATTATCAACATATAACTAATATTATAACAGAATGAATATATTATTTAATGATAACATACCTGAGCATTATCTACCATATATGTAAGCATAACTGCATGTGGCGAGTCACTGCTATCAATAGTATTGTTCATGATGTATTTTCTAGCATTTTCATATCCAAGTCTATAACAAAAATTACCATTGTTTAATGCTACAACCAAAGTCAGTATGAATTAGTTATTTCTATTGAATCACCTAATTAAGACTTTAAGTCGAAATTTATAATATTTATTCTTACTAAAAGTAACAATTAACAAGATGTAACACTAGTAATCATTAACAGTAAGTCTGGTTATAAGTTTATATGTGTTATACGTTGTTTGCGCAGTAATGTCTCAATAATGTAATGTCTCTGCTTTAGACCTCTCCAACAATATCTTCGAGACGCTTCGGGAAAACATGGCAAATGATTTATTCTGAATATCATAATTGACACAATGGTACCACAGCGGGAGTTTTGATTCTACATATGCACATTAACACAAAAAAGATTGTTGTTTCATACATATATACATGATGTGTTGGAAATGTAGCTCACTCATTGCATTTAGCGATAATCGCGTCTTCTCTTAAATCTAAGTAACAATCGAATTAGCAACTATAAAAATTACGATAAGCGCAAAGTGTAGCTTGAGTATTCTCTCAGGAGTAGCATATATCTTTCCATTCCATAATATTCCAGCATATAATTTTAAGCACAACTATATATTTTAGACACTATATATATGAAATGCTTAAAAAGCTTAAGGAAACTAATTGTTTGCACCAAGCTTAGCAAAAGTAATTTTTCAACCAACGTGCGGAAGAGCATTCTTTTACCAACACTCAGAGTTCGCGAAAATTTCTTAGATCGATGTAAAACGAGGAGGAAAATTACGTCATAAAAAGACAAATTAATTTGGCAAAGTAGTAATCAAATACGTCTTAATGTAATAGCTTTCTTGTGCATTTAAAATTTGGTACTATTTCAATTTTTACCTTTGGATTTAGATAGAAAGAATCACTACTTAACATTGCAAATATAAGTGAAAAATACCCTACGTTGGTTCTGATTTACTGTCGAATGAAGATTGATATTGGGCCATACAAAGAAGTATAATATGTGTAATATACATAATATGATAAAGAGTTCTCATTACGAAACAGCAATTCTGGAAACAATGATAAGTGTGAGGCTCCAGGGCGATACCTGGAGGACAAAACTCTGAAGGAAGTTTTGTAAACACTCGAAGACATTCCCAAGGCTTTTTTACGGAGTACCATGTGTAGCTGTCAGAGACTTGAGTTTGTAAGTTTGAAATGGAAACGTAAGAATCGAGGTTTCTTGCGCACTCCAATGTGTAGTTGTCCGAGGAATTAGAAAAATTAAATATTAGTTAATTAACAGATTAACGAAGAAGACTGAATGATGCAGTAAAGACATCACAAATTTCTTAACTTTCTTGAGATATAATAACAATATAACATTATTAAAAACTTTTTCTAGAAATCAAGTAATTTACTCTCTTGTGTAGAAATCACTTAAGCATTTTGTTTCCTCGTATTACGTTCCTTATTATAGATTTATTGTATTATACAAACTGTACACAATCGTAATAATAGGAAAGTGCTTCTTCTATAAATAATGTTTACCAGATTACAAAAATGATAATTTATTGAGGAAACATTTTTTGAGGAAACATTTTTCTGAATTTTACGTTGTAAAAAATATGCTCCTAAAAAACTGACGTCAGGCGTAACGAATAGTGAGTAAATATAACAGTAACAAGAACATCATTGTATTTAGCGCAAACATTCACTAAATTGTAAAAGACAATTAGACAAACAAAATTTAAAAAACGTTTGGAAGCTTTAGCTCCAATGGTTACGGAGAAATATTGAATAATAGAAACGGCTAAAATTTCGGCTTTCCCCTCTCCCTCCCGTGTGGTATTCTTTCTGACATCTGGCACTTTTGTAATCAGTGATGTGTATATATTCAAAAAATACCAGAGGCCAGATTCTTACATGGTTTGCTCTAAGAAGTCAACTTTCAAGCCACGATGCTTGGACTATTAGTATTCAGAAAGAATCGGGAAGTGCGAGAGATTTGAACATTTTCCAGCAATTGTAAATTTGAAGAAAAAAAATAAATTTTAAATTATCAAACTTTAAATGCGTTGCTAAATTATACAATACATAAAATATTTTGTAGCATTAATATCTCCATCCAATTCAACGTCGAAAGTAAAGACTATTCTAAAACAATATTTTAAAATAAACTAAAGAAAGTAGTATGAAGGCAGAGAAATCTGAACTCAAAACTAAAGTCACTTGTTGACTTAGAAGCGTAATGAATTCAAGTAGTAACTTTCTAAACGAACTCCCTTATTAATTGTTGAAGACAAGATGACTTTCTTTTAGAAGCACACAGCAAGCAAACCTTAATCTAGACAAAACAAAAAAAAATTAAAGAAATCACATTAAATGCAGAATAGTACTGCTCGCTCCATATTGTCTAAACTGGTATGCTTAAACTATTGATTGATAGGGCTCAGACTTTGTATGAACCCACGTATAATAGACTTGTGAATTAGGAGGAGCCTGAACCATGATTAGTATTTGGAGAAGCAAGCCGTTGTTTGTAAAGAAGCGTAAAATCTTCGAATTCCAGAACAGGAACGTTAGTAATTACTTATATTTCTGATACACACTACGAAGAGGATTCACTGGAGACAGAGTTGAAACGAAATCAATTTCAGTTCACAATCCAATGTTTAGAATATTTTTATTTCAGGTATATAGTTTTGTTCATGTTCATCATTTTGTATGGTATAGTGTGTAGTAAGGTATTTCGGTGAGAAAGATATTCTAATTTGTGTTTCAATGTCAATTTTAAACCTCTTAAGGTCCTCGCTTGAAGTTTACACATAAGGCCCTCGGGTTCAATATGGTCCATTATACATTTTCGACTCTTTCACAAGCATCGATTTGAATAATAAAACGATTTCATTTCTTTACGTGCTATAGTTAAAACAACTTGACATGTGTACTAGAATCATACACATTGTACAAGGGCTTAGCAATGAAATGTGCACATCACTTCTACGATCTTCCACAAATTGTAAGTAGTTTGCAGGTAGTTTGCACAGGTCGTTAATATATTATGTAATAAACTTCAGTTTATATTTCGTTCGTAGTCCCATGCAAATATTCTAACATTACACTTCCCAATCAGAAGGAAAATTTGTGGTTGTGTGCACTGGATACAGGAGGAAAGTGAAAGCAAGAGCGCCAGAGTAAACGAGAACTTCACTGACCGAATATAGTGTACAAATGAGTGAAGAATGCAAGACCTTCCTGATTCTCACTATATTTGAAAGAAATTCCCCTCATTCCTGCCGTCTGTATGATTTCCCGTTTTGCGGGAAATTTCCCGCCCACTTCGGAAAATGATAAAGGAGTTTGCCAAAGCAACGCGGGATCATAACACATTTCCAAACACAACATAAAATCTACATACTAAATTTTATTGGTACCAATTTACCCAGAGAAACTAAAGTGTAAAATAATTTATAACTCTTTAATTTAAACACTTCAGGTGATTATATTATGAATATGTAAATATACAGTATAAGACAAACGTCATGGAGTATGAGAAGTTTCAATGGCATAATTTAGGAATTCTGGAACATTGAAATCGAAAATGATTCAAAATGAACCCAAGAGAATTAAAAGGGTTAATCAAACTATCAACATTTGCGCAATACTTTCCTTTATATTAGAAACTTAAACAATATTTAGAGTATATTTTGGAGGGGGTGTTTATTATTTCGTGAATGTTCACAGAAGCGAAAAGAAGATAGGTGTGGCGAAGAAAGTGACGGAAAATGGCAGAACTCAAGACATCCCACACATATTCATTGTGTTTTCCGGAAATTCTCCTTGGTGGGAGATTGGATCGAACCAAGAATTTCACGCATCGAAACAATGGCGGCTTTGAGCAGATGCTATTGTTTAAGAAATAAATACACACTCAGCATATTGCTATCAATAGATATAACTGACACCGTCATGTACATTGTCACACTAAAAATGCAAGCCCAGCAAAGAAACAAGTTAGTACTGCTAAAGTTGAGAGATAGAAATCTGATATTACATATTAACATATTATTGAACATATCGCTCTATGGGAATGTGACATTATGGCAACAGCGGATGATAACTGAAGAAAGTTCCGCCAACATATGTAGTCAGAACAACTGCAAAGTAACAAGTCATAAGGAGAATGAGTTTTTGCATAGCCTATTGCATCGAAACTATAAACCTTCGGCACCCTGCTACAGCAAATCAACTGTAGCTGGCGAAGTTCGTAGGCATAAAGTACGTGCAGAGAAATCGACTAGACATGTTCGATCTCCAAGAAATCCGGAAAACGTTCCAGCCAATGGAGTAGAGGAATGTTGTCTCTAACCAGAAAGAGTAGGACAGTACATGAAACGTAAAGGCGCAAGTTGCCTAATTGAAATGTACTTCTATGTACAGCCTAGTAAATCTAAGTAGAGCCTAGTAAATCTAAGTAGAGCCAGTAAATCGGCCACAATTACATCCAAGATATTGTCAATATATCTTCGACTTCTGAAATATTTATTTACGTATTTATCATTCACCTATAACAGAGATATTGCTTCTTTTACAATAGGCATTACAATAATTGAAAAAATAACAAGACTTATTACAAAAATGAAAAGAATAACAGAAACAACGGTACTACAATCAACTAATAAAGAGAAATGCAGCAGAAGGTATATATCTACAACACACTTACACACACACAAACACGCACATTTACATGTACTTACATGTGTATATACACATACTTGAATAGAAATACATTCATGCATATGCATATATCTTCTCTCGAACATTCGTACACATACACATACACATCCATATACAACTGGAATATAGCCCTATATATTAAATACCTAGAATCGATATATATACAAAAATATATATAATAGACAAGTAAGAAGATACATAGCCTGTAGAATTATTCTGTACAATTATTTATCTAAATACATACAGGCCAGGAATTGGCATTACAGGCCAGAAACTATCAAAATGTTTTTTTCCTTCAAGAATCTTCTAATCCGTATCTCCATTGTTGAAAAAACGGGGGTGCCAATCACTGTATGAAAAAGTGTGTGTCTAGAGAGTAATTGGCATACCCCTGCCAATTGCTATCAAATTAATATTTTGTACATGGTTATGATATAAGGCTTTTAAAAACTTTCAATTAAGAAAAATACAAATGTACTAAATTATCATGTTCCTACGTTAACTCTTTTAGTTAACTGCAACCTGGCAATTAATGTATATTGTGGTGCCATTCGCTGTAATTCAAAAATCATCAAATTGAAAAAGTTGTTCACTTGAGCTCTTAGTTTCGATTGCGTGAATCAGAAGTCATGGCATATTAGTATAGTGTTCTTTAACACTAGACCAAGAAAAAGAATCTCATTATGAGATAATTAAATCTAAAGTTTTAAAAATGGATCGCATATAAATAACGTGGTGATTGTTTTGAAAAACTATTTGTAGGCAAACGCTGATACGAATTGGTAGTGATTTTTATTTCCATGACTTGCCAAATAGGGTAAGCCATAAAGCAGAAATTCTAAGAAGTGGCCTTTTGCCTATTGATGCAAAACACTGTCTTTTTTTGTTGTTTTTCAATTGAATCATTAAGTTTGGAAATCTGTCATAACCATGGAAACAAGTCTTTCCAGGATATGGCATGTTCCCAAACTAAAGAAAAATTTCAATGTTTAATATTTCTACAACCAGTGGGAAGAGAAGATTTGTTTTCAGCCTAAGTGGTGTTCCTACATCAGTGGAGCTGGAACATGCAAGAATCTCAATTTTGTCAAAAATTGAGGTGATTTGTCTTCGAACTCATCGATTCAATTTATATTTAACGCGGCAAATTGTGGTAATGTTAATTTTTATATCTTGTATTGAAGCAGTTTCTGTTGGTTAAAGAAATAGCGCAATATTGCAATATGCCATGAATTCGAACTCTTACATGTTAGAAGCAGATTCTTGAAGATGCTCTCCAAGCAGTTTCAGAAGGCATGGGAACGAAAACAGCCTCAAAGATGTACGGTATACCAAGATCTACACTGTAATTCCGTTAAAAAATCCTATTTGCAGAGTAAAAAGAGTGTTCTAGCTGAAAAGGGTGCCAAAACGTTTATCAAGTTAATGATAAAGATTCAATAACAGTAATGTTTACATTTAACGCTAACGTTGATACAGTCCACCATCGATAGTATACCCTTATGCCCATATTCCAAAAGATGTGGCAGAGTTTGTTTCAAAGGGATGGGGTGTTGGACATAGTAACAACGGTAGGATGAAAGGTGAGGTATTCTACATATACGTTGCTAATGTGTTGTAGAAACAACAGAAGTTTAAATTTCCAATCATTTATTTTGTTGATGGGCATAAGACGCATCTAACGTACCAGTTGAGTCCGCTATGTCGTTCGTTACAAATAGACCAAATCTAAATCCAAATGCAACTTGAGTACTTCAAACAACACATGTTGCAGCATTTTGGCCAATAAAGAAGAGGTGGAGAAAAGTGGATCGGAATTGGGTGCCTAACCATCCCGATGAAATGTGAATAACCTGAATTTTGCTTTTCTTCTTAAGGAAGTAGTGGATAATTATATTTCTCAATCAACTATGTAAAATGGCTTTCCCTCCTTTGGCTTGTTTCCGATTGACCCAAATAATATGGACTATAGTAAATGCGTTAGAAACACATCTATGTCCTCACCAATTTTTGCTGAACATTCTTTATGGAAACAAACGATGCTATTGTCTTAACAGTTTAGCAGTTCTGAGACTTTGTAAGAGTAGATGTATTTCAATAGTTAGAAAACACTTAAGTGGAGGACTCGGAAAATAATCGTAGTGTGGAAATGTCAACCTGATATTGTTTGTGGAGACATTTCAAAACATCTACACAAAGCAGTAACCCAGATTCATTAGGGAAAGGAATTAATCCAAATGTTCTTCAACATTCTCTACCAGAGGATTAGTCAGTCAATTAAACAGAAGAAACATCAGGTGCCGCCATATATGAACAAGAAGGAAACGTAAATACTTGTGATTAAAATAACTCCAATCAAGTTAGACCATCATTATTTTCTGGGATTGCAAATGTAGAGATATTTGAGAATGAAATCAGTGCATTGTGTTCAGAAAGTGCTGAGACGAGTAAAGGCTTAAGCAGAAAGTTGAAAACGCAATTTAAATTATGAATCATTTGGTCATCTGCATTGGCCGGAGACACCTAAGCTCAAGGGGAAACGCAATATAGAGAACCTACCATTTGTTGTCACCTCAGAGAAATACCAAGAAATGATAAGAGAGAAGGAAACCTGAAAGAAGCAAATTGAAGAAGAAAAAGCTAAGCGGAAAAGAACGAGAGAGAAATCCAAGACAGAAAAGGAAAGGAAAATGTCAACAAAAATAGGATATAAAGATTGTACAGCCAGAAATGAATCGAAAAATTGTACAACCAGAGAGGTACCAGAAATAGATGAGAGTAGTGACAGAACCGGAAGCTTTTCTCCTCAGAATTCAAAACAGGAACAAAGTGTAAAGAAAAATTTGTTTGGTGTCCATATGAACGTCAGTAAGAACTTCAATAAATCATGTCGAAAATGTGAACTACCTCTAAACGCTTACAACATGATAACGCCTTCTTTGTGTACAAATAGTTTTAACACTTTGAAAGCCGGCGTGTTTGTTTTGAAAATACTCAGAAAACCGGCCATTTTTGGTGTTTTTCAATAAAGAATTAAAAAAATTCTACAGGTTAATATGTGTGTTTATTACACCACATGAAAGGTCAGTGCTTCCTCTAGATTCGCAAACAAACGTTACAAGCATACATGCGTAATAAGGCGAGCTATAATGGTTTATCTTGGATATGATTTTTGATATAGGAAAAAAAAGGCAGTACTTTGAGTTCTTGAGTGTACCTAGCCTTGGTATGATAAACGCCAAACATTCTGGCATGCAAAGGCCCACATCACAATCATGACACATCCATGTTGTCTTCTTCGACTTCCGTTTGCCATCATATACCTTTCCTACGTCAGAACAGACCTTACAATATCTAGTAGCTCTCTCCTTTTTTTTTTTTGCGTTGCGGGAACCTTCTTTGCAAAATGCCTCCCGGTCAATCTGTTGGTTCCAGTTCAGGTTTGAAGAATTTGTTGAGCTTCGACACATGCTTTCTCACTCAAAGCTTCCCCAGCTTTCTGCAGAAAGTCTGCTAAATGCACATTGTTTTCTCTCCTAGTTTTCTTGTATAGTATCCATGCATTTGCTCATGACATATTGAACAGTTGGAAGAATAGTTTCTTCCACTACTTCAGTTGCTTCCGATTGAAGGGGTAATACGCCACTAATTGATCACTTTTGTCCACACTAACTTTGTTTATATTGTAGTCTAACACTAGGTTCGGTTTTATCTTCCCTACAGGTCCGTTCTTTGATTTCACGGTAGACTCATTGGATGTAGCTTGATGTTTAGCTGAAAGCATCAAGACATCCCTTGTGTCTTTGCATTTCAGACACAAAAGATGATCTTTTTTCAGTTTATTTTGAATAACTGTAGCTTTGGAAAAGTCCTTTCTATTTAGCATACACGTTCCCACAGCCATTGTGTACCTTTCCCAGTAATTATCAAAAACTTTAAAAGAAGTGTAGAGCTGATCCATGTAAATAGTATGACCTTTATCAAGATACTTCGCAAGACGTCTCCGAAGAAGTTCTGTAACACTGTTCTCGTAAGCACCTTTTCCTGTGTACATTCCATATTCAGCGCATAACCACTTTCGGCATCGCACACCATAAACATTTTTATAGCATATTTCTGTGGTTTGTTTTTCACGTACACAGGGAAATGTATTCTTCCTAGAAATCCACAAATACCTTCGTCAACTGTCAAATTTGGGCTGAGATCAGGCGACGAAGAGCACGCCTGTGTAAGAAAGTCAAAATAAGATTCTGCAAAATCATCTTGCACGTCTCTGGCATCCAATAAGGAATCCTATATTAAAAAATTTGCTTACACGTCCATATTACGTGCATAGCCAGTTTGGCCAAAATACAGTGCTCGTGCTATGCACTCGTATGGCGTTCAATGTGTTAATTTATATTGCATTCCTAGAGAACACAACATTCATATTCCAGAAGACCTGCAAGATGATGATTTAGTGTGTCATATTTGTTATGTTCTGGACGATAATAGTGAAGATATAGATATACCAGGTTATGATGATAGTGAGTAACATCATTCAATCTCTGCAATACAAATCGTGTAACCCTTGTTTCTCGTTTCCTTCTTTTATACATAAAAATTTATTAAGCTATACTAAAAAATATTGGTCATTTTGCACAAATTTAAATGTTATTGTTTGTAGAACGTTGTTAACAATTTTAAGTGATTTCCCGTAATTATTATTCAAAGTGTAACCTTATAGTATTACTATAGGAATAAGTGCCAATCACTATAGGAATAAGTGCCAATTATTGCATTTTCGGTGCCAATCACTATAGTTTTACACTGTGTTCACTATAACCTCTACAAAAATTTTCTGTTTCCGAAAAAACAAAAAAATACACGTTCTCCGTAATTAATATGAATTATTGTATATTTAGAGAAAAATTAAGATAATATATTTAAAAAGATGAAAGATAGAGACAACTACATTTAAAAAAAGCCTTAAAGTGCCAATCACTGTATGGTTTACCCTATATATATTAAATCGATGTTAGTCGTTTTGCCGAGGCGCAGGTGGTAAATATCATATACGGATATTATCCTTAGCGAATATACAGTTCATTCACTACGTGGGGCACAACGCAACTAGTTTGTGCATACGTCACCGTTCAGGTGCCATTTGTTCTCCGATAGAAGACGTAGGGTTGTGGTTTGAAGATTTTTATGTGTCCTTAAGAGAATATCATAAGTAGGTATTTGCTGATAAAGATTCTTGCTTCGTGGGATAAGAAGGGCGTGCTCGTTGCCCAAAAATGTTTGTGAAACATAGTTTACACCATGTGAACTGAGTGTTGTTGGTATATAGGCCTATAAGGATAACGAACTGTTAAGATGCGATATTCTCCAATTTGGATAAAGGTAAGAATTTGCCTCATAATTATTATCAAACTATGCTCTTTATGTGACAAATGTGAAAATTGATGATGGAGGCACTGGAGTAGGCCTACGTTTAAAATAGCGCCCTGTATCATGAACCTCTTCTTTGACTCCGTTTTTGTACCAGGCCTATATAAGGAGTTTCAAAATAGGAATTACTCGAGCAGACAGTTCTACCAAATTTGATACTCTTACATATTCAGGTTAGGTTAGAGCTTTTTCTTTGTTTCAGCAGAGGAATGAAGAAGTCCATTACTACTTGCAGACCGACTTCAGGAGCGCTAAATATAAATAGTGTGGATGTATGCATTCAAATGTAGAAACGGGAACGTTCCAGATTACATATCCACCTATATAGATTGATAGCTAGGCTGGATCCTTTCTGTATCATAGTATAATAAGTAAATCATGTAGTATTGCTGAGCGAGCGTCAGCGAGTGAAAGCGGGTTAAAGGGGAGGGGCCTGTATTCTAGGACCTGGCCGTATAAAACACGAATCAACTTGTGCTAGATGACTACTGGAAAGCACGAATTCTATCTAACCGAGTCAGGGCAGCAGCGCAGCAAGGTAGGGCCCGAATGGTCAGTAAGGGAGTGCGTCTGTGCGGAGCAAGCGCGTTAATGACGAGGGTATACTGAGTAAGAGACGCTTAAACATATAATACGTTCACTATCACTCAAATGTAATGTCAGTATGCTGTACAGTGACAGTAATTAGTTATAGTTACACTCTCATTTCTCCAGGGAAAGTCTTTCACATCGTATGCTACCTGGGTTATATGCCGCAGATTGTGGCCCCGAAATACAAAGTGTACGGAGTAATGATCATAATCAGACGAAATGTGATAATGAGAGTAACAAACATTATAGAAAGGTCATCACTGTAGGGTGATTAATAAGGAAGAAAACGTAAGTTGAATTGTGGACTGTATGTGTTCGTGAATTGATGCGTTATGAGGTGAGGTGTCGGTAGAGCATAATCTGAGAGTGTTTCAACCCACTGTGTTATGAACTAACTTAAGGATATGTATGCTGCTGTATTATCAGTGTCAAGGTGGAGCAACAGCAGCTCTGTGGGGCTTCTAACCCCTTTCGCTCTCTCAGCTCTGTTTCGTAACGTAAGTTTATCAATGAAGTTGCTTGTAAAAAGTGGACTAAATAACACGTGGCATTCTGTCACGCTTGAGTGGGACAACTTCAATGTAAATTGAGCCTCATCCTTTGGGAAGACATGATATTTTATTATCCGCATTATTTTAGTCATTAAGTAGTAGTCTGTAGTTTGTAACATTTAACAGCTCTACGGTACTAATTTTGCGCAGTAATACTTCCTGTATATGGATGTACGAAAGAGCAAAATAATTGTGATTAATAGTTAATAGTGAAGGCTGAAAATGAAGCGGATATTTGTAGGGAAGGTAGGCCTACATGAAAGTAAGAACAAGTAAGCTGTAATACAACGTTGAAAACAGATTCATGTAGTTTTTATCCATGGCCGCCATCTACGGCAGTTCAGCCTACCTGTAAATTTTCTATTTGATAGAACCTTCTGCTCGAGTGAACCATTCAAATATTCATAAAACTTGAAAATTTGTTATAATTATAAAGCTTATTCACCAGTGATGATTGGCACATCGCATATTTGAAGGGGAATATGTCAGATTTAAGAACTTTGTACTTTCCAACAGTCTTCCAGAGGTATTTTTTTTCACCGTGAGGAAGAGTCCTATGTAGTCGAATCTGATTAAATCTACTTCACGATGCAATAACCAGCATTGCCCTGAACCACGATCACTGGTGAATAAACTTTTTCCGTGTTTTACTATATGATAGTTAGTGCAATTTTGAATTTAAGTTTTTTTCGTAAGACAAAACAAAGTATGGGTATTATTTAGTTTCTTTCCCAACTCACTTTTTTATCTTTGGTTCACTTTGTAGTGAGTATGGTTCGTTATTTGTAAGTGTAATGTAGTCATTGATGATTTATATAGTATTGGATAACGTGTGTAATGTGGAAAATTAATGCTCTCTGGTGTTTGAGTTTTAAATCGTTTGATGCATGTTTGTGGTATTATAGTTTGAACGGTGTGCACTTATTCATAAAACACGAATCAGTCTGTACTAGGCGTCCTCTAAATAGCGCCAATATTATCCAACCGAGTCAGAGCAAGAACGGGGAAGGTGGGCCCAAACGGCAGCGAGGTGTTCTTCCGGAGGGAGCAGGTGCGTCACCGATGGTGGGCATATCCTTCAACGATGACAATATCATGCTAGTGTAATTTTGGCCCACCACATTTTGGGAGAATCACACGTAAATTCAGTATATTTCATGAAAATACATGTTTGAACCACCCGACCGATCTCGATTAATTATTAAACTTGGATGAGGTTTGAACATTGGATGGTTTTTATCTATTCATTTTAGCGGTAGAAATTAGGAGAAAGGAAGCAGAGAGAGATATAAGAATCAATCTATATTAGAATGAAAGTGAATATGTGACATCATCTCTCTTGAACCACACGTCAGTTCTCGATTAAATTTTGAACATGTATGAGGGTCGAACATGGGATGGTTTCTATCATATCACTTTGATAGGTGTACTCTGCGGAGGGGGAGGGGATAGAAATTTAAAAATCGTCGAAAACGACCGATATTAGTGTCGAATCCATAGTTTTCGGGGAGCTGAGATGAATAGTTATAATACCAATGCCGTTAAAATCAATGCCACTAGAAACAAGAATAGTATATGTAACGAGTAGCAAACACGTGTGATGGACTGGGCACTTAAAATGTTTATTTTAACCCAGCGAACTGGGAAATCACTGCTAGTTTTCAATAAAGATGAACCAGTCATAGCTTTAGTTCTTTTGAGTGTCCCTCAGTGATACTCGTTCAGTTTTGTTTCCCACTCAACTTACTGCACTAGTTGTTCTGCTTGTGCTTTAGGGAATCTCCAGTGTTGCATACATGAATGATAAATATGATTTTACAGAAGGAAAATGAAAAAAGTGTAAATTAAAGTAGGGTTCAAGAACGTCCTACAAAAGCCCTCCTGTCAGACCTTCACAAAATCGTGTACTTTGTATTTTGTGAATAGTTTTTGCTTTCTGGCTCGTAGTGTCTTAGTGAACATTTTTTTATTATCTCGACAAAAGTTTGTTTTTGACAAGTGCTATTTTTCTTTTTTTTTTTAAGAAAAAGAGGTTCAATAATTTAAATACCTACCTCTGGCTTTACCGTTTCCCCTGTGTTTCCGAGGTAGAAATATATTTATATAGCTCTTATATTTCCTGAAATGAATATCACATTCTATATACAATGCTCACAAGGCAATGAGTGGTTTGGGTAGAGGGTGGATACAAACCGTGCTACACCTGGCTATTCTGACACGTTTCGCCTACATTTTCTCAGTCCCTTCAGGCGAATGCTAGGATGTTATCTTCTGCTTTTGTACATCAAAGGCAACGAGGAACTTTCATTTTATTTAGTTCATTTCATGTTCCATAAGTAGGAATGTTCATCTAACGTTATTCAAGAATGGATATGAAGAAGGTTGTGGATGTGATCTGTAATTTCGAGATTTATAGTAGAGAAATTTAAGCCGACCTGATTCTTCTGTGTGTGCGAGAGAGATAGAAAGAGCAAAAGAGAGTTAACTTTTGTTGCTTCCTATTTCTCTCACACTATATATGTTGTTCCCTGAATTCCATAACATTTAGTAAAACAAGAATTAAAGTTTAAACACCCGAGTTCCGGCTCAATCTAATATTATTCACATTGAAAGACTCATTCATAGCTGACACATATCTCAAGGTGACATTTTATCGGTAACTTGTGTGTGATTTCCTCTCTTTCATATATTTCACTGTTATCGTTTCTTCCTCCATATCTTGATATACCATAGAAAACGTAGTTATAGATATATACAGCACATGAAACAAGTCCAACCACATAATTGTAATGACATTTTTAGATACAGCAAGCTTACATCCACCGTGTAAAAAATGATCGTAATATCAAGGGCGTCATGCCAAAGATGGAGGCAGGCAATAAGGGTTGGGAAACTCCTCATGGTAAATCAAGGTCATTTGAGCATTCATCTTCACCTGTTTAGAAATATTATGATGGTATATGACTGCTTCTTCTGAGAGTTGATGTTCATAGAAAAAAGTAAAGAAGGTTTGTGTAACGAGAGTGTAGTTATTCTTTTTTGTGGTACGTAATCGCTTTTTCTTGAGATCTGTATGTGAATAACAACCTCAGAGAAAGAAGAAAGATAATGGTAGTAGTATAAAAAGCAGATTTCGCATTTATAATTTCAATATTAATGTGTTTTGTAACAATTTTTTTTTGGTACGTAACCTTCTTTTGTTGAGATTGTACGTTAGTTGACATTCTTTAAGAAAATAAATTAAGTTTCTCTAACAAGTGGTTTGTGGTTATTTTGACGGCCTCTGAAATTCTTTTTATCAAGCTTTCAGGACATTATATCTGCAACACTATGTGAAACTTGAGAAAAGAATTTCTTCCATAGTCATCCGAACACGCTGTATTAACGAATATAACACTATAAAGTATTTCATCAATTCTTCGTGATAGTATAAAGTGTAATATTTCACATTTTATATTTTTCTCTCGTGCATACTTCAGAACTGCAGCATCTTTCTCATATTTTGTATTTGTTCTGAATATTGAAGAGAAAATGTTCTTTTTTTTTTAAAAAAAAAAAGATCAAAGTATTTCTCAATGACAAATCCATACAAGCCATTTGTGCATTTTGATAGTGTCAGTTAATATTTTGATATTAGTTGAGCTCCGATTATATTATTATTATTATTATTATTATTATTATTATTATTACGAAAGTGATTTGTAACATGTAATTCACACAATGTTTCTCGGTATTTCTGATTATTTTTTGTTGTGTATCTTATTATCCCCAACATGTCTTAAACATAAGAGAATTAGGAATAATGGGCAATTTTGTCAATAATTAAATTCTCATATGTTAGTTTCGTAAGTATCATTGTAAGGCTCTGCTAAACGCTTCTTCTATATTTCTATTTCTGAAAAAGCTGGGAGACCTGAAGAAATGTTAGTTTTTCGGAAAGTGGCTCATATAGTAGCCATGGACCTCTATAACATAAACGGAAAGTTTTAAATAATTCATTTGTAGTTAAGATATTTGTTGTTGCAGCCTATGTCGTCATTATCTGTGAGGTAATAAACATCTCAATAGAAGTGAGTTACTTGGAACGTTTCTTAGTTTAGATCACAGAGTTCTATGACCATTACGTGGCCCACTTCCCAAACTTCTTCTATTTTCTTTCATTTTCCCACAATTTTCAAAAATTAAAAATAATTGGCAGTAAACGTTTAGAACCTAAAACATTGTGTCCCGTCGACATCCCGTTCATAAAATCATAGTCATCCCGATTGCGGGAGATACGTTGATACTGGTCGTCCCGCGAACATCCAGTGGGAATTTTTGGGACCAAATTTGAAGCTCCATAGGACAAAAAATGTTATCCAATGTTGGAACCTCTGTCATTCAATCATAGTCGATTGACATCCAATTGCTATCCCTTCGTGGTCCCGTCTTCCCGCGGAAGTGCGGGGCAAATTCGGATGATCCCGGAATATCCCGTTAACCAAACAGGATTAGTCTCAGACGACCAGTGGACATCATTGTGCTATATGGAATAGTCGATTAACAGCCCATTGTTATCCCACGATTTACCAATAGACATCCCTTTGTGGTCCCGTTGAATATCTCGTATCCCGGGATATTAGCGGACATCTGGACCACCCGCGGAAATTCTGTGGATGTCTTCCGAGCAAATTCCGATAATCCTGGAATGTCCCGTCGTCCGTTGTGGGCTTTGTCTCGGACATCCTGTGGACGTATTTGTGCTATGTAGGTTATAAGATTAAAATCTATATATACAAATAGACAACAGTTATTATGTAAATTCTTTTCTAAACTTTCTAATGAAACGCAATTCGTAATAAATTTGCAAAAAAAAGGAACTAAATATAAAACCAATTTCCTTTCAGAGAATCTTTACGGATATCAATAATAAAGACTTACCTAGCCGCAGTATTTAAAGCAGAATTATAAGCCATGCATGATCCGTAGGTTGATGGCATAAATTCACAGTCAAATAAATATTTTCCAAAAAAATGCATGAAATTTATTTTTGGACGACGACGAGCCTGTGAATATATTAAATACAAATTGTGTTATTAGTTCAACTTTCATGTATAACAGATGAGACAATTATCCAAATAATTTTGAATATTGGTATTCAATTAGTATTTTAATAAAATCAATTAGCTTACAATCGTAATATAAACAATCTTGATTAATATTCATATAAAGAGCAATGGTTTATTTCTCAACATTAGAAAATTGTGAACTCTTTAGTCTAACAGCAGGAAGAGGTACGTAGGATATACTTTACCTAATTGTGTGTAAGAAAGAGTACATTTTGTAAAACATATACAATCATTGATCATTTTACTATACATATTCTAGATTATCTAGCTCATCAAAAGGACACCAGAATGCCAACAAACTCAAAACAGTTTATTAGAAACTCTTCTTAAGAGTGATGATTTTGTTTAGTTTGCCAATTACTAGTTTATTCTCTTTGTATGCTCCGAAGTATAATTTGTTCTTAGTAGGGACGTTAAGAAATCATTTTAACTTTGTTGTATTATATAAGCTTTAAATGCATGCATTTAAATATAAAATAAAAGCAAATTAAAAGACTCCACAATTAAAAGTAATAAAATCAATATAATAGAACTAAATTAAGATCTTTAAGAAAAATGTTACATAATTACTAGATTCCATTATTACTTATTATTTTAAACGAATAATTACAATTTTAAAGGGTGGTTGAAAACCTTAGAGTTTATAAAACAAATTTTGTTTCTCTTTATCTAGGTGACACCAGTGATGAATAATACACCTTGGAATAGAAATTTTACGTGCGAGAGTACATCATTCGACATTTTAATTTATACGTATGGTGATACTCTTAATGTATTTTCATGAAACGTAATGTTACGAATGATAGGCAGTATGTTTTCTTAACAACGTCCTTCATTCCCATCCTGAGATGGGCGGGCCTTAGAAAGTTACGCCTCCTCTCTGGCCAGAGTATTGTCAATACTGTAGAGGGGAAAAGCAGAATATAACGAATTCAAAAGTAATATTGTTAGCTGGTTCTGTGACCAGTGGTGTGTAAAATTTGGTGACTTTAGGGAAGTTTAAATAAACTGTGTGAACTTAGAGTCGTGCAATGTAAAGTTGAAATAGTCCTATAGTTGTGGATAGCTTTGAAAGATGCAACAAGCAGGGTTATATTCGTCAGTATGATTCTCCCTATTACAAGGTGATCCAGTGATGGACAACCATAAGTGGGATTTCAGAGGTCTGATCCAAGAGTTCAGCAATGGTGAGATTAGCTTGCGTATTGTGGCGCATGATATAACGCGAGCATAAGCGAGAGAAAGAGATACTGTTGAATGGCGATATACGTTCGCAGTTCGCATTCTTGGTGGAAATTATTAAGTTATGTGTGATGCGTTGCGTTCTAACACTTGGAGTCGGTCATAGTACTGTTAACTTGCTGAGAGACATGCTAGATGTCAATATGTGATAGTGGGACGGACGAATACTATATAGGTGAACAGTAATAGTGCAGAACGTAGACCCCATGTTGTTTCTTTTAAGCGATGCAACGTATTAAGCCAAAGACGCATATTTCTCTCGAGATCCGTTTAATCAAGCATTCAAGTGAGATGGCTGACCAAATGAAACACGCGTTATTATATACTAGTTTGGAGAGGGAAACGTGATGCCAACATCACGGTAAGAAGACTGCCAGATACTATGTGAGACAGTACTTATTTCTGTTAGGATCATAGAGCATCATTTGTGTTTTAAGTGGGTTTATTTTGCGCTTTGTAACGATCCCGTTACAATGACTGAGACTGAAGAGGAAATTATGGATTTATATTCCCATCTTTCTTTCAGAATTGACATTAGCTTAAAAATAATAAAAAAAAAACTAAACTCTAAAACTCGTATTATATTTTCATTGATCTTGCCTTTTCTTTAAAAAACAGGGAAAGAAACTCATATTGTTTTTTGTAATGATTGCGAGAGTGAGAGAGATAAATAAATTCCTTTGAATCGATTGGCTTTTCAAGGTCGATTGCTTAGCCTCAGGCGTTCGTGTTTGGCGACAGCGGCGGCGTTTCCTTTTGAGGCAAATCACGTCCTTCTCGGACTCATTTTTGCATTGATTTCTGATAGGGAATGCTTGTTCACTGTTGTGTCAACATATTCTGGATTATGGATTTTAGTTTCTGCACTTGTTTAAATTTTTCGTTTGATTCTTCAACATTTTGTATGATATAGTTTTGTGAGAAACTGTGTCACGAAACAAGAATAAATATGCGAGTAGTGCACTGTTTGTAGAGAATTTAAAAGGGAAAGATAAATGAATGCGTTATGTGAGAAATTACGTATGTTGCAGTTTGGCTTTATGTAAGTGGTACGAATGTGTTATAAAAATATTAAAAATAGTTGGATTTGTGGTTAATCGAGTATCTCTAAATTGATTTATTATATGTAGAAAACTCCTGGTTATGTTCTGAAATACCGTAGAATTTCTCTGTATTTGTGGAAGTGATAAGTTGGTGAATTTAGCGTCCCAATAAAACTTGAAGTAGCTTATTGGTGACATTTTAAGTCACTGACGTTTGTTAGACCTACGTTTGGTCTGTAAACGCCTTTCCTCTGTAAATTAATAGTAACACTGGAAATTCTTGAGGTCGCAAGCAGGTTTGCTGAGTTTAGATGGGGGATGTCTTTATTGAAGTTAGCGTCCCATCGAGAACATTATACCTAAGTTTTGGTTTATAGCTGTGAGTGCCAATGATTACTGACCAAGGTTTGAAATATTATTGATCTCCGAGCCATGAGGATATTGCAGTGGTTGGAAATGTGACAGGTTGTTTAGAATTTAGCGTCTCATTAACGTAAGTCTGACCTAAGTCTTCTTTACTATTAATGATTAAAAAATTACACACGGAGCGTTTTATTGCTGTTTGTCACTAAGGAGTCCACATGTAGACCAATGTGGAGGAGAGCAGAATGTAAAATTCAAAGTAAGAAAATTGAGTAAGGTGTGTCGCAATTTAAGTATAATTCATTTGGTTGTCCTTCGTTTATGTTGTGTTTATCTGTTATGTATTTGTTTCCAAACTGGCTCCTTATTAGGATGATTGCTTAACCGTGGCTATTGAATTATCTATGGCTGATCGATAATTCAGTAATATTATTGGTGAATGGGTAGAAACTATATATATATATATTTATTGAATGTTGGTGAAACTTTTTGTTTTTATTATTACAATTACAGGTTTTTGTCCTGAAGAAAGGTTGAATGCAAGTGCAGGTGTTGTTATTATTACCATTTGAGATTACATTAAATTCCTTTCATTATAAGTTGCCGTAGGCGAGTATGGTAGATGTGGCACGGCCACCAAAATTCGAGTTAATACTTCTTGACTGTGGGGACTATTTTACATTTCATTTTGTTTTTTATATATTATAAACAATCGGGATTCCTGAAATTTTAGATTCACCTCAAAATAAGAAATTGTCATCATTCAGCTTAAAACTTGTTTATAGTTGTCATAATTACATGGTTGCTTGGGTTAACCAGTGTAAGGTAAAAAAAAAAGAAAAAAAGTAATATATAAAAATATTATATATATATTCTCGCTATCTTTATCTATTTATCGGTATCGCTTTATGTCTATATTAAACTATATTCCTAATCGATATTCTTTATCTCACCACTCTTACGAGTCTGCCATTTTTACCTTACAACAAAAAAGAAAGAAATTCCAAAAGAAATAATTCGTCCGCTCGCTGTTGTCTAGGTAACAGGTTCAAAAATACGATTGAGTTAAAAATAACAAGTCAAAAATTTACGGAGAATAACTAGATCTATTAGCTTAATGTTTCTCTAATTAAGGTAAGGTGTGTTGACTAGAAAACTGAGATTCAAAGGTCGTTACTTCGCCCTTGCAAATTTAATCTTTAATATTATGCTCGGCTTCCCAAAAACTCATCATGAGAGTTCAAGGAGCACAAAACTCTAATTTAAATAACACTAAACATAAAAGTAAAAGACTTCTCTAATAATTCTTTTGGGAACTGCGATAATATGGAAACTAGTACTCTCTCTACTCTAGGTCCATATTCCTTAATTTCAAAGACTGCTTAACTTCACTTAGTAACAGTCCGGCCTAAACCTGGTTTGGACTCTCAATACTCTGAGAAATCCAGAAAAGGAAACTAGCTAAAATCTTAAGGATAGGTAACTTAGGGAATGAGGAGAAGCAGCCGTCACTCATGGCCCAGCTATATTACGTCTTCCATTCAAGACTAACGTCTTCCATTCAAGACTCTAGGTTAAAAGGTGAACACAAACTCTAATACTTTCAAACACGAAAGTCGCAGTGTGAAACAAAAAACACCAGCCAAGCCTCACTATTGCCTGACTGTACGGGGAAACGAAACCAAATCGCAACTTGGATTCTATTTTAATGGGAAAAACCTCCAGCACCTGGAGAGTTTCAAAACCTAAGTGCCCTGGGTTCACTCTCTCCCTAGGGTCACCCCAAGAGCAAATTACTTTTCACTCCTTCTAACCTTTAACTAGAGCCCAGTTTAGTCATTACTCTGACGTAGAGCTCAAAAATCCTACTTCATTCTTTAATTCCTATTCCTAACTCTGGAATTCACCTAAGTTACGGCCAGAGACCACTTTCTCTAGCGGGACTGGAAGCCACGGACTAACATATCCACTGGACAACCAGTAACTAATCTAAAGGACAAAACTCCCAGAAAAAAGCTCTCTTGCTAATTCCCTTCGGACTGAACAGCCACCAGCATAGCCCTCTACTCTACAGGCCTCCTTAGCTGAAACAGCCAAAGCCATAAAAAAAATCCGCCTTTTTATATGTTTTGCCGGGGACAGAAAAAATGAAGAAAAAATTTATGTGTTAACGGTTCTAGAAGCTTCTACTGCAGTGGAAAATTACTGGAAAAGTATATAAAAAAAAAGAGAAATCTTCAAAAAATTAGCCTCTCTACCAGGTCTATAATCAAACGGGAGCGAGAGTAATACTCAATCTAACTAACTGAATCTTAATCTTAAAAAAAATTTGACTTATATAAATGATTGGGATAATGCACTAATTGATATTTACATACATTTACATATATTAAACATAGTAAAATTATATATTATGCTATACTTATTAAATAGATAAAACCAGATAAATGCATTAGATAAATACGTGTCAGGCCTGACTTGTTATTTATACACACAACTTAATTATGAATAGATAGATTTAATATTAAAATATATAACCTGAAATATCAAAGCAAGGTAACGAAGTGCCCCTTGCACCAGAGGAACGTAGCTTTTCTCTTTCTATCTCCGGTTTTAAAAGTGAGAAAGTTACAAAAATGTTAATTTTGAGAGTAACTTCTTAGCACTTGAATGGAAAACAGTTACAGTTAATGAAATATGACAAATTAATTTAAATATAAATTTCCTAAGCTACGACTTTAATGATTACAGTTACATCGTGATTTCGATTTTGATATAAATAAAATAAAGAGGAAAGGTTATTACTTACATCCAGGTTTTGTTTCTAAATATTATGTTGTGTTTTATTTTTTTTAAAAAAAACTACTATTTGAAATTGTTGTTTTTATTTATTACTTTATTATATATGCTTTTCACTATTGGTCTGATGTTTACTTGTTCATATGCTAAATTATCAGTCAAGTAATATTTGTGGGCGAGAATAGGACTGCACCCGCCTCTGTAGGTCCTTGTGCGGTTGAATCAGGGTCGTATTGACATGTGAACATTACCTTGGGTTTACTGTTCCTTGAGATATTGGCCTCTTAGCATTTACTCTCATTCCGATAGAGAAAACGAACGCTAAAGCTTCTACAAGAGGCACCAGCTACGAGTAGGTATGCACGCGAGACGCGAGAAGTCTCGTCTCGCCTCGAACGAGACTAAACTATGCTTGACGAGATACTAGATGAGACTCGGTTAAGTCTCGCACGAGAACTTTCGCGAGACTTCTCGCAATCTCGCAACATTTATGAGTTACATTTAATTGTATATTTAGTGATTTTAAATTTATTGAGTTTTCTAAGTTTAGCGTTAATGCCTCCAGGAACAAACAAGTGATTGGGGCAATAGACATTTTAGGAGATTTATTATTATTCAAAGTTGATTATCAGTATTAGAGCCTTCGTTAGTTTCTAAACATCATTAAAAAAACTTTGTAAATTAGAAATTTATTCCAGCATCGATTTAGAACTTTATTTTGCGACACAAACACACACACGCGGGCGCACACGAATACTTGAACTTCTGTTTTTGCTCTGAAAAGTGAATATGACTCACTATTGCTTCGAAATGTGATATTTCTGTTGTTTCTGTCTTTCTCAGATTACTACTAGCGATTAATGTTGGGGGATGGCAGGGAAATCCCCTCTCGTCAAAGTTTATCCCCGGCCTGGCTCGCAGAAATACATGATATTTTTACATGGAATAAGTATTTGCTTTCCACATATTTATCAAAAACATCCCCCTCTGGTTCGGAAGTTTAATTCAACACTGGTTTGGTAGGATGGCCCTATAGATTTGTTGGGAGATAGTAGGAATGGCCCTATATCTGTCAGTAAATTTATTTTCTAGATCTGCCAACACTATATTAGTTGAAAGCGAAAGGGTTGATAAAATACGAATTCTGGCAATACTGCAGTTAGTTCAACTGTATGATTTGGAAATTGATCCAGAAAGATTTTTTTTTGTATCAAGTATAGTTTGCTGGATATTTGGATTCACGCAATTGTTAACATATTGCGTTATCCACAAGTCCGTTAACACAAGTATTTTGATTCTTTGGTGGTTGATGTAGAGGGAGATATGCGACATTAGATGGCAGCACTGTTCTCCTACACAAGTAACGTATTTTTACATTTTCTCTGCTGTTTCCACAAATTTAATGTTAGAGAGTTTAAACTTTCTGAAAAGAAAGTACAAACCTATTCTAAGAAAAGAGTCTGTGTCAATTTTGGATATTGTGACGTTAGAGCATTCCTCGGACTAGAAGCAGGCAAATCCGGTTAAATAAAGACGAAGCATTTTACATATAGATATACACATGATACTTTCCCAGAGTTCTGCTCTGAAGCGGTACCACTTGCATGGTGACAAGTTTTGCTATATCCTTCCTTTTCCTCATCCTGGGCTTTTCTCACTGCCTCTTTCTCGAAAACCGTCTGTCAGACTCATCAAGCCAGGGCAGCTGGTTTTACAGATCGAGTCAAGGGACGTACCCCCCCCTGGACAACTATCCAAACGGGTTGTCCCACCTTCATTATCTTCATCAAATGCCACTTCATCACTCATATATTCATTACACTGCGTTACTACATTCCAGCACACACCGGTTTCTTGCGATGGGAGATTCAGATGCTCCTCCTGGATCCCTGGGGGATGGACGCCATTCTCGCATACCCCTGTTTACGTCACTCCGTCTTACCCGACCACGAAGATGGTCAAAAGAAAGGATAAGGGCACTAGACAGCGATCGCAGTCGGGCAGTTCAACTGCATCCACTGCTTCCAATGTGTCCACTAGATCCAGGTCGCCAAGGCAGCAGTAACTCTATTCTGGCATTATCAAACAACCTCACCATCAGGCCAAGAAACCGCACATGGATAATGCTTCAGCACCTTCTGACATAGTAACCGGAGACATGAGCACTACTGTTATTCCTTAATTTCAACAATCGATCATAAACCCACCTCCTAAACCGATACTTCACTCCTTCCTTTTGCAGCATTTCGACACTAAATACTGTGTGGAAAAGTTCACTACCCTATAACTTCGTAAATATCTTCCAAGTATACCACTCACAGAAGTAATCAAAACCAGAAACGGTTATATCCTAAAATCCACAGATCAACAGTTTGCTATTTCATTTAGGAATCTTCTTTCGAAATCTTTGGCAAGAATGCTACCATTACCACTCTTTCTTCTGCACGTCAGAAGCAACCACTGTCCACCTTTCCTGTCTGTCGTCATCCGAGGGGTCGGCCCATCCTATTCTGACAATGAGATACAAGAACTCCAACTCGTAGGTCACACCATCTATAAAGTTATGCGTATACGTAACAATGCTGGTCCCACATATATGGTACGTGTACTCACTGCCTCACAAAATACACAAGATTCATTGCTCACTACTGGCGCTTACATCTTTTATCGTCGGTAAAGGGTCGAACCCTCACGCTCGCCTGCTCCTCTTCCTGTGCGTTGCAAAAATTGTCAAACTTACAGTGATCATAGCACAGATAGTTGCAAGAATCCACCAGTTTGTGGTTATTGTGCAGGCCCTCATCAAAAACGCACTTGTCGGAATCTCGAACGGCTACCCGCATGTCCAACCTGCCACGACCAACATCCGGCCTACAGCTATAGGTGCAAGAATAAACCACATCCTGACCAACAAAATCCACATTTAGTTGTTCCACTCCGTATCCCAGACTCTTCACCTCCTCCCAGCCAACAAACTACCGATCCAGTTACCATTCAAAAACTCCTTCGATTTCTAACTCTCGCTTTACAGAACATCCATCCCTTTCAGCGCAATCACATTCTACAGCAACTCACCAAGGCCGCTAAATATGTTTTCAACGTTAACTTCTACGCATCTTATACGAACAACTACGTCCATTTCCATACATCTCCACAAGAAACAGCCGTTTAACTCTGTACATTATGGATTTAGTCTTTCTCTTCCTTAATATCCGCTCTCTACCCAAGAATAAAACTCTATTTGAAGCGCTTTTACTTGAAGAACACGTCTCAGCCTTCTTACTGAACGAGACATTTCTT
The DNA here is from genome assembly GCF_964235325.1 of Thermobia domestica. NCBI lineage: Eukaryota > Metazoa > Arthropoda > Insecta > Zygentoma > Lepismatidae > Thermobia > Thermobia domestica. The sequence continues at coordinate 138,825,140 of NC_137460.1, forward strand.
ACTATATCCACCTCCTGTAACATTCCTCGTTATATGCTTGTACGTCACGACAACACAGCACCAGCATTACGGGTAAACGGAGGCGTAGCAATCGGATTTCGAAATCACATACCTCATTGCAATCACATTTGTTCCATTCCTCAGCTCCCAGAGCATATAATCACTACCTTATATTTCAAATCTATCATGATCACCTTCGCTGCTATTTACGTTCGCCCACGTCACCCTATTCCACTCGCATTTTTAGTCACATGTCTCACACCTATAAACATTATATCATCCTCGCTGACATCAACTGTCATAGTCGCACTCCTGTTGAACGCACACAATTCTCAGATCATATAACCACTCACACCACTGGCATTTTACACATTCCTCCAACTCCTACTAGAACTGTATCAAATACCACCCCTGACATTGCAATCACTTCAAATGCACTTGCTGCTAAGATCACTCTTACAGTCCTGGACCTATTCGGCAGTGATCATGCCCCGATGAAGGTCTCATATCATATGGGCAATGCTCGACCTCACGATGCACCTCCGCCAATTCGAGCACCACGTTTCGGCAAAGCTTATTGGGATCATTACCGCGCCTATCTTACCACTGTATATACGGTATCTTACCAGCTTCACACACATATTGAAACGATCACTTCAGAAATCACCCATGCATCAGAACTATACCACCAGCTCCACCCCTTATCAGCCTAAATTATCTCCGCATTACCTCACTCACACCAAACGTTCCCGGCAAGCTTATCGAGAATATGTAAGAACACAAAACCCCGAAGCTATTCTACTTCATCATTAGCTGCAACGTTCAGTCATAAACTACATTCAAGCATACAAACGCCGTCAATTGATCAAAGCCTGCAATAACCTTGCTGACAATGCACACCCTTCACGTTATTGCAAACGTCTGAACGCACTGTGTGGCACGTACAGGGAAACCTTATACCCTCTCGTCATCGACAACAGTCACGCACCATCGGATCAAGCTAAAACAAACGCCTTTGCTGACTATCTACTAGACATCTTCACACCATCCCGTCATGACCACATTTTTGCTCATCCAGTCGATCATGTCAACACCGCACACCCTATCCTTCAAGCAAATCTCAATGATATTTTGACGCAGCATGAACTCACAGCTCCAATCACTGTTACAGACATCACAACATTCATACAACATAAACGAAACTCTGCTCCTGGTTTTGATTCCATAACATATCATCATATCAAAGAAAGTCATATTTCTCTACTTCTTCTTCTAGCCTCCATTTACACTTTTATTCTCCGAACTGGCTTTTTCCCCGCTGAATGGAAGATGTCCAAAACCTTCATGTTTCCGAAACCAAACAAACCTCCTAGCGCAGTCTCTTCGTACTGACCTATACAACTTACTTCCACTTTCAGCACAATTCTTGAGCGCAAGCTTGTCAACATATTTCATCCACACCTCCACGGACGTCATCTCATTCCTTCTTTCCAACCCGCATTCCGCCCGTCTTATTCCATTAGGGATCAGCTTCAGCGTCTAACCACTCTCATTAGAAGTCAGTGTATTTCCGTTCGTTCACCCTGCCTTGTTCTGTTCGACCTAGAAAAAGCATTCGATAAAATCTGGCACCTTGCACTTATTTTCAAACTCATCAAGCTTAAATTACCCATGTCTTACATTCGCTTCATTTTTCACTTTTGGCATGAGGTTATTGTCAACTATCATCTATCACACCCTATTTTCCTAAATTGTGGTGTCCCACAAGGCTCAGTTCTGTCCCCTTTGCTGTATTTACTGTTTGTTTCCGATCTTTCTTCTCTTCCAGACGACGTGTATACTTTCCACTTTGCAGATGATACAACCTTCCTTGCCCTTGGTCGCACCATCAGCCATATCAACCTCATCTTACAAGAATCTATGAATCGTTTTTCGCATTGGTGTCATAAATGGCACCTCACAATAAATGCTTGGAAAACACAGGCCATAGTATTTCTGCCGCCACGCAAGCGCCCCAAGACCCACAGCGGTCCGTCCATCAAAAACTGTTACTTACCTTTTTATTGTTTTTGACCACCATCTCACCTGGCTTCCTCATCTTAACTACATCAAAACCAAAGTATATAATCGTCTGAATCTCCTTAAACGTCTCACTGGCAATACCTGGGGCCCCACCTCAACCATGGTTCTCAACACATATAAAGCATTTCTCCGCCCTGTCCTTACATAGGTTTCACCGCTTGGCTATTAGCTCCTGCCTCGTACTAATACAAACTTGCAACATTTGAACGTCATGCCTTCCGCATTGCCTATCACATTTCTCTTCCCAGTCCGACTAAATACCTATATTCACTCATTACTTTACCACCTCGAATCTCTTCGCCTCAAGTTCATCACTGTCCGATATATGCAGCAGCAACCACTTCTACTCGCCACTATGCACTACCTTGCCAATTCATCTGCTCGCCCTCGATGTTACCATCTCCCCCTAAATTTGATGTTTATATTGTACTGTTATACCTTTGCGCCAAACCATCCCGACCTAGAACTATTGGAGGATCATCGATTGTATGTCCATGTTCCGCATAGTTTTCCATCGCATCAAGCACAGTGATTACCCTCTGTATCTAACAGGGCATCCCTCGTCTTCATTGGCCTAGCCTTGCCCCTAGGCAAAAGACAACCCGAATTTCTTCTGCTAACATTCCCTATGTCTTGTGGCGTAATCTGCACTCATTCCATTCCTCATGATCATGTATACAAATAAAATCTATTTAATCAACTTGTTCTGTAATATATAATGTATGTATAGTATGTATTTTCCTATGTTTTATGTATCCTCTGTCACACTGATGATTGTGGTCGTAAAGACCATAATGACCTGACATCTGTAGTAATTGTTAAATAAAGAAAGTCTCATAACCCAACGCCCGTCATTTCACATCAGTATAATTCCTGTGCAACCCTTCCCTTAAAGACAATGTAGCTCTCTACAGAGTAGCTAGAGTGCGAACTAGCATTAAAAATCATATAGATATGTAGGATAAGGATCCGGGTTTGATTCAATGAGTTCAAAAAACATATACGGAAACGTTATATTCTTTATATCCTGATTACATTGGCGATTTTTTCGGGGCAAAAATGTGCCCGCATGGCATACTAGAAAATAATGTTGGAGACCTCTAACCTGGAAAACAATGTTGGGTCCAGTAACAATTTATGCTCTTTTTGTTGTAATTATGCTATTAATTTGACGAAAATTAATGGTCCAGCAATCAAATTCCAGCACAACTTTTCTTTTAATTTGGGGGACACAAGTTCGGATACCATCTTGAACTCTAGGTTCCGTCTCTTCAGGATGTTATGAACATTCACCCCATGTAAAGCAATGCCAAACCACCATGGATTCACCTTACCAAGAGACATTTTGGTCAAATACCTGCCTTCGGACAGAATATCACATCATTATTCATTAACAACCATAGAATAACACATTGCAAAATTTTGACTCAGAATATATGCGAGACTGCGAGACCATGTGAGAAAGTCTCGCGCGAGACGCGAGATGAGACTCAAAATTTTATGCGAGACACCAGACGAGACCTCACATTTGCAGACGAGAAGAGACGCGAGAGGAGACCAACATTTGAGACTGCGAGACGAGACGAAACTTTTCCATTTCTCGTCTCGTTTCGTCTTGCGTGGATCCCTAGCTAAGAGGGTTATCTGTTGTGGATTATAATTGAATGGAGATGTGGTCTACAGATGAAGACGAACAAAATATGATATATCGTCATCAAATTGCAAAGTATGAACTGGTGGCGACAGAGTTGGCATATTGGCGACTTACAGTATAGACAACAGATATTATAGAACCGGCTCTTGTGATACTCCAGTTCGTAAGGTGAATTCAGGCGACGGTCCCCGATTGATTTGTATTAAAGTACAGCGATGACGGAGAAAATTAGCAATCAAGTTTACGTATGGCACTGGTAAAAGACTCTGTTGAGCTATTTCTAATAGAATCTGTTAAGGTATACTCTTGCGTAAAATAGTACTCTATAAACTTCTTTAAAGCTTCTGACATTCCTGTTCACTGCTCATATACAATTATATGTACTTTTCACAATACTCTTTATTTCACACTTCTACAATAACATATTCTCTGAATACCATCACATCTCTCTCACTTTACAAAATTATTCTGCAACAAGCTCCGAAGTAACAACAACTAACGTGATATCTCCCTAAATTCCATAAACAACTAACTTGATATCTTCATAACTACATAGCAAGCATTCTCAGTTCTTCTTCTCTCTCTCGCTTTTTCTAATACATTTCTAATACTAAAATACTTTCCACCGTAAAGTTTTACTCAAGCCTCATTCCATACAGTAAGCCTCATACCCCTAACAGACTCTTCAGTTTAGATAGCAACCTTTCATGGCAGAAAGTGTCAAAGATATGGTTGATATCGAAGGAAATCAGCACCGATGGATAGTGCATTTTATAATGATTCAATATGAGTTATGTAAGTTTTTTATAATTGGCCTGCCGTTGAAAAGAATGGCGAAAGGCTGTTTGCGTTTGCGGGAGGATGTTTCGTTGTTTAGATAAACATCTAGACTTTTACTAGTATGCCTTCTAATGTTCTGCTGAAAACGGTCGTGATGTTGATAAGTTTGTAGGAATCAATATGTTGGGGGATCTTTATGCATTTTTAAGAAGATTATGGCTTTCGCTAGTTTCCCTGCAGTAGGAAAATAGCCCGTGGAAAGGTTATTGGTGTATGAAAATGCATGCAAACAAATGGAATAGAGGCGGTACTTGTGACAACTGATTGTAAGTGATAGTCTTCGCGAGGTGAAATCTTATGTTGATTATGAAGAGATACATTTATATCTTCAGTGGTAATTTGTGTAAGGAAGTCATTGTGTACATTAAATTGAAAGTATTGTTGAAAGTTCTGCTGATTTGGATTTCCTGCTTCAGTGATATGCTGATGAGAAGGGTAAATGAAGATTGAGGCCGCGTCTGGACTAAACACAGTATGTTGCAAAAGCTTAAGCTTTATTTGCGTCGGTTTGTGGGGTCGTATCATTGAATAGAATAGAATGTTGAGGGCCATGTTTCTGTAACCTAAGTCGTTTGGAAAGGTTCCAAAATTTCGTAGGATTGCGTTCAGTCCGTAGTTGATTGCAGAATATGTGCCATGTAAGACTTTTATTCGCTATGCTTTAGTGGTTGTACGTTCTCTGAAACTATAGGGACAAATGGAAAAAATGTGGATCGCTAGTACGTCTGTACTTTTAGTGTTTTAGTTAAGACAGTTACGGAATGAAAAGTAGTGTGGTCGTTGATAGTACCTTTGAGAATCTCTGTCATGAAACTTTTTTATTGGTTCCAGTTTGCCCTATTAAAATTATATTTTGTAAAGCCCTAGCTCCATCCTGACTCGGTTGGAAGAAGTACAGGAAAATGATCCCTACCTATAGTCTCCAAGACTTCCATAGTTTTAAATGTCTCCAGGCTAATGAAAAGTACTGGTACTGAAGAGTACGTCTGGCGTAGTGCTACTTGCTGCGCGTGTTGATTACGGATTTGGCACGAAAGAAGTATTGACCGTAAGCACGGAATTGTAAAAGCGCTGTTTTTGCTCGGCGGTGTGAGAATAATAATTGATGTCTACCAGAAAAGCATAGTTTTGAAAACCAATTCAAAATATGTTAAAGAGCGACAAGAAAGTGGTTGGGTGGATCAGATATAGATAGTACCGACGGGGAGAACTGTATCACAAAAGTTGACGGTTGAAACTCCATCAAAGTTGGAAGGTGTACTAGATCGTAGTAGCAGTAAAGATCAAACAACTAGAGCAGCAACATCCCGAGCAATATTTTCTGGTAGATTGGAACGCTCAAGTATTGTTCCCGTTATATGCAACTGAGTCAGCAAAATTTTCTCAATTCTGAATGGGTGATAGAGGTCACGTGATTTTATACCCCGCCCACGAGGAAAATCCACAAATTAACCACGCCCCTAGGTCATGTGGGATGACTTCATGAGGTCATGTGATACAACGTCGCCGGGGAATTATTCACTCTCTTTTATGAACTTGACATTTGAAAATGTGGGAGGGGCTGTTTCGTTCACTTTTACGTATAAGTTTATTATCCTCTTTGATGAGTCTTTGGTACGTTATATTGTTGCATGATGGTGCACGGAATCTAACTTGGAGGCTCATCTTACGGAGGGACCCACCTTAAATGTTATAATCTCCTTTTACGGGTAAGATGTTTACTCTCTTTATTTCCTTGATTAAGTACAGGAGTTCTCCTAGAGGGCCCATCTTAAAAAGGAGGCGATGTATAGAACTAAATTATCATTTCATCTTCCCTTTTAAATTTGTAGATTGTACCTTATATGATTGGATACTGGGTCTTGGAGGGGTGTCTGTCAAAGAGCAAGGGTACATGAACGCAGCCTCTAAAATTTTATTAGATGTCAAAGGTCACAATTAATATTTTTGGTAGACTCATGGTTATTATACATTACTAATTTCGTTCCCTGGATGGATCAAGGTTCAATGGAATGAGGGTCAATTTTCCATTGTGAGTTTTACGCCCCCTTGTAGCAGCGTGGCTAGGACTAAATGATTAATGTATAATTTCAAACACATTATCTTTCCCCGGGGAAAAAATCCTACGTCTTTTAAACCAAAGGTGCGTATGCTATCCGTTCAGCTATGAATGAGCTTGAATTTTGATTGATGGGTCTTTAACACTCGTATTAAATTGTACAATAATACGTCCCTGAAACGATACATTTATTCTCTAAGAATTGAGAAATTATACCATCAAGACCGTGTTAAGTAATTATAATAGTTTAATGTTTTCATTCGTGTAAAATAAAGCACTGAAAAGTATATAAAAGAATACTCTGTGTGTTGATATAAATGCGCATATGATTTAAAGCGAACGTCAGCGGATGCTGTATCGTATTACATTCCTTTTACTACCAACGTGACAGCATGATACATGAAAGGAAAAAATATGACATTCTCTTTCGTATTCCTTATTGAATATGTGGTATTTGAATAATGTATTGTTTTTTAACTTTCCTATGCCGTTTTGTGACATCACAGTTTACGAAATTTAGTTTGGGAAGTAGTAAGATAAACCTGGCAGAAAGAATTCCGGATGATGTTGGACTCCGACTTGTGACATTAGAAGGTGTTATTAGAAAAAATATCGACTAATAAAAGGATGCTAGATAACTATTGATGCGACGGGAGACACGTGAATTTGCAATTCAATGACGTCGTATGTATGTTTAGCCAATGGGAATGCAAAATTTGTAGTTTCTTTTCGCGGTTCATGATGTTCTCAATATTGTGTAATATTGATTGGTTTGTTCTGCTTGGTTCTTATTGACGCCGTTTATTAATTTCATCGATTTGGATTGGTTGATACTGATGTCATTTATTCATGAACAAATTTTTGACCCAAAGAAGAATCTAATTTTCATTTTTCAGATCCTACAATGACGTAGATTGTAAACCTACAAAGTAGTATCTCTTATATTAGTGGGAATGTCCGTCACGAAGTATTGTTCATACAAATTTGAGATAAGTTCACAAGATACTTGGCATATTAAAATTGAGATATTATACTCAGGCAAATTTATTTTAAAAAATGTGAACCGCGTTGCTTAATTGCATTAGAGTGATTCTTCAAATGTATTTTTCGAAAACTACGCATGGGAATCATATTGTTGTGCTTCATAACAATCTAGTGCTGTTACTAAACTATGCATGGGAAATAAAATTGTTTCGTTCTTGAAAATTTGGTAATGGTATCACTAACTCTTTCTTATCAATTTTACTTTTTTGGAAACTATGTATGAAATATCATCCCTTTCTAGCTATGGGAGAGGAAATGAATGATCATGGATGAATTAGTGATATGAGAAATTGGGAGGAAACGGGTGTACTCACGTACTTCATGTTGAACAACATAAGTGTACCTGGGCAGGAATAGGGTCAGAGACCTCACGCACCAGCGGCAAATATTTATCGTGCCCTTTAAAACCTTTGTTTCGTTTGATTTTTAGTGTAGTGTCCCTTCAGTTTAACGTGGTTGCTGAGCGCCAACCAGAAATTGAACCAATATAAGCATACGCTAATCACTTAATTATGAGGAAACTTGGTTTTCAAAAACTGCATGAATATTGTTTAAAAACTACAATTTTTTTTGGAGAAAATCCACATGATAATAATATTGATAAATTTCAGAAATGATTTGACAGCGTCCATTCTAACGGCGAGTAAGACATGAACTTACACCTACATGGAAAGCAAACCTCATGAATGCCAACCAAGAATTGAACCAAGGTCTTGCACGCCAGAGGCACGTACGCTAACGGCTTAGCCACGAAGAAACCTAGTTTTCGAAGAGAGTTCATGAGTTTTTGGTAGAAAAGATTTAACATTTTACAGATTTACAAAAACAAAAGCATGAGATTTTTTATTTTCATGAAAATAACGTAGCATACATGCCTAACAGATATATTAACCCTCATTTACTAGTGTACGTAAAATGTACGTGTACTTTTCTTTTTCTCCTTCCCCTACCTCCTCCCTTACATCCACCCACCCCTCCGTCTAGCAGTGCCTAAATCAGTCTGTTGCCCGTTAGGCGGCAGTGTTGTAAGGGGAGTACAGAAGCTCATTGTTGTTTTCTGGTTTGTTATGGTGTAGAGTGTACGTCATTTTTACGTATCGGTAGTAGTACGAAAAAATATTACACGTAATTTTTGCGTATCCCTAGTAATAGCATCTTGTGTGTCCCGGTAAAATTAGCGTGTAGTAACAACGTGGTGTGTGTGTACACAAAACTTACGTATCACTAGCAATAAGTATGTTCAAAATGCGTGAACAGCTGACAGCTGATAGAATCTACGAACTGTTGATGAGTAATGAAGAAGAGCATCAGGAAGAAGAAAAGGAAGACGACGTTCTGGAAGTTGAAGAAGATGACGTCAGTGATTATGATAGCGATAAGAACCCAGAGTTCGTTCTTGATGAGACTGAGGTACTAAAAGAAATTTGTGAAGTAATCTAAAAGCAGAGGGCGAGTTAGAATCAAACACGCAGGATAAGAGACAGAAAAAGAGAAAAAGTTCACAAGATTCTACACCAGGAACGTCGAGAGAAAAGCTAAAACGGAAGAAAATATCTCCAAAATTGTAACACTTAGTGAAGACCCATCATTGAGGGAATCTGTGCTAATTCCTGATGTTGATAATCTGACAGGCAAAGATGATTTTAAATGGAAAACTAAAAGCGATATAAGTCTTGGGAAAATTGCTGCAAGAAATCTTGTATACGTTAGGCAAGGACCAACCCAGGTTGCGCGAAACTCTGAACGACAAGATGAATGTTAGAAGTTAGTTTTTAGTGAAGATGTACAGCAGTAAGTTCTCGTTCATACCAATACTGAAATTAGACGCAAAAGAGTGAACTATGCCAACCGAAATGATTCTTCTTTGCAAGATCTGAATTATGAGGAATTACTTGCATTTTTAGGTCTCCATGTTTTGGGTGCGGCGCTTCAAAACAACCATCTGTCGTCAAAAATTATGTTTGACACATAATTCTCTGGCGACAGATACCGTGCAACCATGTCTGAAAGAAGGTTTACCTTTCTTATTGATTGAGGTTTGACAAGCGAAATACACGAGAGAAGAGGAAGAAAAGGGACAGGTTAGCGGCAATTTCAAAAATCTTGAATATTTTGATTGAAAACTGTAAGTCACTTACAAACTTGGTTCGTACCTTGTAGTTGACGAGAAATTAGTTGGATTTCGTGGAGCGTATCCATTTCGGATGTTTTCCTATCCAAACTCAGCAAGTATGGCATCAAGATCGTGATGATTTGTGACGCTGGTATTAAATACGTTATTAATGCAATGCCATATCTAGGGAAGGGTTCAGTGCCTAGTCGTATTTCATCTGCAGAGTATTATGTGGTCAAATTAGTTCAAACTTTTGTTGGAAGCAACAGGAACAAACTAGCAAGAATTTGTTCTCAAGTATTCCGCTTGCAGAAAGACTTCTTAAGCGATGGTGGGAATAATAAAAACAATAAGAGAGAACTACCACCAGCGTTCAAAGATTTGAATTTTCAGGAAAGGAAAACTGGATCATGCCTCTTCTTGTTTCACGACGACGTGACTGCCATATCATAAAGCAAAATCAAACAAGATTGTCACCTTGGTGTCTACAATGCATGAAGATTCTGCAATCAACAATGAAAGTAAAAAGCCGGAAATCATAATGACCTATAATTCGACAAAGGGTGGAATCGATGCATTTGATCAAATGTGTCAGCGAATGAATTCTGGAAGAGAAACTAAGCGATGGCCCATGGCATTATTCTACAATATGATTAATATCGCAACGATCAATGCATTCATTATCTATTCTCACAACTTCTACAACAATCCAAGCAACTCAGAAGCGCGGCCACTGTCCCGGCTTCACTTCATGCTCCATCTCCATGAAAGCCTTTCCAGGATATGGCAGGAACAAAGACTAGCAATCCCTCGACTAACACAGGGGTTGAAAAAGTCCATTTTGAAAGTTCTAGGAAAGGAGGAGACGATTACAGTATCTACCACGTCGCAAGGGCAGAGCATGTATTGAAGTTTCTGTGACTACAAGAAAAAGAGGATGACAACAACGTACTGCTCATATGGAAACAATTTGCGGTGAGCATCAAAAGAAAAATGACCCGATTGTGGTTAATTAGTTTGAGACAATTGCTGATAGCTGTTTGAGAGACGTCTATTTTCAGACCTTGAAACGAGAAATGTTTGTTCTTTATTTACAGTGTTACGATTATTTATGCTATTTGGTTTTTCAATACTTATTTAGTGCTTTTCATAAATAGAATGTTTGAGGCTCGTTTTTCATTTACAAGCTATTACAGAATCATCTTTTAAATATGCATGTTTAATTCACTCATATTCTAATAAAAATTAAAATACAAAATTAATAAAACACAAATAAAGATATATTGCATATATAATAAGATATATATATGCTTCATTATTGTGCTTTATTGCCCAGACATTTTGTACAAAATCAATTTTTCTTTTGCTTGTACGTAAAATGTACGTATCTCTAAGATCTATTCCAGGCAACCTGATAGGAAACTCCCCTTCCTCCCACCACTCTCCAGTACGGAGGGGAAATCAAGCCGTTGACCTTCACAGGGAGGGAAGCTTTTCTAATAAACAAAATCGTGTACACACTAAATTCGTACGTCAATTCGCTCGCACCTGATGGCGAGAAAGCACTGACTGCTGTTTTTACCTGTCAACCCCAAATAACAAACAACTAATGTTTTTAATTGTTGTCTTTAAGAAAAGTATTTTTTACTATTTATGTATTAAAGTTTTGGCTTTAGTCCTATTTATTAAATTGCATTTCTAGAAATAAGAACTAATTCGTTATAAAGTTAATTTCCATTATTGTTTCACTTAAGAATCGGGAGAGAAAGCAAACCAATCCTGTCGACATTGTGTCTTTATTTACAAGTTCGAGGAAGGTAATCTTCTGGCTGTCTGAGTATCGAGTGCGCAGACTATCGACCTGTGCAAATATTGTATGAATTTAGCGTGTGTGGTAACTATATTATATATAGTGTCGTGTGAAATTAGTGCATATTAAATTGTATTCTGTATTCATTATGTTTTGTATAGTTTATATTATCTAAAACAAATTTTAGTGCATATTAAATTGTAAATAATTGCGTATTTAGTGCTTTGTGAAGCGACAATTCATGATGCTTGCAGTAGTTCTGCGATAAAACATGAGCTCGGGACAGCGTTACGAAGTGGTGAGAAGCGTTGCATTTTGAATATCTTCCATGCTTTAAGAGAACAACACCCTAATTTAACTGTTGAAGAATTTGCCGACATGACTGGGAAACAGACAAGTGTAGGAAAGGCAACTGTTTATAGAAGTAGGCGGGAGGCTAAATTTAATGAAAATAAATTAAGAAGTCCCAAAAATACGCGTACAAGTATTTCCCCTCTCGGAAAACTATGACGACTTCATGAAATCGGCAATTCAATCAAAGGTACATCAGGTCTTTTCCCGTAATGAATTGCCAACGTTAAATAAAATTCTGATAGATATAAATACCGATGATGAACTGCCCTGCTTTTCTCACTCAACTCTCCATAGACTGTTGAAAATAATGAAATTCAAGTATGTATAGCACCCATTAATTACATTGACCTCCAGACAAGAGTTCTGTGAGAACTAAAAACTTTTGTTGGGGCCATGGTGGCTCCGTGGTAGAGCGTTCACCTCTGGGGCATAAGACCCTGGTTCGATCACAGCTCGTGTTTAGTGGGCTTTGCGGTGGACAAGCACTGTTTTTGCAGATGTTCTCGGAGTTTTCCTGTTTCCTCCTACTTTTTTCTTTGCACTGTTTCATTCATTCTCGTCATCACAGTTTCCTTTAGCCTATCCGGCATAACTGCGATACGTAAAACTCAAAGATTTAATTTCATTTCCAAACATCTGTTACTCTCCCTCCCCCTCAACGGTCGTCAGGACTGTTGACAACTCCGTTTTTATTTAAATAGTCAAGTAACAATTCAAAAGTCAATTTCCTCTATTATCAATTGGCTAAACTCAAGGCCAACGAAAAGGCTGGGTGAGGATTGCAACCACACAAGGCGCCAAATTTTAGGGGATTTTAGGGGCGTCAAATTCACTGTGTTGGTTAAGCTCCAATATTATAATTTTGCTTGAAACGACAGACTCAGACATGGGCCTGTTCAAATTACGTAGCATCTGCAGTTACTATTTCGTGTCAGGCTTCAATCAATCTGGGATTGTTTTTCTAAGTCCACCATAACAAATTTTCCCCCTTAATAAACTCAGAAGACTTCAATGTTGATGAATCTTGTATGTATGATGCTTTACCGTAAATTTATCGCCGCGTATTAATAAACAACAAACAAAAAAAGATACTTTGCCACCATCACATCAGGTGTACGTACGAAGAGAAAAACGAAGGAAAATGATTTCATTGAAAAATAATCAATAGAAACCAGGGCATTTGCCTGAGTTGAGGCACCCGGGGCGAGACGCATTTATTCACTACTAGCAGCGTTCGCCCCGCTTCGCTGCGGTCACCCCGGAACGCAATAAACTTTGTTACTTAGATAATTTTTACTTTTTCGCTTTCAAGTGATATGATAAAAACCATAGAAGATTGCAGTAAATGTTAACATTATATCGCCTGTCATTTATGTTAACCCGCCCCGCTTCGCTGCGGTCACCCCGGAAGTTTTCGCTTTCAAGTGATATGATAAAAACCATAGTAGATTGCAGTAAATGTTAACATTATATCGCCTGTCATTTATGTTAACCCGCCGAGTTACACGGTCATGCGGGTTGCATATAAATACGTCTATTTTTACCTATGATGAACTAACAAAGGATTTGTACGTTATGGACACTTGAATGGTTAATTATCTCAAGACACTGGTAATTGAAAATTAAAGTGATATGATAAAAACCATCTAGGGTCCAAATCCTAATAACCCCCCAAAAATGAAATAAATTGGTTCAGCCGTATTAGCGTGATGAGGTAACAAAGGATTTGTGCGTTCTCTTTTATATATATAGATTATCAGTGTGTATACATTAGGTTATTTTTCTTCTGGTTCTTTTTAATGTAAGAACACATGTATATAAGAGAGGAAACCAGAAGTGTATTATTATTATTATTATTATTATTATTATTATTATTATTATTATTATTATTATTATTATTATTATTATTTCAAGTTCTATTGTTATTATCTTAACGCACTGATAATTTACCCATACATATTGTACTTGGTTTCCGATTTTATATTATAAAATTCATGTATCAAAGCAGTAAATACCAATTCAATTACCAACCCTGACATCCCTTGCCATTCCAACATTATGTCATAATCCCGACTGCCAAAAAAGAAGGAAAATAAATAATACAGCTGTTCAATAAAATTTCCATTAAAATAACACATGTGCTACTTACTCACTAATGCAGGTAAATGTCATTAAGTGTTTTAAAATACTCAATGTTATTATGAAAGTTGTAATTTATTATTTAGGCCTAGACATATTTAAATACACTCTATACCTCCGTATGCGGGGGCTGATGGTGGAAGACGGAACACCAACATTTACCTGTACTTGAGCGTGGTGGGGGAAAAAACTTCTTCTTTTTCCTATCCTTTTATGTGAAACAGAGAATAGTAATATCGCAATATTTAAAAACGCTAGTGTTCCACGGTTAAGCTTGCAAACGCATCATTTTAAAGTTAGTGGTAAGGGAAGAAATGCTTAAGGGTACTACAATGATTCTCCGTCGTATCTCACACAGTTTGAAAACAATTGCATTCATGCATTCTTTTGATCACTGTAAAATCGTTGGTCAGTTACTCGCTGATGTACTCCATACCATTTTTGATAAATAACGTCTCAGTTTTAGTTCCAGTATGACCGCAATAAAACATTCATTTCAGCAACGGCATTATTTAAAAGATGGAGTCCAAAAAAGGTTTCGCGTTTTATTTCTAGTACGTGTGTTTCAGCAGTGGGAATCTGAGCTCCACGCTGGGAATTAAACTCGGACCCTCCACTCTAATAACTTCGTAAAAAATTTAACCTGGGAGTTAAAATTTACTGTTCATCACGAGGTCAGTTAATTGATTTAGTATTTCTTTCTCTCCTTTCTTTATAGAAAAAGGTAAATCAAAGCTGCCAAATGCATTTCGTATTAGATATTTTTAACTTAATGATTTTCGTTTGTTTGTTTTTCATTATCTATCATGGCGAAACGGGTTTCACTGATCTCAATGAAGACACACGACACTTCAGACGATTTAACACTGGGAGCATGTTGGAAATCCAATTTAATACATCACCCACAGGAACTGATATTATTGAATTGATACATGACATATTTTAATTAACGCTGGGTCATTTATTGGACAACGCCAATGAAAATGCTATTGCTTGTCCTCCACGAAATACAATGATCAATTTTGGGCGAGTTTTGGCCAGTCACAAAAACACTGGAAACGATGCGGGCCTCGGTTAAAATAGATTTGCAGAGCAATGATTATTTTATCCTGCATGAACCTTTCACCGTCCATTTCCATCGCATGGATATTGCAAGAGGATATGGATATGTAGATATTTAAGCCCAAGGAATACTACAAAATAAAGTTATTACGTAACAAACGAGGAATTGTACGCATAACGTATCAAGAGTCAAGGTGCCTAGCATACGCCCTTTTAATTGCTATTGGTTTGAAGAAATAAAAAATGTAAATATGAAACGTTATAGGCCGTATAAATATACCTAAATGTGTTGTGGGCCGAGAAGTGGATTATTTGTGTAAAAGGCAGGAGTAAATTTGAACTATGACGCTATTGTGACTGAAATTCAACAATTCCAGTCTTATCTTAAAAATAATAAAATTATAGTCTATACCAGTTTCTCGGGCCATGACTTCATGTGCGAGGGACCTAATTTTGACAATTGCACTCCCATAACTTTGATTTGTGTCACTGTTCCTTTGGATATTTTTAATCTTTAAGTGCTTATTTCACCTCTAAGTTTTATTGCGAAAGGTGCATAAAAAGTTAATGAGTGCAAACGGATAAATCCAAAATTGTCCTTTGGCATACTCGAAACGTTTAAAAGGCCTGTGTGTGACAAGAATCAAACGTTGAAGTTGTGCAACGATTGGAATCGCCAATTTTGTGGGGGAATATGTTTTAGTGATAATCGAAGTGCAGTATACCATCAATGAGAACTGTCTGTCTTATGGTGAAGCATTGTAGTAAATGTTCCAGAGTGTATTTTTTGTACGAACTGGACAACGTATTCACGACTGTAATGACGTATTTTGTGATATATGTAAGAAGATTGTTCCAGCATCGCATCAATGCATCATTATGCGTGATCGCAAGGGTTGAAACCTGATTTTCCTTAACCTTATGCAATGAAAGCATTATTGATTTTTACGATATGGAATCCATGCAGGACAAGAGAATTGACGATAACATATTAGTGCATTTCCCAAATTTAATACTTGCATAACAAGTATGTTACGCATATCTGGGAAATGACAATAGTCAGCACTCATGCAGTACTTGTGGTGTGGGGCAACATTCGTGTCAAGGAGACGACCCAATTTATTATTTTCTTCAGTACTGGTGGAAACCCCATCCCAACATAAATAAGTATAACTTTCTGTCTCGCACACAATGCGAAATGGTACGATGAACATTTTATTCTAAAGGCTATGGTAGAGCAATCTAATGGAGACCTTCACCGTATAAAACCTTACCAAGATACTAAATTTAACACTAAATAATCTCACATTCATTGACAATCTGAATTTTCTATCTATGGCATTAAGTAAATTGTCTAAAGCATTCACTTTACCTGCAACCAAAGTTTATTTCCCTCATTTAGTCAACACCAAGGAAAATCAAAGTATATTGAACCTCTTCCTGAAACGAAGTTTTATGGTGCAATCGAAATGTCCGTGAAGACAAGAACAAGTTTTTGCAATGGTAATGCGAACATCTTAAACACACGTTTCATTTCCACAATGAAATTTTCAATTATTGCTTTCAAGACGTCAATGTACTGCGTCAAGCATGTGTTACCTTAATGACTTCATTTGAAGTAGTAAGCAATGTACGTTCCTTCTTGGAAACGATTGGAAGAGCTTCAAATTTAGTGTTCCGTCGAAATTTCTTCAAAACAAATATCATTCGAATTCTAACTGCACATGGTTACAGCTGGATAATCTATTGCTGCAATATTATGGCTTGCCTACCTTGAAAAAGCGGAAGGGAAAAATTTACACGCTGCTCAACAAAAGGAGGTATTTATTGCGAAAATTCAAGTTGATGGCTACTATCAAGATTATGAAAAGTCATTAGAGCAAGTATATGAGCGTGCAGGTTGTTGTTAATATGGCTGCAAAGTTTATATTACTATAGGACGTAATCAGCACAACTACGGTAATCCTGAAGACACCATGGAATTCCGTTATAAGTTCACACAACGAAAAATTGCAAGACAGCGTGATTTGGGATATATTGTTCACAAAATGTGGAATTGTGAATTTAAACAACTCTTGAAGGAAAATCCATCAATGGAGACGTACCTCAAGTATCAGACATAACATGAATCGCATCAACTTATGTCCGAGAGAAAACTTTTTGGAGGCAGAACTAATTGTGTGAAATGTGGTGTCTGAACTTTTTAAATAGGTTTATTTAATTTTATTATATCAAATTGTGTGTCCTTTTATTTTCAATATATAATAACTGATAGTTAAATTGTATAAATTTTTTAAGCACCTGAAATAAAACCATATTCATACAAACGTCATTTCTCCAGAACCTTCAATATCATGTTAAAATTTATCCACCTTGATATTTAACCTTTTGGGTGATTCCTCTGGACTCCATGATAGCGGGCGTTTTCGTGCAAGCAGAAGTTCCCATTCCTTATATCTCTGAGATTTTCCTATCTTTTTCTTGTGCAATCTTTTACCTCCAACCATTTGTGACACAAAATATAACATTTTATATGTAGATCGATAGGTACATTTCTTGTATGAAAACGAATTGTTTACTTTGCATATGGCAGCTAAGAAAGATGAATTGATTACGAATGTTGACAAAGCAGACCATAATGAAATTTGTGCGACTCAAATGCAACATTTTACACCTGCCGGGTAACCACCGTAGGTAATACAACTAATAAATGGGCTGATGTCATGTGTGTTATGTTACAAACACTTCACAAAACAGGCTAAAATGCTCAGTCAAACCGGACGTGATAGTAGTAAAAATTCTCCACAGAGAATAAGTGATAATCTTTACGCATCTAGCTACGACAAAACTTAAGAATGGATGTGTATCACGAGTCAAGAATGAACGTATCATACGTCATTGGTTCACAGAATTTTGTACTATGATATAACCATAAATACTGAGGACAACTGCAACAACAAATATATATTATTATTATTATTATTATTATTATTATTATTATTATTATTATTATTATTATTATTATTATCCCCTCAAAAACACTACTGGAACGGGCTCTCGGAAACTTATTTATGGTGTTACAGAATAATTAGTCATACAACATATGGCTGTCATTCATTGGATTTGTGCTGCCAGCAATGTGAAGAAGTGGGACTCATGGTTAGCACATGAGTTGACACTTGCCTGCGCCGAGGATTTCTCTACCGCATTGTAAATTCTGGTCAAAAATAAATCTATTATGTCAATCGCAAACATTTTTAGGATCTGGTGAATACTCATGATGTACAAACCACTCTTCAATCCCGGGTGGTTTTCTTTCATACTATTCTAATCTATGGTAGCGTCAAGACTTTCTGCATTAAAGTGAAACCTTTGTTGGGATCAAATTCAAACATCGATATGTAACGTAAGAATACCTGAAAAATCAAAATCATCTCCTTCAGCATCAACGAACTTCTGCAAAAATTTGGAACTCCATGGATTCCAGCGCGGTAGAAGTTGGTTGGCCTTGAAGCGAAGAAGGTATCAAGTGAATGTTGCACCTCTAATAGGGATTTTAACTGGCGTCCTAGAAGATTGCTGTCCAAGGAATGGAAAATGTGATAGTCGGATGGGGCAATGTAAGGAGAGAATGGTGGATGTATAGTGTTTCCGATCCAAGGCGTATAATGATGTCCCGGGTCACCCCACCCACATGGGTCTTAGCATTTTCCTGTAAGAGGAGGACCCCTTTCCGATTCAGAATTGATAGTTCCAGAGTTTTTTTTATTTTTCTTCAGCACGGCTCAACTGCTGATAGTACACAGTTGCATTGATGCTTTGACCAGCTGCTAGCAGTTTCCTATGCACGAGGTAGCGAGCAGTCCACCAAACAAACATGAGGACACTCTTCTAGTCCAGTGCTGGTTTCGGCTGTTAGAACCAGTTTATAAGACGCTATCCAATGATGACGGCACCGTGGAGTTTTGTAGAAGATCCACATATCGTCACGTATCAAGATTCAGTCCAGAAATGGCTCCTTCCTCAGGCGAGACAGCATAGAAACACAAGTGGCTGCTTGTGTTGTATTTTGGAATAATGTGGGACCATCGCACCAACTTGTAACTTGATGTAGGGCTGCTGTATGTTTTATCTACTTCCACAGAATTTTAGTACCTGTTCCTCACATGCCTGGCTATTGTTTGCCTCATTTGCTGCTTGAAAGTCTTCATTTTGTAAATGTGTTGGTCTTCGGAAATGTAGTGTGTTTTCGAGTGTTTTGTTACCGTCCTTAAACTTGTTAAATCACCGCTGCACTGTCCTCGTAGTTAGAACATCCTCAACGATTTCCTGGCATATCTTCCGCCCCCGTGCAGCGGCGTTGAGCCCAGTTTCAACTTGTACACCATATACGCCGTTATGACGCTCTGTGGAGGCCCCATTCTCACTCTATCCTTACGCAAGCTAATGGTGTAAATGAACTTCCCTAGCCAGGTAGTGTGTTGGCTATACCCTCAACAACAATTCACCTTCGCCTTATCTTCATTCACATTCTATTCACGGTTTGAGAGCCGATTGAACACAGACCTCCGGAAAAAGCAACAGAACTTTCTTTATTACCTTCTGTTAAAAGAGAAGTTCACTCTCCATCATGTATTAAGAGTATTACAACTATCCTCGAGCCCAGTAGCGCTCTTGGCAATTGAAGGCAGGCTAAGAACAGCTGATGAAAGATGGCGAGCTGAATGATAGTTGAAGCTTTTCTATCAGCCTATCAACAAAATTTATTTGAAGTGAAATGTTAGTGTTTTAAAGCGTGCACTGGAATTTATCCATTTTGATCTGTTACCCATGGATTCTTGGTTTTTAAGAGAGTAATTAAACGTTAATTTAAAACAATAGTTTCATATTGGAAACCCTGGCGAAGTCCAACTAATACAACTGTGTCTATTTTCAAATTCGAATTCCATGCATTTATTTTCAACGAATAATCATTAAATATCTTGAACATCTGGCGTATATTACTGTTAATATGAGTGTTTTATATATTTGAGTGTACATCATCTACATCAAATTTATAGTCTTTACAGAACTCTAACTAAATTGTAGTAGTAAATAGTATAAGGAATTATAATATAAAGCGATAAGTATTTAATTCAATATAAAAATTATTTGGAAAATGAAACTACCGTTTAAGGATACCCTTTTCACCTGTCGACATGCCCCCTTATGAAACACTTTCGCAACTAATGCAATCCTATATTGGAAGAGATTGTCTATTGTATGAGGTTAGATTTCGATCT
Organism: Thermobia domestica; assembly: GCF_964235325.1. Lineage (NCBI taxonomy): Eukaryota > Metazoa > Arthropoda > Insecta > Zygentoma > Lepismatidae > Thermobia > Thermobia domestica. The sequence continues at coordinate 138,845,579 of NC_137460.1, forward strand.
AGAAGTACGTAGACAAACACACACATACAGAGAGAGAGAGAGAGAGAGAGAGAGAGAGAGAGAGAGAGAGAGATATGCACAGGTAGGCAGCAAATCTTCAACCTCTTTATATTGGGTTCAATATCATGTACCATAATTATACAATTTTACATTTTGAAAGTGCATTAGAACAACAAAGGTGAGGTAAGATACAAAACTACAGCAAAAGTGTATATTTGCTTTGAAGATTTAAGTTCAAGATCACCGTCAATTTCAGTATTATATTAAATAAAATTAGCAACATAAATCAATCATTTAATGTAATGGAAAAATCATTTACAGTATTTAGTGAATTTTCAGTTATTTCTTCTAGAAGTATATTAACTATTAAATTACATTGATATTAAACAGTTATTTAAAGTGAGTAAAATAAGTCTAGTTTCAAATTCTGCCCTACGCAATCAGATCATCTGTAGTGTGACCACTCGTTATGTTTTAGAAATGGATTTAATATTGGAATTATGCAGGGTGTCATAAAGCCACACCGACACCAAGACAAAAAGTTATAGACAAATCCGGGTCCATAAATGCTTCTTTTCAGAGTTATAGGTTACCGAAAACATGAAAATATGAACTTTAAAGACCCATAACTCCAAAACTGTGGAACCTACCGAAGTTGGGTCAAGACTTCACTTAGCAACTAATAAGCGCACTATCTAAAAAATACATATTTCAGTATCCTAAAATACTCAGGCAACACTTTTTATAGACAGTTTTTCTACGGGCATATAATTTGAGGTACTCGCCAACTACCTCTATTAAGATTTCGGAAGTACCACAGGATTCTTAAACTTGAATATTTGGATAGGGTACATAATTGTTCCTAAGTGAAATCTGGACTACGATAGGTTCCATAGTTTTGAACCTATGGGCCTTTAAATTTCATTATTGACATGTTTTTCCTACCTATACCTCCGAAAGGAAGCATTTGTACACCCAGGTTGGTTTATGCTTTTTAGCTTATCTTGCTGTCAAAAATCATCTCCCAAACATTGTCGGTGTTCTTTTGAAACACTCTGTATAGGAGAAATACGTACCTTTTCTTGAACTTCGGTGATATTTAGACTTGACAATTCCTTATCACTCTCATACTTCATTAGATTTCTCATGGTCGAACTATTGACGTTTGCAACCTCTGACAAGAATTCCTTATAATATCCTTTTTTATTTTTCGGGTAATTTCCGAACAACCTGTTGTTAAAATAATGTGATATAATACTAGTATTATATTTTGTATTTAAAATTACTTTGACAGAATAGTTGATAATAAATTCTATCAATATCACTGTTAAACGGAAGATTGTGATACAATTCGAAAAAGGAATAGAAGAAAGACGGGCATCCAAGACTGCACAGTTGCTTGATGATATTTTGAAAACTTATCTTTTAGATGTAATGAAAACTTGTATAGAAGGTTGCAATTCCATAAAAGTAATAAGTATTAAATCTAAGACTAAGGAATTAATAGTAGTTATTCATCCTTTCCACATTACGCAAACGTTATCGAAAATAATGCAAGGTATTCATTCGAACGTTTCTGATGTTAACTAAAGAAATTTATAGAATGAACGAACTAAAAATAGGAGATCAATTAAACTCTACTTTCATTAATTCATTAACTTATATTATTCATACAGCATACTAAGCGTACTAATGAGCTGTGTACTTTACAAAATATAAAACAAAATATATCTTACATCAATATGTTTGATTTTTGTCCATGTTGTTTACGCTTCTACTTATTGCAAACATAGCAGAATAGATAAACATCGTAAAAATGGTCAAATTTCTGTTTACATCCTTGAGATACTGTGTTCTACATTATATTTGTGGATGTTTCTGGGACATACTTTAACCGCAAAATATTGTTTTTACTATGTACACACTATAACGACATTATTGGTTATGGGCCATTATGGAAAAAAGATATATTAAATATCACTACAAAAATAGCAATTGATCGATCCACGAAACCACGTACCACAACAATGAGTTTCTGAAGTGATATTTGTTGATCAATTAAAAAAAAGTTGTTATCTAACTCCAAGTATTACCAACGTTTAGCATATATTACCCAACCATTTGACTCTCGTATATGCTAAACGTGGCATTCACCTAGAGAGGAGAAACAGGCAAAATTATGTTGCTTACAAAGTCCGAATGAAATAACTACATAACATATCGTATATATCAGGCGGGAAACTTGCGAAATTTTAGAACAAAAATCGCGATAGTTTGAATATTAAAATTAAGGAACTTGTACTTAATAGTAAAAATAAAAACATTTGAGAGAAGGGGATCACCGAATTTAAGAACTGCTATCAACTTCGTACTGACTGATTTAGGAAGTTGACGGGACAGGTCTCAGTGATATAGATAGCATCCTAAATAGATGGAAAGATTATTTGAATATCTTATCACACAGTCAAAAAATAATGTGCGTCAGAAAAGGGAAATACGTACCGTATATTCCAGAAACCAACCTAATAAATGTGGAAATCGCTATAAAGGAATTAAAAAGAATGACAAATCTCCGGAAGTAAACGAAATTCCGGCTGAGTTAATTTTAGCTGGAGGTGAAAAATTAAAACAAGATACACAAACTCATTCTCGTCTTTACAAGGAAGAATTGTCACAAGAATGGATTAAATCAATCACTGTTCCAATTTACAAGAAAGGCGTCAAAACTGATTATAATAATTATCGAGGCATTTCTCTTCTGTCAACGTCCTATATAATCCTCTCAAACTTTCCATTAGCAAGATTTGCTCCATACGCAGATGAAAATATTAGAGATTATCAGTGCGCATTTAGATGAAATTGATCAACTGTTGACCAAATATTTACCATTCGCCAAATACTCGGAAAAATGTTGTTACAATACCCCGGTACATCAAGTACTTATTGATATTAGAAAGACTTACTATTGGGCTAGGAAAGAAACATAGTACAAGATTCTTACAGACTTCGGAATACCGATAAAGCTAATTAGATTAATTAAGATAAGTTTAATTGAATTCCAAAGCAAAGTCCAAGTAGGAAAACTTTTGTCCACAAGCTTTCACGTCGATAATGGCCTAAACAGGGAGACGCGTTGTCGCCGTTCTGGAAAACGCTACAAGTAAGACCAAAGATAGCAACCAGGGATTATATAATATAAACTTCGTAATGAGGGATTATATAATATAAACGGTTTGCAGAGTATTGTTAGGGTTATCAGGTCTAGGAGGCTCAGGTAGGCAAGTAAGGTACCCAGGATGGAAGAAAGTTGGAACACCTTCAAAGTCTTAACAGAAAGACCAACAGAAAATCGACCATTATTAAGACCTTGGAGCAGATAGAAGTACAATATTAAGATGTATCTCGCTGAAACAGGGATACAAAGTAGAAACTGGATACACTTATCTAAGAATAGGAGTCGGTGGAGGTCCTTTGTGAAAGCGGCATTGAACCTCCGGTTTCCATAAGCCATAGAGTTAGTTTGTTAGTTAGTATGTAAACGCAAGGTATGTTAAAACGTTTATTTTCTATGCAAATTGTGTGCACAAAATGAAAACATTAACAGTCATCCTTTCATGTCAAGGTTCTACCGTAATAATCATAAGTATTGTAGGTCATAAAATGTAACTTTTGATGCTGTTACATTTTAATAATTTGCTATTAATACTTTAATGCATTTTCTAGTTAAAAATACACTTTAAGAATACTGCTCTTAGTGTATAAATTTAAACTGTATGTAGCATATATAGTAAATAGTAAATTGTATCCTGTATTGTGTATATAGTAATTCTAATTATGAGTATTTATAGCTTCTTTATCTTTTATATTCTTGTTGTACTTTGTTTCGCCGAGAAAAAGAATAGGCACAGTATACCTTATATGCCCCACCCTTTTTTCCCCTATCTCTGGTAGACACTAGCTTCATTTACTTTCTGGGTCAGTATAACATAAATTTATGTTGCAAAAATGTTAATGAAGAGATGATTAAATAAAGGAAGAAATATCACAAGCATGCACTGAAATAGATTTTTGTAATCATCACAAAGAACTTTCATATCGGAAGCGAGACATGAACTGTTCCGCACGTTGTGCTTCAGCTTGAAAAAAATATATATGATTTTCTTAAAGTAGGTATTCGTCAAGCAGTTTCCATCGAACATTTTCTTTATATAAATATTATTAAAGTTTTGCGTTAATTAAGCATCTATTGTATTCTATATCTCTGCAGGTAAAATATTTTGTTGCTTACTTTTAAAAACTCTTGATATTTTACAACAATAAACTCAGAAAGTGGAAGGTGAAAGCAATAGATCTTAGGGGGAAGTAAAGGGGTATTATGGTGACAATACGAAATGGAAGTGCGAAGATAGTTAGCGAAAGAATCGAAGTCTTGGGAAGAAGGAAAGAATTTGTTGCTATATGAAAGAAGGATAAATCATGTGGATTCCTTGTTGACTTAGAAAACTAATTAGGTTAGGTTCATATAAAGACTTTAGTATTATTTGGAATACATTCGGAAAAGCTACATTACAAACTAGGAATGGCAGGGCAACTAATGAAGATAATATAAAAATCAGATTCATCAACAATATGGGAGACGAGATTAAGAAATAATTGTTCCGACTCTGCAATTAAATATATGAAACATATTGCTCAAAAATTTTCCTGAAGACGATCATGATACAGATTGCTAAGAAATCGAACCGAGAGAGAAGTGAGGGTTCGAAAACTATTAGACTTATTTTGAATGCAGCAAAAGCTTTTGGAATTCTGAACAAAAGTGTATGGGAAAACAAATGAAAAAGTTGAGGAAGAATATCGGATGAAAAAATGTTAGAAAGACTGAATCTATGATGGTTGCAACGAAGGAGTCATTGGCAAGTATAGAAAAAGAAGAGAAGAAAATAAAACAGCTGACTAGTTTTCGATACCTGGACAGTACTATTAGTTATGACATTAATTGTGAACATGAAATAAAAGCAAAGTAAGGAATGACTAAAGAGGCTATAAAAGATGTAAAGCATATTCTGAGAGACCTTGATTAAAGAGTTGAAAAAAGATTCACTCCTTCGTACACAAATATAATGATAAAATATAGGACGCTTTTGAAACGTGAGTTTGGATAAGAATGGAATGAACTATCTGGATCGAGTAAAAAAACGAGTGAGACGCTTTTGGAAATGGTGGGGGAGGAAAGAACAATTACATATAATTTTAAAACGAGGAAGATAAACTGTTGGGACCTTGGTTACGAAGGAATTGTATCAGTAGGGACGTGCTAGTGGGTACGATGGCAGGATAGAGAGGGATGGAGGGAAGGAGACTACAATTAATGAACAATATCAAACCCAAAATTCATAAGTGAGGTCGAAGTGGTTAGCGGAAATTTGTGGAACATGGAAAGGTCTCAGTCGCGGCAAGTTACCTTCCAATAATATCAGAATACCTACGATAATGATGATGATGTCACATTGATATTTTATTATAAACATTCCCTCAATTTTAGTACTTTTCTTTATTTTATTATATTTACATCAACATCTGTAATGATGGAGGAACCATTTGTTTGCCAACCAATAAACTACCAAACGACCGCTGTGAACAACTGCAATAGGTGTAGTATGATATTCTTTAAACGACCGTCTTTCATATATACTTTTGTATTAACATTGTCGTACACGATATGGAAAGGTATAGTAGACGAAAGGTATTTTATCACATGTTCATTTACCTATAGTAAAACTTGATATATATATATATATATATATATATATATATATATATATATATATATATATATTTAAGAATTCAAAAGTAGTTTGTTATTGCGTGACACAATTTATGTTATTTCTGCATTGGGAAAATTCCTTATGTTAATTTCTTGGAAAAAAAAGAAACTACTAAAGTGCACTTCTTTTTTTCAATATATCTATCTAAAATGTATTTGATATTAACGTTGATATAGTAGCTTACCCATACATTAGAAACACTGTCGAGTTAAATTTTACCTGAATTTATATTATGAAAAAAACTTTATTAAAAAGTTATATGAAAGCCTAAATCTTTCTTGAAATTAGAATACTCAATTCAAATTGTATTGTGATGGTTGCGACACGTTAAGTACAAACAAAGGCAAAGGTTGCCTCTACAGGCAGTACATGCAATCAATATTAGCATACTGGAAAACTAATTATCGGCTAACATCACAAACTTTACATAGTAATTAACTTAATAAGCAAAATTACCGATATAATTTAATAAATAAGCAATATGCATTTATGCTACCTACTCCTTAAAGACTTTATTGAGAGTCTTGCTAAGAACGTTTGGAGGACATGCTTCTACAGCAGGGAATGGAATTTTCCATTCATTGTAGTTCTTTTGGATAGTCACTGCAACAGGATTCTCTTGAAATTTATTCCAGGATTGAAGGCATAAGTATACGGTACAAAAAAGGCCAAAGGTGAACGAAATTCCCCACAGCAATCTGCAAATTAAAAAGATAAGTTAAATAAAGTCAATGCTTGAGATTTTCTGATATGTTATTTCTATTTAATGTATTTAAGTATAATCCATTGTATTGAAAATACATAAAATAATTTGGTTATATCTTACAGAATTTTTGTAACAATGCACATCCAATGGGATATCAATATTACAAATACATCATGCACATTTTAGTAACAATTTCATGAAGGTATTATCAATCATATTGTAAAATTTCACATCCTCTACATGTATTTTTATGTATGTATTTTCTTGTGTTCTAGTAAATGGATGAAACACTGAAATTTCAGAGTAAATTTTGCTAGTTTATCTTGTATTAAAACATACATAAACAGCAACCAATCTTAGTGTTGTTCAAATGGGCTTAGGTGGGAACAGGTCAAAACTCTCAGTGCCAAAACTCCCACACTCAAGAAATGTCAAAACACCCACACATACGGTCATAACCCCCACACAAATGGACAAATCTCATAAATGCACGAACGGTAACAACTCTCACAATCAAAACTCCAACACACAGAAAATGTCAAAACCCCCACACAATCGGAAAAATCTCCGACACTGAAATTATTGTGGTTGCACATTTTGTAAATTTCACACGCTGAAAATAATTTTAAGAAATTCCAAAAAGCGCTTCTGATCAAAAGTGGATAAAGTGATAAGTGTACAAAATTCCCACATGTCGAAATGGTCATAACTCCCACACAAATGGACAAAACCCCCACACGTCAAAATGGTCATAATTCACACACAAATGGACGAAAACCCTACACGTCAAAACGGTCATAACTCCCACACAAATGGACAAAACTCCTACGCGTCAAAATGGTAATAACTCCCACACAAATTGACAAAAACCCCACATGTCAAAATTTTGACGGAAAGTTACAATGTTTCTTAGAATATGGATGTTTTTTGTTATTTATTTCTCTACTTCTAACCTGTATCTCTGAATATATCCCCCTTTATCCCTATTTTTAGTTTTCTTCCTCTTCGATCTCTTAATGTTGTCCGCCAAGGTGTTCTCCCACTACATTGCTTCTCGAGAAAGGGCCGTGGTTTGGCCCACATCATCATTCATGATGTGAAAACTAATATATATACTGGTTATGAGCTTCCATTTATTTGCTCGGAGAAAAGAAGCCAGATGGAAGGAAATCAGCAGAAGCAAATGTAAAATATATAACCAAATGGGTTTTTAAAAATATGTAATGTAACACTTGTTGTATATCACATATTATGATACGGATATACAACTATTTCACATATTATATTACAGCAAATGGATTACTTAGATGAGAAGTGCCCTAGTTACAAAAGACTATATAATGAAATGGCATTTACATTCATTTCTAAAGATACCTTTAAAAATGTAAATAGTAAGCTATAACACTATAAACTACATAGTTATGATGTTAGTAGCCAACATAACAGAAATATGTATTGTTCTTGAGATATTGTACTTCAACTTTATTCACGTAGAATTCCATATTTGGAATTAGGCCACTTGGCATCAAGGCGATGCACTTTGAAATAATTCCCTTCTCACTTTACTCCAATAGCATACTTATTTTAGGAGCCTATGGATGATGCGTTCTCTCAAATGGATTCTAAATGATTAGTTATTGTACGATGACAACATATATGCATTCTCTAAAAGTTAAATAGGGTATTCACCTTTTAGCTATGCCTCATGCGCATCCGTATTTAGTTTATCACTGAAAAACATATATGAAACTTTCCATTAATATCAATTTATGTAAGTTTAATTACCAATTAATTTCACAACGATTTCTCGGTGTTATCACGGAGGTTTCTTTATTGGCTAGACACTGATTCAGTGAATTGCTAAAGAAGATGAATTTAATCTTTTCTTTCTTTTGTCTTCCGAAGTTCAAGTCTTTCCTTCGGACACTTTGTTTACCAATTTGGTTGCTATCCGGTGGCAATTTCCTTTTTTTCTTTCAATGGAAATTGCAGATAGTTTTGCTTTGTGCTGGCAGCATGCTTTGTATTGATTCATCTAAAATTAAGTATTCACTTCATAATTAGTTTTCAATTTTCAGAAGCTGTTACATTTACATAAAAATTGAGTGAAATGTTCAATGCATTTATAATACTTTAGTTTTTACGTGGCTCGCTGAGGAATATCTATTTTATAATGATAGCATTTATGAACTAAGAAACTATGAATTTGTAAATTATTCATTGCAGCTTTTGAAAATTCAAGTTTGCTAATAAAACTCTAACTGACCAAATCAGTGTATATATTTTAAGATTATATATTTGTGTTACAGTTTCGGCTATGTAACATAGCCTTCCTCAGACACATTATGAAATACATATCCAATTTTGACAGCTTATATGCATTCTCTATGCAACACACGCCTTACAAGTAGAAAGGTACGGCAAAAACTCGTCTTAAATTCAATAATGTAAGTAATCTTTTTAACTTATCATTGTTAGATGTTCTGAAGTTCATAATGATCCTTATTGCGATTCATATTTTGAAAATATCTTACTCACTGTTTCGAAACTGAAAGTGTCCGTCTTTTACAAGCTTGTTTCATAATTAAATAGTTGATATCAGCTTTAATTTGCAAAGAAATAAAGAATTAAACGTGGTATATACGTGCACAAGAGTGGGTGTTTCAAAGTTAATAAAGCAGTTGAGACGACTGGAAATTTTTGAGGTAAAAAAAAGATGACATATTTGACCAAAATCGATTCGTTTTTCACGAATGTTATCACTGGTAATACTTCTCTAAAATTATAACATGTGTGAGGGCCATTAAGTGAGTCATATTTGACTGACTTTAACTCCAAGCATAGAGGATTAGGTGAAAATCTCGATAAACATATACACCATATTGGGTCAAAATTGAATAATTTTCACGAGAGTTATTGTAGAATATATTTTCCTTTAAACCTAGGAAGATGGAGATGAATACAGTATAAGTTTAGTATCTTGTTCTTGATTGATTCCATATCTACTTATTGAGAATGAATGTGCAGTCTGAATAAATACGCGCAATATTGCATGAAAATCCAATAGTTTTAGACATCAGGGACCATATTTAGTAAATAGGCGTGTGTGATGGCGACGAGATTAGTCCATCCCATACTTGGGGACTAAATTCATCGCTCACTCTTGACTGATTTTTATCGTAAGCATCGGGTTATTACAGAAAAGAATTTAAAAGCTATAATATTATATCAGAATCGAATGATATTTGCGAAAGCAATTGTGCCAGTTATTTTGTTGGTGGTCGCACAATACGCATACTTATGATTATTATAACAGTTGTAGTGAAACTCTATGAAAAAAGTGTCGTAGAGTCCATTACTTTATTCTTTATAGATTTTAAATACATACAGAGGCATAGAGGTCTGCACTGACCGGAATTTTTAGCCCTTGCCAGGCCCGGCTTCTGAATTTACAATGTGAGGCCCGAACCGAGTGCGAAATATATTTTAGTATTTGGGCCCGAGTCCGGCCTGAGCTCGTCTGATAGTCAAATGAGCCCGAAATAAACCCCAATTATGGAAACGTAATAATTAATGCAAAATTGTATTTTTATTTACAGCAATCAGAAGTATATACCTAATTTTGGAGCTGTGCTTTAATAGTTCTCCAGAAAGAACAGTGTAACACATATCGTTCTACAGTATATTTACGAAATGAAATGAAATCTGTAAGTTTTACGTCCCATGCTTATGCCGATTAGGCTAAAAGAGACGTTGATGATGAGTAATGAATGAAATGGTGGAATGAAGAAAGTGGGAGGAAACAAGAGAACAAAGAGAAAACCCACGAGCACGGTGTTTGTCCACCACAAAGTCCACACGGCGCGACCTGGGACCGAACCAGGGACCCCAAGCACCGGAGGTGAACGCTCTACCACTGAGCCACCGCGTCCCCTAGTATATTTAGGAAGTTATGCCCCAAAAGGTCCGAGAAATATGGTTGCATATTTAAACATTTGCGTCCGAAGCAGGTCGGGCCCTAAGTGATAAGGCTATATGATATGTAGGCCCTGGAACGTAAAGGTCTCTACAGAGAGAATGTTTTGAAGCCTTAAAAGTAAAAATAAAGCAGAAAATAAAAAAAATAAATTGTATGATATGTTATACCAAAATCCAACATCTTTTTAACGAAAATTTTCTTGGAACTTTTTTCTACATTGGGAAGGGGGTAAATTGACTCCTATATTCGAGTCAGATTTTAACTTCATCTGTGGGGGCAATCAGAAGATTTCAGAAGAAGTTATAAACAAAGTTTTGTCATAAACGAATATTTTTACGTGATTTATATTGCTACGTTATCTTGAATGTACTGTGTACATTCAAACTTACAAAGTATTGGTAGATTCTACGCCATATTACTCCTTATTCTTGATAGATTGCAATCCTGAACAATGATTATATCTGCATTTCTAGACGAAACGACTACAAGAAACCATTACAAGTGGGTACGTTTTGCAAGAAATGTCGTGAGACATACGGGCGGACGGCAAGGGATTTCTGTGTAAATTTGTGTGGGGCCCTATTTGAGATACGCATTACTAAAGGGGCAAAACCAATGACCATATATTGTAGAAATAGGATACGTACTTCAACTTAGCATCAGGGGGCCCATTTCAACTTTGGGGAGCCCTGGGTCCCAAAGTTCCAGGGGTCGGTGCCCTTGGCAGATAGACAGACGGACAAATTAGCATACAAAGAAATACTGCTCAAGTCAAATGGTGCAAGCTTCGCAACACTCGCTTGAATAATAATATTACGCGCGAAACCATTCTCTACGGCAACAGTTTCGGGATTTGCTGTTTCAATAAATACTAGATCAACTAATACATATTCATCAACTTACGTACTTATTGTAAATATTTTACTATCTGTTTTTATTACATACCTCGGCAAATTATGTATTTGACTTCGACAAATAAATAAAATAATTTGCTTTCTAAATGAGCAAATTTTAACTCGCAGCTTACCATCGAATTCGAGTTTCTTTATTATTTTATTGCAGTTCTGTGTGAATAATTTTGCCTATTGATTATTCAAAATACTATAAATTACAATATTATTAGGAGTACCAAAGTGTTTTGAATCACATTAAATTCCAGTGAGCTATTTGTTTCACATTATAACGACACTTTTTTTCTAAACATAAATGAATGCTTTATTTATTTCAAGCTAGAAGCATATAGGGAATCTGGTGTAATCCAAATTACAACTGCATTACAATGTTTTCTGTTGATGTGTTGTTAACTACAGCCTACATTTATAATTGTATCAATGCCTACGTGTGTACTTCATTGATGCGGTACGACTTCTTTCAAACTACAGTTATAACAAAATAACAATAGTAACATTCTTATACCCACGACATCAGAGCACATTTATTATTGAAGGTGCAGTAGTCAGCAACTTTCAGGAGAATGTTTCAAGTAGCGAAATTATTAAAAGTAATGGAATTTTCTTGTTCTTCCACTTATCTAATTGCTTATTATCATCATAAATACACGGATTCTGCCATGACTGGCAGATCTTTCGTCATAAAAATCCTTCTATGCAAATGGCGCAGCCAGTCTCTTCGAATTGAAGTAAGAATGTAATTCATTAACCGAAATCGTAACCTTTCTTATTCTTGTCTATCAATTTTAGACAACACTACTTTGGAGATAGGATAGGCAATGGCACCTCAATGGTACAGTATATACCTCAAGTGTGTGATGTCCTTGGTTCGATCTCGGCCATTTTCAAATTGTATTAGCAGTGAACAAGTAACATTTACGTTGCTTTTCTCTGGTTTATCTAGTTTCCTTCCACTTGATTCCAGCAACTATTCCATTACCATTTTCGCCTCCCTTCATTCATAACCTCGAAGCATAACCCTATAATGTTATACTTAGATTTTATTACATTTGCTTCCTTCCTCAGTGAATATGTTCCACTCAGCCAATTTTCTCCATTCTTTTACATGCTTTCATTTCCAAAATTTCTAGCTCTTTTGCATAGTTCGTCCTTAATATTTGCATTTCTAACCCGTATGACACAGTTCTCCAGGAGAAGCAATTGTTGAATCTCTTCCGTAACTCTGTATTTAACAACAAACATGATTAAAGCAAATCTGACTAGCGGAGGGCGGACTTGGGTAATGGAACTAACCATTGATGCATGCGTGGTGATGGCGGTTATCTTGGATCCAGCTCATTTTCTTTTTTCAAATGAGAAGATGAGCAGATGGCACATCATTTTAACACTGCTTTTTGCAGCGGAATGCAATCCCGCAAGCAGAAGTGCGTTATCATGTCCCGTTCCAAAGTTATGACGCCCCAATGTTGACCGTTTTCTGTTTTCTTGCAAGCAGAGCAAGATGGCACTGGCGAAGCAGGAAAGAATTGAGATCATCCTAATGTCTGGGGAAAGAAGCAGTCGTGTGATTGCCAAGGATTTCAACGCGCGCAACAACGAAATATCTGCAATAAGCCACAACATTGTTAGCTACCTCATTAGGAAAATGAGTGTAACTGGTAATGTTGCCGACAGACCACGGTCAGGTACCCCACGAACCGTGATGAGCAGACATCCAAAATGGTGCTTGCCCCGAGTGTAAAAAGTTCGAAGTGCTGCACAAGACAACTCTCAGCGATAACAGGCGTATCATGTGCTTCCGTTATGAGGATTCTCCATACGAATAAGTGGCATCATGTCAAGCTGTAGCTTGTCCACAACATTTCAGAGGATGATCTAGACCGGTGCATGGAATTCGCCAATTAGGCTTTGTCACAATATGACCGACAACCGTATTTCCCAACCAGCGTTCTCTTAACAGACGAGGCAAAATTTATTTGAATGGGGAAGTGAATCGCCAGAACATGCGATATTGGTCAGATGCAAACCCACATGCGATCAATTCTTGCAAGAGGGTTACCACACTTGCTCATATCATGGTGTGTTTTGACATATGAAACACTTCGATCATAGGACCCTTATTCATTCCTGGTACCCTAAATGGTGTCCGATACCTGTACATGTTATAGGAGTTGGTGTTTCTCTTGCTTCTCCGCCCTGATGCCACATTGCCGCGATATTTTCAGCAGGATGTTACGCCACCGCACTATGCGTTGCCTGTGCGGGAATGCTGGGATCTGCATTTTCCTTGATGTTGGATCGGTCGCCTAGGCCATGTGGAGTGGCCAGCCCATTCGCAGGACTTCACTTCCTTGGATTTTTTTATAGGGACACTTAAAACTCCTGGTGTGTCAGGAGAAGATTCGGCATGATGCACATCGACAGGGACGTATTCAGGACGCCTGTGATAGCATCATACCGCTGTGTTGTTACGCGTTCAGGAGGAGACTCCGATTGTGTGTTGAAATGGACGGGCAAAGTGAGAGGACATCCTGTAGGTGGGACTTTATGTCATCATAACTTTGGAACTGGACAGAGTAACTCATTTCTGCTTGCGTGACTGCATTCCCCTGGAAAACACAGTGTCAATTGATGTGTCAGATGCCTACCTCCCCATTAAAAAAGAAACTAACCTGAATCCAAGATGGCTGCCATTCACCACGCACGCATGAATCGGTACCTCCTTTATCCAAGCCCGCCCTCCGCTAGTCAGATTTGCTTTAATTATGTTTGTTTTTAAAATAATCCACTGTACTAAGATTTATGGACCACCCTGGATTTATATATATATATATATATATATATATATATATGACATTCCCATTATTGGTGGCGTGGGAGACCCGGGTTCGATTCCCGGCGGGAGCTCATGTGGTTCGGATTCCACGTTAATCAGTAGGTCCACGTCTCATATAGCCTCGCTGCTGAACTGGACGCTAAACTAAAATCAATTCAATTCCCATTATTGGTTTTATTTCCATATCGCAGTTTAAGGTTTCTACAGCTATCAACATTTTCTACTTTCTAACACCGCCTCCCCTAACAGCGCCGCGTGCTCAGTTGACCCTGCCTGCTGGTCTAGTAGCGAACATATGGGCCTGTGCCCTAGAGGATCCCAAACTCGATTCCGGGAAGGAGAGCCCTTTTGATTTTAGCAGTCCTTCATGTTTCTGTGTTCGTATCCCTGTCGCGTCCAGTAGTGGAAAGAATTAGGATAAAATGGAAATAAGCCAGAAAGTATAATAATAATAATAATAATAATAATAATAATAATAATAATAATAATAATAATAATAATAAAACAAATTGGTAGAGCGCTCCCCTGTGCGTGGTGTCCTTGGATCGATCTCAGTTCACCTCAAGTGATAATTGTGGTAGACAAACACCGTTTGCATAGGTTTTCTCGGGGTTCTTCCGTTTCCTCCGACTTTCTTCGTTCCACCATTTCATTAAGTAGAATAGTATTAGATAGAAAAGTATTAGATAGCAAAAAAGACTTCTAGAATCCATTCAACTTTCCGAGAGTAGATTCCATTTCCACCCTTATGTCCAAGGACGGTTTATACATTTCATAGGTGTAAGCAAACAATATTTAGACGCCCCCACGTAAATGATAATAGAAGAGTAGACAGTTGTAATTGATAAAAAGTTGTCAAGTGATTTTTACAATTTCAAATTTCTTCAATATTTGTAGTCTCTCTGTGAATATTAACGAAAAATGGCGAAATTGTAACTAATTGACTGTGGGGAAATATCAAAGTTGCAATTTTAATAATTAATAGTATTTTTTATTAAATAAGTAGAAGACACAACTAAGATATATATAACTAAGATGTATTTTGACAAGTACAATTGGAAAATAGAAGTCGAAAGAGAACAAATCTCATGAGCTTCAAGTCTAACATTAACGCAAGTTTGATTTTTATAAAGAGATATGCTCTTATGATCCATTAAAGAAATATTTACATAGAATTTTCGAGTGATACGATTGTGGTAATTACCTTTATTCCTCGTATTCTTTGTTACTGAAAAGTTCATGTTATAAAGGCAAAATTCTGGCTTTCTTTGGATATGTATCCATTTTATTGAGTAAGCCTTTGTTAAATTGCTTCATGTATAACAACAGGTATTAACTTCATTTTTTAATTTTGTTGTTGTAATGTATAGATTTTCTTTACCCTCCATTATGTTTGCAACACTTAGGCAGTATATTTGGTTGTTGTGTGGGAAAAATATACAAGGTGATGCAAAATTGAAGCCCGTAGTATAAAAATTCTTATTTGTTTTTCAATAAATGAAGAAATTGCACCAATTAGCGAATGCGCTGCATGTAGATCTGACCGGTACATGTTCTTATTCCTCGGTTGTCATTCGTCAGCCATATCGTTATGAGGCAATGAGACATATCATGGAAGAAAATGTTTTATGTTCTGTAAAAATAATTAAACAGTACCAGATATGATATACACAAGATAACTTTCCGTTTACGGTAGGGGACTCTGCTTGCATTCAGATCATAAAATGTGTATCGCTCTTCAATTTGAGCTTTATTTCATTAAAATATGTTTAGACGTTTCGGAGATATAGCCTTAACTATATAGTAGTTAGAAGCAGTTCACAACAATATAATAGATATAAAAATGACATATGTTATATTGTTGAGATGTTGCCTAACAATATATTTATACCAAATAGTATAGTTTTGAAGAACATTGAAGAAATTAGTGGTTGAAGACATACTTTTTCTACTTAGGATGAGTAACACGTGGTCTTATCAATACTGCAAGGGTTAAATTGCTTCATGTATAACAACAGGGTACTAACTTCATTTTTTAAATTGTTTTGTTGTAATGTATAGATTTTCTTTACCCTTTATTATGTTTGCAACACTTAAGCAGTATATATGGTTGTTGTGTGGAAAAAATATACAGGGTGATGCAAAATTCAAACCCGTAGTATAAAAATTATTATTTGTGTTTCACAAAATGAAGAAATTGCACCAATTACTGAATGCGCTGTATGTAGATCTCAATGGAACATGTTCTTATTCTTCGCTTGTAATTCGTCAGCCATATTGTTATGAGACAATGAGACATATCATGGAATAAAATGTGTTATATTCTGTAAAAGGAATAAAACCGAGTACCACATATGAGGCGTATAGTTTCTAAATCCGCCATCTCCTTCATAAACGGTTTCGAGAAAAACAGGAAAAACTGATAACTCAGAGATTATGTAAGCTGATTTTTTTTATAAATACTTTACTGCTTTCTGGACATTCATTAAAACTACCAAATGACAAAAATCTCTCTCATCCCACTTCTCGGTTATTGCAGAAAGCAGTTTGGAGATGGCGGATTTTGAAAACAACTTTTGGAGATGGATTACTTTGAAACAAACGTACTTAAGTTTTCGGGGTTTATTTGCTTCCAAGTCATTACTATTATAATTTCTGATAACTATTTCAGAATAGACCAGAACAGAACTGAATCTAAACAACGATATTAACTTGTTGGGTGACATTATAATGTGCACAAACAAGGAAAAAAATGAACCTATAATCATAGTACGTTAGCTACATTTACGGGTCAAGTTAAGAAGTTCCCAGCCCGTTTAGAAATATCGTCTCCTAACATAACATAAGCTTACTTAACCTCACCTCACTAACCTAATCTAACCCATTGGGACCTAACCTAACCTAAAATTGCCTGACATAACAGGATGGGAACTTCGGAATAAATGCCACCTTTACGAACAAGAAAAGGATTGAAAGTGATCTTTACACTGTTTTCAGATATAGTTCTTATCAGAATCATGTTCGAAACACTGGCATTCAGCCTAATCCTCATCTACACTTTCTTCTGTTGAAGCAGTCAGTCTCTTTTCAGCATCAACAAAAATGGCTAAGTTTGAATTAGCACTCCAATTCTCCCCGAAGTGTTTCGTTAGGAGTTGAACAACATCTTGGAACTTTTTTTCATTTACGTTGGTCTTCAATTCATAGCATAGAATAGAATAGAATCGAGATGATGGGGTTTACAAACACACTGCTGAGTGTAGATGGCGGCTTTTGAAGAATACCCTGAACTTTACAGCAGTAATTGACGGTGGAGGTGGCGACTCCTTCAACTCTTTTCACCATCATCTAGGGCATGGAAAGGAATACCAGTAAATCTACTTACCACATTTTTTTTTTTTTTTTTTTGAAAATTGGAGATGGCGGATTTAGAAACTATACGCCTCATATGATATATACAAAATAACTTTTCGTTTACGGTAGGGGACTCTGCTTACATTCCGATCATAAAGAGTGTATCGCTCTTCAATTTGAGCTTTATTTCTTTAAAATATGTTCAGACGTTTCGGAGATATAGCCTTATGTATATAGTAGTTAGGAACAGTGCACAACAATATAATATATATATATATATATATATATATATATATATATATATATATAATGCCATATATTATATTGTTGAGATATTGCCCAACAACATATTTATACCAAATAGTATAGTTTTGAAGAACATTGAAGAAACTTGTAGTTGAAGACATACTTTTTCTACTTAGGATGAATGACACGTGGTCTCATCAATACTGCAAGAGTTAATGATCATTGAAGCTAGTCCCTATCATCGTTCTTCAGAGAGTTGATCTCAAAACATTCTTTATTCAATTTAGCTGAACTTTTTTAATACACAACAAATAACAAAAGTGTGTACCTTAATTGATATTTAGTTTGTCTTCGATCCAGTGGCGAAACTTTAAAATCAGGTCCCCCAGCAAAAACAATTTTCAGAACCCTTTAGGGCTATAAAACAACTCAATCCTTTCATGTCTCTTTCCATCATAGACGTTCAAAGTTAGGCAATGATTAACAAATGTAAACACAAGCAGTGGTACATCCAAGATTTTTCTTTTAAGCCCGAAGATTTTTCAGAGTAGCCTGCGCAATGCAAATAGTTTAATATGTTTGTTCCGAACAATTGTGCTAAGTTTCTTAAAAAATTAAAAGTTCTGGGATATCCGAACTCTCGAACCAACTCCGTCGGTGCATCCCTGGACACAAGTAACTAATAACAATCAGAACTGTACTTTGCATTAGGACTATTACCAAATGTTTAAACACATCGCTCCATGTAAATTTAATATGAGACAATGGATTGATAATGATTAGTACACTATTTTAATCCACCGAGCATATGTTTACGCTGCTGCAATTGACACAAAAACACGTCAGTTATAATCCTAATAACCTTTCGACTACAATTTCGATTTAAATTATAGTTATCCTTTCTAGTTATATACACACATACTGAATGAAAACTAATTATATTCAAACAAATTTTGAAATACATTAAGTTCAACTCAGACCCATAACCGAAGAAACGGTATCCATTCTATTTTAACTTAACAATTAATTACTGCAATCAAGTAAAATAAACTTATAGTTTCAAAAGTTTGTCGACTTGCAAATGCTTCGTTAACAGTAATTGATATTGTCTACTCTCTCACTTCAACATTTATGTGATAATCCCTTTCTAAATTTTGTCCAGAAGTCGAAAGAAACTTATTTAGAGCCTTTGCTTGCCTCTAATCTTATTTCAAGTTTCGTATCTTTCTTTTCCGATAAAAACAAAGTACCATTGAAAACTGAAAACACAAATCATTATTTAAAAAAGAAGAACATGAAGAAGAACCGAAACCACTCGGGATGGAATCGAAAATGTTGAATTACAAATGGTCTAACAGCCATGAACAAAGTGAACATTAAGTAGTCGGCAGCGATTATAAGCCACTAATATTAGGAACTTAACTTAAAATGTCCTTCAGAAATGATTAAAAATTCTTTTTGTAGCGCCCATCTTTTCTTAGTATTCGCCCCCCTCCCTGGACCAATGGACAACAAACTCGTAGTTGCTTAGTACCGTAACTAAGAGGTACACACGGGGCTTGTGCCCCGGGCGTCAGACTGCTCAAAGATTTGTTTTCACTATAAGGCAAGAAAAGGACTTTTACCAAACTAAAATTCATAAAAAAATATTTCTAACTTAACAGGAGAACAACGACTCACCAACCTTAGGATCATATGGAAAGAGCTATCTTTTGAGGACATTGCAAAAATCTTTGCAGCCAAAATAACAGGAAAGTTAAATTTTAGTTCAGCTTGTTTGTGTTTTCATTTAACTTAGATCGATTTCGGAGATTTGCAAAATGTCTGAGTATAATACTTGACACAACAGCTTGACTGTTTGTCATAATTAAATTTTCTATTCTACAGCAACATATTGTTGACTCATTCTACACATATGCACATCCCGATATAATTCCAAATGCATTGTGATTTGCAGTTATTATTATAAGACCGTAAGAATATATCCAGTATGTTACTGTCTGATTATTTGGCAATCAAATACTAATTTGTTTGGTGTTTTATCTTGTACTAGAAATCAAGTTAAGCACTAAAATTTTGAAATCAAGGTTTACGACTTAAAGAAAAAATGGATTAGGAGAACTACTGTGTGATGCCAATATCAGGTGTAGTCAGGGAGTGTTTTTTTTCTTTGTTTTGTTTGGTTGGTCAAGGAAGGGCACTAAGGGGAGTTCTTGACCCGGGTGACAACTAGTTTGTTTGCGTCGCTGCTAGTCGCTGGAACGTCGTCGTGCATTTCAATTACGCTGACCTTTCTCAAATCCTAACTGTGCTCAAACGAAATATTAAGTCTATATGAAGATAGCGAAATATTATCAGGGTGTCCCAAAAGTCCGTTTAAATAGACCATCTCGATAATTATTAAAAGTACGAAAAAATGATAAGAGAGCAATGTTGTTGGAAAATATGTGTTTTCAATATAAATTTTGGAATTTTTGGAATTGGACCAACCGTTTGGGCTCCATATTGGTATAGCGTCCAATGGTAAAGAAAAATGCAATGTTGCCACGGCTTTGTTGGATAACAATGAAGGAGAGTGCGTGTGGTTTGAAGTATTCTGCTGCAAGGAGAATAGAAATGACAGCCCCAATGAAGGATATCAAGAAGAATCACACACAAGATCAATCCGAGGCAATGTCGTCACCATCAGAAGGGTAGGAGAACAGATACGTAAAAGCAATTGAATTGAATTTGTTCACGGAGTGATGTGAACGAGACGAGACGAAAGGACAATCGAATAAACTTAGAAAGAGCCTAAGTGCAAAGACTCAAAAACTAGAGAAAAAATCAATGAACATGAGTTAACGTAATGCAAGTTAATCGGGTACTGATTGGTTTAAAGCAGAACCATAAACTTTTAAGCTTTAAACTGTTTACAAATGTATGCTGCTTGGTATTAAGACCACTTTGAAGGATATAATTCAATTCATTGGCTTCGATTGGACGTTAAAAGTGAGTTAACAAGATATTTTCTGAATATTTTATATCAATGTTAGCTTTCCTGGTTGTTCCTAACACTTTATTGACGAAAGATTGTATAACTAATATGATACTACATTTTTCAGTTAAAATACCGTATAAAGTATTTCTTATTTTATTAAGTAAATTGACAAGAGAAACACAAGTAGGTACTAGCCCTTTGTACTCTTAGACGACGAAAGTGTAAGAAGAGATTTGATTCCTTTCTTATGGACATATTAAAATTCTTTCTGAAAAAAATGTATTATCAGATTATATAATAACAAGTTTGCAAAACAAATAAATAAAAATGACAATATTAATCACAGTAATGAATAATGAGGCTTGCTTTGTAGAAGTTATAATTAAACTGGGATTTAATGAACAACCTTTATTTTTAAATAAACATATGCCATTAAATGTAAGTTATTACTCTTAGAGTATGGAAGTCAGTAAATACTACAAGCAATGTGCTACAATATTTGAAGAAATGCGCAATTGCAATATTAATTGCTTCGAATTGGAATTAAAACGCAATTTCTGTAGTCTTGTTAACTGCAGGAGAAGACAAATAATCCATACATACTGATGCAACGGCAAAAAATTATATGACACATTTTTTCTATGAACCAGTAGTACATATTATAGAAATTTATACCGGGGATTTCTTGGTAATTAGTTATGTAGTAGTGTGGATCTGGTAGTGAAATTATGTTTGGGAGTAGAAGGGGATCAATAATTATTATAAGAATTAAGAGGAATGGAACTAGGAAAATTAGTAGGAAAAGGTTAGGTGTTAAAGTAAATATTTCATTTGATACTAGTCTTGTAACATAAATAAATAAAACTAATATGCCTCCTAGAAAAACTAAGAAGAGAATGTAAGAAAATCAAGGAGATTCTCTTATAGTTGAAATAGTTAAGCAGGTAGTAATAGTGTTGATAATAAGCATTAGTCATATTGATAAGGGGTGAGATATTTGAATTAGAATGAATCTTAAAACTACTAAAATTATAAGTAATATTAAGGTTATTTTAATTTCAAGAGGTAGTTTATTAAAATATTAGTTTTGGGGACTAAAGATAAGTTTGTACTTTCTCTTGATGCTTTTAGAATTTTATTCATTAATGGTTTACAAGAACAACGTTTTAATTAAACTATAAAACTTATGAAAATATTATTTATTTTGTTTTCTTGTTTTCTAGTTATTTTAGGAATACCGGGGAAGGAGATATTAGGTCACCACTCCGAGGACGCATCGGCCCTTTAGGTGAGTCTAGAACTGGAGAATGAAGCAATTCTGGCATGAGAGAGTGGACCATCCTGGAATGACCCAGGGGGACTCAAGGAAACTAGTAAAAAAAAACACCTTAGTCAAGATGTCCCATCAAAGCAGGGCTCGTGCCCACGTTTGTCCTGTTCAAATGCCGTGTGGCAAACAGGCACGCCACCTCTACACAAGGAGCTGGGTATGAGATAATTAACCTCAGTAGGGACTGGACACTTTGGGGTGTTTTTCCTACTGCGCATCCGCAAACAAAACACGCCCCTTCACGCTGAGTGGCCGGCGCCGGTCACGTGACCGCGCCCCTGGCCACGTCCACTTGACCCCGCCCACGTTTGCCCACGCCCACTGCACTCACGCATTCGTTCCCTACTGCCCAAAGAAAATCTACACCTAGGCCTTCCTATGCCAAACTCGAGATATAGGGGTTTTCGAACATACTTCACTTATTTTACCTGGATCTTATAGTTTATGTGGGTATACGCCCTTTGTATGACACTTAAAACCCAATCACTCGCCAACGAAGCCGCATATTCAGGTGGCGTTTCTACTCACCAACAACTACATGTTTCAAAAACCGACCATCGAGGTCAAAGTTGAAAATATTTAAAATCTAGTAACTCGAAAACGGAGCCACATATTGAATAGCTGTTTTGGTCATCACCTACCACATGTCCCAAAGGTCAAAGGTCAAATACTTAAAATTTAATCACTCGAAAACGGAGTCACGTATTGAGGTGCTGTTTCCACGGTGCTGTTTCCACATTTAGTAAAGAGTATGGACTATTTAAAATAGCACAGATTACATAAGAGTCGTTCTCTTTCTCAACTCCTATTTTAACATAGCATAGAATACACACACACACAAATAGAGATTATTTTTTTACGTTGGTAGCTACCCTAACACTCGTGGGTTGGGCAATGTCGGAGTTAAATATTAGCCATTTTAGCAGAGTTTAAAAAATAATAACACTATTGAACAAGTCTGCCTATTCACACCTACACACACACACACACACACACACACACATAAATGGTTTTCGAAGAACTTAATCTCGCTCCAGTGACCATCACGATCATCATACTCTCATAAATGAATAAAGCATAATATCATTGGCATCAATAATGGTGAGTGAGAATTTGTTTAAGAAATCGCGTAGTGAATAACCATACGCACGACAAGCTGGATATAGAAAACAATAATGTCCACAAAATAGAGATAAATCACCATGAATAAGTCTATTATTCCATGTATAATACGGACAGTTTCGATTTAAAAACTTTATATGGCGTATATAGGGAGGTATACCATAGCTATCAAAATACTCTCCCACACGCATATTAGATATATAAATAGCAACCCAATGTTCACCAGACTTATCACTAGAATGTGTATTTATAATTATGGCTGCTGGAAATGTATGAATAAACAGAGGTAACTCATCTGCAGCGTATACACCAATAAATGATTTTTAGGCAGATTTTTTTGTAGTGCCTCATAAAGTTCAATTGTATTTAACATTTTTTAATTAATTAATATATATTTTTCCCTGGAAATCAAATTTTAATTCTGAGGAGAATTCACCATAAATAATTCCGTTTACAGGAGATGCCAGTGATTCTTTAAAATGAACCTCTAAACGTACACTTCCTTCCTGTTGTGGACTAGTATGAAATGCAGCACTAGTACAAGAATCACGTTTTAAATCATACATCAGTAGATTATAACCATTAGGATATTCGGCAAGTGAAATATAATTACCTTGATTAGAATAACAAATACCTGAACCTGTAAATTACGTGGAATATGCCTGTATATATAGCTTATTATCAAAATCAGGTTGTAGTGGTTTGGATGCTACAGGCGATTTATAAACATACAATGTAAAAAATGGCATACTAAAATGTTGAAAATTGAACGGACTTGTGTGATAAGTACAATTGAAAGCAGTATTAATAACAAACACAATAATAAAACGTTTAGGCATCATGCCAGAAAACAGATCTGGAAGTGTACTATCAACAATTCCTTGTGGGAAAGTTTTTGTCTTCACATGAACTTTTGTTATACGGTATTTTATTCTAAATGTAGGATTTTGTAATACTTTATTTTGTGCTATTTTAACTGCTGGTGATACACCAACGTTTTTCAGAAGCAATGTTGCATCTGTAATTACAACTTTTCCGTCACCATCTGTGTCACCCATTAGACAAAATGCAGGTTTAGCTGGAATTAGTTTAATACGCAGTTGTACACCATTCAGTAAAAATTACTCCTGACTAAATATATCAGCATGAATATAACCCAATAATTAAAATGATTGACTTAAAGTAGTGCGAAGAAAACATTGTTTAAATCCTACATTACCATAGGGCACACTGTCCATATGCTCTGCAGTATCTTTAAACCACATTGATGTTTGAAGATGTTTTGATTTAGCATTAGCATTATAATTTAGTAGTTTTTCAATATACGATCGATATGGATACGTATGTGAAGAGTAGGAAATAAGTTGATTATTCAAATATAACTGCACTTCACTGAATATTATATTAGGAAAATCATTTACAGGACCAATTTTCTTATCGGCAGAAGTTAAATTAGAACTATCTCAATTAGTAATTTTACCGTTAATATATAACATTGTGTGCGGTAAGTCCATATAGTTATCCCCATTACCGGGGACAACAAATCCTATTGGTGCATTATCAGATATTGAAGCCACAGGCTTATATGGAGCTATTTTATTACCTATAATAATAGTTTGGGTGGGTAAACTAGCAAATAAATCTAATTCTTATTTCATACACTGACATTGCATTTTTTATTTTTCATTTTTCTTACTATTAATATTCATACAAGTTAAAATTTACAATACAGTATTACGTTTGCGAAAACGTATTTTTAAACATACATTGCCATATTGGAAAGGAAGTGGATTACCTGTACAATCTCTTAAATCAATAATAGTTTGATCAAATTGTTTACGTTGCACTGGGATTGTCAAAAATACGTACATTATTAATACCATACTCTGTAATATTCGTATTTATAATACGTAAAAATGGAGCTATAGTATCGCCTACTATTTGTGGTTCTACAATATCACTGTAAATATCCATAAGTGTAGGTAGCGATTTTTGTAAATCAGGTTGATAACGAGCATGATGCACAACTGCAAAATCTTCTTGTTGTATATGATCAAAACCTAGTATTCTGGCTAATTCAGGAGATAGACATACTCTATAAGCTTCTTCTGATCTCTTCTTACTCTACTGACTTCAATTCGTTTTACTGATGCATTAACTTTTAATTGTAAATTTAATATATAACGTTTATGATTAATCATCAACATTACAATAACGTCGTGGTAAGATTTTAGTTGTTCCAGCTTTTTGTATTCATGAGACGGTAATAAATATTATCAGTATATTTCGAAACATTGTGAAATGAATTTGTATAATGTACTTCAACAACTGCTGTCTCCCACTTACCTTTCTCTAGCACAAGTGGATGATATAGTTTGGTAGTATAACATGACAAAGTATTTTCTGGAAAATACTCCATAGAACTGTTACTTAGTAATGTAAGATAAAAGCTAGTACTCTTTTCCATATTTATAAAAATATCATTCCCCTCTTCTTGTTCTTCCTCTTATTATTTTTACCACCAGTCTGTGCAAAATGAACTTTTTTTCGTTTTCTTCTCCTGCCTCATCTTTGCAATACTTGATTTATTTTATTTTGAGCTTTAGTTTTTAAATTATTTTAGCTTCTTGCCAACGTGATATTAAAGCTTCGTCAATAGGTATATTATCACATAATACATCTCCAGCTACATCAATTCCTCTACTTAACAATTCTTTAGCAACAGCTTTTGCACGTTGTTTAATTAATGTAAATACACTTCGAAATAAACCACCTAAAAACTTCCAATACCATTGCCTTCTTCATATGGCGCTCCCCTATGCACGTTATAACTACCTTCTGCTTGATGCGTATAGTATTTAAAGTATGGATCATTCATTTTTTTCTATGTATGCAAATATAAAACTAATTTAGTATTGTATTGTGGCTAAATGGTTTTTAAATGTGATACAGGAGTCCATGAATTAAAGGAAGGGGTATCCTCGCAAACGAACAAGTACACGTTTACCTTTAACTTCTAAACTTTCGTCTATTTCATAAACTTTAGGCAGAGGCACTCCTTGTAATTCGTCTTCGTAAAATGTACATCAATTACTTCACCATTTAAATCCTCCAACACATAAAACACTTTCTTTTCCTTATGTATCACCTGTGTTATTTTAAATAATTCTATAGTCCACTTTTCTTTGTACCCTTTTTCAAAATGCCGTTTTGCTTTCGTAATGCGTACAGTATAACTTTTTTATATTTTGCAATGTTAGTATTAGGCATCGGTTTTATTAATGTATTCCAAACTTGTTGAAAAGTCTCTCGGTTCACACTGGCGGGTGGTAATTGATGAGCTCTATGTGGTCTAGAACTATATGCCTGAACAAGTTTCGATAGCACATCTATGTATCGGTAAGTCCTCTTTCCTGTAAAATATTTCCACATTCGTTCTTTAAGATTTCGATTAAAACTTTCCACTACACTTTCCTTAATATCAGTGCTTTGTGTGGTGAAGAATTTAATATTTTGCTTTTTAAGTATAACTGAAATGGTTTATTAACAAACTCTGTACTTTTATCTTTTTGTAGACGTAAGAGTCTACGTCGGGTAGATGCAAATATTTGCTGAAATGCTTTTATAATGTTTTCACTAGTTTTTGTACGTACAGGCACAGCCCATGCATAAGGACTAAACAAATCAATCACTGTTAAAATATACCTGTAACCACCATTATACTTCTGCAGATTTTGCATATCGTTTAAATCAGCTTGCCACTGATCGTCAATATTGAACACTAAATTGGGATTATGTGGGAACTTTTTACGTACTGGCTTATGCAGTGTATAAGTCGGCTGTTCGTTTACCCACTGCTGCACCTTGTGTAAAGGAATTGATTTTTTCACAGCTCTCCATAATGTCGTAGCAGTTGAAAACGAGGCAGGGTGTGAAGGGTTATACTAAATATCGGCCAGCTTCTTCATATTTTATAATCACGACATCTGCTGACAACTTTACGTTTACGTGGTGGCTCCTCCCCCTCTTCTTCTTCTTCCTGTTTTGTGTCAGCAGCAGCAGCAGTAGATGATGTCAGCTTACGAATATATTCTATACGCTGCGCGTTACCTATATACTCTAAAGGTGTATTGGATTTTGCTAACACTACAGCAAAGGGTTACCAACCTGTAGGGGGAATATTTTTCTTGCGACACCTAACAAAATCTGATATTGGATCTACCATATTGGCAAAAGGAATTAATTTATTATAGATACTAACATTACATTGTCAACCCAATGAATGTTGGAATTTTGTTTTAATTTACATAATAAAGGTCTTGATTTACGCAGACAATTTTCGGGAAGAGTAGATAATATTTCATCGTCCCCCTCCTCCTCCTTAGTACCAACACTAGTTGATGTTGTTGCAGTAGGTTTTTGCACAATGTTTCTTCAACACTCATATTTTCATTATTTAAAATATTTTTCATCTCGTCATCTAAATTTGATGTAGTTTGATATTGGTCCAATTTTTCCGGCGAAATTAGAACAAGTTTCTGTGCATGCTGCATAATTATTTAATTAAACTAGATAGTATACGTAGAATAATAGATGCAAGAAAAGCAGTAATCAGCCACCTTTTTGTACAATTATTCGTTTTTTCTTTTGTTTTAATAACGGACCTTTTTTCACTAAATACCTCAATTCCTTTTTATATTTTTTAAACTTATTTTTCTCTTTTTTATTCAACGGAACATTTCCATGTAATACGTTATAGGAACATTCACAAATAGAACGAATAAATCCGGGGAAACATTTTGTAAAATTGCTTTGCGTACTTTAGGTTTTGTCTTTGCTAAAAATTTTGGTATATGCGCACTCTCTTTGCTAATCATTTATATTTATTATTACCTATTATACTAAAATTGAATATTAAAATATAAAAGTTATTGAGATTATTTTATTTACTGGTACATAAACATAATTATAAGAATCTGAGAGGAAAATTTTTGTTCGAACACGAGGTTCGTCCTGTGGCCTGTCTTAAATCAAAACGAAATAATTATGAGGATCTCGAGTTGCGTCCTGATAGGCCTCCTGCACAAATTATGTGTTACCAGGATATAATTGGCGTGCTAGATAATTAATCTGAGCCTGGACTCTGTTACTTTTAAAACGTATATAATGGCAATTTAATGTTATGTATCACATAACTTCAGCTTGGTCAAAAATATTTTGCGTTGTAAAAATAACACTTAAATTTCGGTGGTGGCTACCTTTAGTAAAAAAGTCAACAACTCGTGTATCACACTCGCATTAAATCATTAATAATTACAAGGTCTGGGCCAGCTTGTGCGGAAAAATCTTCTATTTTGGGAACCCTTCTTTAAATGTACAACCTGAGGATAGAGTTTCATACAGAGGTTGCCACTCACAATAACACAGTACTATATTTGTTCCATTTTGCATGTTTTAAAAACTCTTTTACAAAGTATGATTTACCACACCCAGTGGGACCAGCTATAAGACAAATAAATGGATGTTGAAACGCCATATTCTTATACACCACAAAATAATTATGAATATAATAACATATTATTATTATTACGATTCAAAAATGTGAATATTCCTAGTGCAATATGTTCAGATGGTAGATTGGTAGTAGTAGTAGTAGTAGTAAATTCTGGAATGGTAGTAGTAGTAGTAGTAGTAGTAGTAGTATTAGTACTAGTGCTCTCTTTCAGTCATGTTTGAGCATAATTTGTTACATCTTTACATAATTGAGAACAAGTAATTATGGCCAGCTGAATGCATGGCAAATAAAGCTGGAGTTTTCTCCATGTATATACATAAAAAATTACCTGACCATTACTAACGTCATCTGACGAGAGAATAAAACACTGACGAATAATTTTAAGAGTATCTGACAATGATATCTCATAATTTTCAATAATGGAAAATTGTGTAGGAAATGAAGAATTTATAACAGCATTAAAGTAGTTTTCAATATATTAATAATATGATAGAAAAGTATACCACTCATCAGGTGAAATACGAATACGATCATTGTAATTATGTAAAGTGATAATAACAGAAAATTCTCGCCATCATCGTATGCTAGACCAACACATACCTCAATTTCATTAAAATAATAATAATGATTTAAAATTTGAATATCCATTTTTAACCCACCACTCTCTCTCTACTTAATTAAAAACTTTCGTTTCTACCAATACTGTATTTACAATATTCGTTTTCTTTTATTCCCGTATGGAAGTGTGTCAAAATTTTCTGTTCGTTTTCTTTTACTAGCAGTAACCTGATATATTTTCCGGCTTAGTAATCAATTTATATTCTTTAGTACGTAAAATTTGTCGACCGAGAGGAACGCTAATAGATGGTGAATTATTTAAAATCATATCTTTCATCTGTTCAAAGTTAACATATTTTAATGTTTTATTATTAAGTGTGATTCCTTTGATTTTACGTATTATCTTTGTTTTACCATTAAGAGTGTCAACAACGGTATAGGCTTAACATTTGGGACCACTAGCACAAAATTCTTCGATATATGCCTCCGGACCATATTCTGCTAACTCATTCTTCCATTCCCCTAAATACACTCCTATTTTTAACTATGGCTCACCAGGTGATTGAGTGTAAATATTACAGTCGGTATCATAATATAACACACGCTCGCACAGTAAACATAAATAACGAAATAACTCGAGGCGTGCGTGTGTCGTGGTGTATGCGGCGATTATCACGTTAATACTTTTAGCAGGAGCAATAACGCTCTGATTAACACTCCAGTTGAGCACACGGATTTTGACGCCGACTGGAATACATGATTGAACTTCAATATTCGGATTTGTTAATTTATCGAAATAATCCTCGGGAGTTTTAATGATAGCGATTTGCTCCATATGTTTTCTTTGTGCGAACTTACCGCAAAGGCTGTTTTCCCCTAGCGTTGAAATTCGTTACTTAGGTTTGTTGCGCACATTGTAAAATATAAAAAAGGTGATACTGTACGCATTACTAAAGCAAAACGTCATTTTGAAAAAGGTTACAAAGAAAAGTGGGCTGTAGAAATATTTAAAATAAAACAGGTGATACATAAGGAAAAGAAAGTGCTTTATGTGTTGGAGGATTTAAAAGGTGAAGTAATTGATGGGACATTTTACGAAGACGAATTACAAGGAGTGCCTCTTCCTAAAGTTTATGAAATAGACGAAATTTTAGAAGTTAAAATAAAACGTGTACTTGCTCGTTGGCGGGGTTACCCCTTCCTTTAATTCATGGATTCCTGTATCACATTTAAAAAAACATTTAGCCACAATACAATACTATAAATTAGTTTTATATTTGTGTATATAGAAAAATGAATGATCCATACTTTAAATACTATACACATCAAGCAGAAGGTGGTTATAACGTGTATAGGGGTGCGCCATATGAAGAAGGGTACGGTATTGGAAGTTTTTTAGGTGGATTATTTCGAAGTGTATTTTTATTAATTAAACAACGTGAAAAAACTGTTGGTAAAGAATTGTTAAGTAGAGGAATTAATGTAGCTGGAGATGTATTAGATGATAATATACCTATTGACGAAGCATTGAAATCACTTTGGAAAGAAACTAAAAATAATTTAAAAACTAAAGCTCAAAATAAAATAAATCAAGTATTGGAAGGATCAGGCAGGAGAAGAAAACGAATAAAAGTTCATTTTGCACAGACTGGTGGTAAAAATAATAAGAGGAAAAGCAGGAAAAGGGGAATGATATTTTTGATTAATATGGAACAGAGCACTAGCTTTTATCTTTCAGTACCAAGTAACAGTTATAAGGAGTATTTTCCAGAAAATGCTTTGTCATGTTATACTACCAAACTATACTACCAAACTTGTGCTACAGAAAGATGAGTGGGAGACAGCAGTTGTTGAAATACATTATACAAATTCATTTTAGAATGTTTCCAAATATACTAATAATATTTAATCGTCGTCACCTAACGTTTCGTCTTTCTTACCAACAAATAATTTTAAACGTCTTATGTCTATAGTATCGACCTTTGATTCATCTTTCTTAGTTTCATACTTAACTTTGTAGGAATTATTATCGATCTTGCCTATTATTACTTCTTTAATATTGTACCTATTACGAAAACATGCAGGTAGTCCTGCTCTAGGCATTTCCCTTATTAAAACGGTTTGTCCAATGTCAAAATTCGGTTGATCGAATTTCTTTTCAATTTGCCACTTCTGCGCTTTAAATTTCTTCTGCAAATTTTTGTATGCAAGTTTTCGTGCCTCTTTTATGCCCTGAAGTCTCACTTCGTTTTCAACATTTTCGCAAGGGATATCCAAATCCTGTTCGAGAAATGTTCGAGGTTCAATTCCATGCAATAAGTTGTATGGTGAGAAACCGGTACCATCATGGATTTGGGTATTCACTGTGAAAATCAAACTGGGTAAGAACTCATCCCAATTTGCGAAGTATTTGTCAATATAATGTTTCATGTCAATATAATGAACCTATGGCCCGTTCCGCACTTCCTATACTAGTTAGCACTTGTATTCCCAAAATGCAAGTTCATGCCAAATTTCTCAGCCATTTCCTCCGATATTTTGCTCTTATGGGAAGACAATCTATCTAAATGAAGCTGGGATGGGACCACATGCTTCGTAATTAGATCTTCGAAGATAACTTGAGCTACTATGTCTGCTGTAATAACAGGTACCGCTCTTGCAATAACAAATCTTGTGGCGTTGTCAATAAATAGCAAAATATACTGATTTCTGTTGTTTCGAGAAATTTTAAATGGTGCGACCTCATCCATTATTACAGATTGAAACGGCGTATATGATGGATATGTTTGGGCATGGAAAGGTACTCTGCCAGTTTTCCTTTTCTGCATCTGGCAGCTT
The DNA here is from genome assembly GCF_964235325.1 of Thermobia domestica. Taxonomy (NCBI): domain Eukaryota; kingdom Metazoa; phylum Arthropoda; class Insecta; order Zygentoma; family Lepismatidae; genus Thermobia; species Thermobia domestica. Next base: position 138,877,782 of record NC_137460.1, read on the forward strand.
ATACATTGACTCACTTTTTCCTGAAAGAACTTTTTCATGTTCGGAAAATAAATTAATTTTAACGCTCTCCTATAACATTTGGTGTATGAAAAGTGTCCACCACGATATATTGAACAATGAAGATTACGAAAAATTTGTTCTCTCATAGATTATGGGATACATAATAGCAAATTAGTACCACTAGCCAATCTCTGAGTTCTATACAACTTATTGTCCTTAATTGTATACCACCTAGCCTGTTTTTCCGCCTTAACGTCAGCTTCTTCCGGACTCTCGATCGCTTTTACTATCGACCAAAGGACGAATCTTGTCGCTGTAATTCACCAACATCTATGTCTTGGTCAAATGTTAAATTAACCTGTAGATCATCGGCATTTACTTTAAACGTTTCTAGGTCAACATCATCCTGAGTTGGTTCAATATCTGTGTTTCTAGACAAAGATTGCTGGGATTTTTCTCACCAGGACAATGCACTGGCGTAAATTTGTATTGGGCGAAATCGAGACTCCACCTCACAAGTTTTGGAGCTAGTTTAGGAGATGTCTTAAAATATTTCAACGCTTTACAATCCGTATTTAATTCAAATTCTTTGTTGAACAAATAATAATTAAATGCTCTCAAAGAACTGATTACTGCTACGATATGTCTGGTCTTTTCTTGAGGTTTTAACACTCGACTATAATAAGCTACTGGTGTCCATTCATTATTTGACTGCTTCTGCATCAACTATCCACCGATTGAATTGGTTGAAGCATCGTTATACACCCTGGTCTCTAATTCCTCCCTAAACGGAGCTAATAATGGTGCATTCATTAAAGCGAGTTTTAACTTCTCGAAACCTTCCTGATAAGTATCGTTCCATTCAAACTTATGTCCTTTTTCCAAGAGAAAAAATGAAATGAAATCTTTAAGTTTTACGTCACGGTTATGCCGATTAGGCTAAAGGAGACGGTTTCTTCAAGAGAGCCTGAAAAGAGACGTGATCTTAGCGTAGTCTCTACAGAATCTACGAACATAGTCTGTTAATCCCAATAACGACTTAAGTTGTTTGACAGTGTCCGGGGGTCTGCATGCTTTAATGGCGTGTATGATCTTTGGGCTTTTTTCGTAACCTGCATCACTCACAATATGTCCTAAAGCTAAAATTTTCCTCTCCATAAATTGGCATTTCTCTAGGGACAATTTAAAATCGTAATGCCTTAATCTCTTAAACACAGATTGTGAAACTTCTACCATTTTTTCTTGTTTATCAACGTATATAAACACATCTTCCATATAGTATGATACAGTATTTTCGTGTATATTGCAGGCGCCTGTAAATAACCCATAGGCATAACATTGCATGAATACGCCCCTACACCAGGTATATTGAACGCCGTATATAATCTCTCGATTCCTTAGACATAGGCACTTGATGATAAGCCGATTTTACGTCTAAAATACTGAAAAATTTATGACCTCCCATACACGTTAAAATTTCGTGAATGGGCGGCAAAGCTATGCTGTGCAGCTTGACGCGGGAATTCAAGAATCTGCAGTCCAAAAGCTGCTCTAATTCCTCCAGAGGGTTTCTTAATGAATAGCATGTGTGAATTGTATGCGCTAGAACTTTCCTATATAATGTTCTGTTTAAGCAAGATATTGATTTGCTCCTTAAATTTATCTCTAAGCGCTATCGGAATTGGATACTGTTGCCGTCGAAATGGAACCTTAGTTTCCAATTCTATATGATGTTCAAAATGCTTCACCTTGCCTAATTCATTCTCCTGCCAAGCAAATACATCGGCATACTTATAACATAGATTTTCTATTTGTTCTCTAATTTCAGGTTTCGTTTCTTCTCCAAATTTTAGTCTAGAACTATCAAAATTCTTCCTTGATTTTAACACACTTTCTACTTCCTCATCTGATAACCCTTCTTGCTTCACATCCTCTTCATCTATACATTCTTCTCCATGTCCTAACATATCATTAGCTTTCAGCATCACAAACTTATTTGACGGATTGACTAACTCTATCTTCTTGTTTTCTTCCGATAGTAATACTCTCGGTTTTAAAACATTATACTGTCGCTCTAGATCTCTGTTGGGCTCTAACAAATATTCTTTGTTGTTCCAAGAATTTACCAGGTTAACTTCTACCATAGTTTTAGTCCTAGGTAACAACCGTACCTTATATCCTAGAAAACCATTTTGGTCTAATACTGTATTTAATACCGATTGCTGCGTACTCAGACACAGACACAGATTCTTGTCTAACAGTCTTCCTAAATTGAGGTTTACCAAATCTCTGTAATGTTAACTTCTTTTCAGCATAGTTTATTTGACAATTCTGGCACTTTAAGAAATCATTTCCGATCAATACTTGATACGGAAAATCTCTAATTGCTCTAAAAGCTAGATGGAACGTCTGTCCTGATATCTTAAATTTTACAATTGCTACTTTCACAACTAACACATTCTGTGTTATACCTCGTATTCTAGTAGACTGGAAAATTATTTTAGCATTAGGTAGAATTAAACGTTCATTTATAATCGATATCTGTGATCCCGTATCTATTAATGCATTATGTTTTCTTCCTTCTACCTCAATCGGTACATACAACATACCATTTTCGTGTGTTAAAGAGGCTACAATCTCTCTAATTTTCCTTTTGTCTCCTGTAAATGTCCCTCTGTCATTTACAGTATTACTCAGTTTAAATTTTGCGAATTTTGCGTATGGTAATATGTAGTTCCGTTTACTTGGTTTGGCACTACCGGTACATACTGAACTTGCTGACTAGATTGTCCTTGACCATTACAACCATTACAACATGATTGCCAATGGTTCCTGTTACCACAACAACTTCTTCGCTCTTGCCAAAAATTCTGTCTACGAACTCCTCTATTCCCTCGCCAATTACTACCTCTATTGCCTCTTCTATTACTATAATTTCCATTTCCTCTATTACGATTAAAATTAACATAATTTCTATTCCAATTCCGACCGTTATTATTTCTATACTGGTTACAACCTCTATTTCTGAAATTTCTATTTCCTCTATTATTATTACTTTTCCTCTGATCTTTAGATGAACTACCTTGTTTTTCTTCTCTTTCCTCCTGTCCTTGAAACTTAGTAGCTAGGGTTAATTTTAACTGCTCGATCTTCTTTTCAAGCTGGCCTAATTGTGTAACACTCTGTGGTTCTTCCTTTACCTTAACATCATCTCTATTTCTAATTTCCTTCTTCAAAAGTAATTTATCTACCTCTAAATCGCTATCCTCTTCTTCTACTTGTTCGCGCATCTTTAATAAATTTTTAACTGTGAGTTTTTTTTCTTTTCAAACGCTTATCGACCTTACACTTATTCTTTTCTATATTTTGAAGATTTTCAACAAATTTATCTATAGTTGAGTAAGATATTGTGCCTACCTTTTCCATATAGTATGGCTGAAGGCCTCTTCGTAGATTCCTATCTTATTTTATCATTCATATTCGCGTCCAACTGTTCACACAAGACTATCATATCATACACATAATTAATGATAGGTTCATCTTCCAGATGCAACCTTTCTCTGATTTTTTCCTCGATATCCATCGTGACATTTGTTCTTGTAAATTCTTCTATAATACTCTCCTGGAGTTCCTTATATCCTAGTTCCGTAAGATTCCTACGTTTTAAAAACAATTTTATCCATTGCCTACCAGTCCCTTTAAATACGCTTGGTAAGAGTTAATTTCTTTTCTCTTCATTAACACCCGCCATTTGACAAGCATCATCGAACTCTTCAAAAAAACTAACGATAGCGTTATCGGTTTTCAGGTCGAATTTCGGTAATTTGTTTACATCCGAGTAAAACATAACATTAGTAGTCATCTTGTCTTCACTTGTTCTATTATTCTCACTAAACTGTTGTTTTTCACCTATTACACTACTTTCTACTGGAAAGATTGATTCGAAATCTTCTGAAAATGATTTCGCTACTGGACTTGATGGAAAGTTTTCTACTGGTCTTACTTTAAAACTAGGCTTTTTGCTTTCTTGATTTATTATCTTGACTTCCTTATTTTTGCCTGAATTGCCACTATTAAACAAGCTACCAACCTGCACGCCTCTAACTGCTTTTTGTCCTCTAGTACGGACTATGTCGTGATTCATTTATTTAAAACTCTATGAAAGATTTTCTTATTATTATACTTAACTAAACTTATACTTTCGCGCATCTACTTAAAAAAGAGAGGGTGGATGGGTGGGAAATATACTTGCGCATTTACTAAACTTAAATTATCATGACAATGGATTACTTATACGTATAGGTGACTGAAATCTTAATGAACTAGAATCAAACCAATGCATCTGCACTATGAAAATACGCTAACTATACCAACTGGACCAACCGAACCAACCGGGAATCGAACCCACAGCAGTCTCCACCATGACAGTGGGTTAAACTAACTGGGACCGCAAACTGGAATTAAACTCCAACACTCCACCATGACATTACATTAACTACTAAAACTAGAATCGACCCAGAACATCTCCGCCATGACATTGGTGAGCAAATTAAAACTAAAGTCGAAGAGGTTTGGCGGGCGGAAATTATATTTACGAACTTTTGCATTTAACTACACAACTCAGAACTAGATTATCAATAGACTGGTAACGAGCCACTAGCATCTTCAGCATGACAACCTCCTCAGTTCGTGTCGAAAAATTCGGGGATGATTCTGTGAACTGAAGAAGTCACCTGCCACTCACCATCTGAAATGAGTGGGAATGTTTTCTACGTTTACTAGAGAGGGAAAATTATCGTACATAATCTTATGGGGATTTTATCATTAATTCACAACTCAGAAATAAATTGATAAAAGACGTTTATATTTCTTATTGGAAATGTGCAAGTGTAAAATGTTGTGCCATTAGTTACGGGTATTTAGAAGTTTCGCCAGATTGAGCATCGCATTCCAAGCATTGAGCTGTTGATTACTGACTTATTAAGTAACACATACCTCTGGGATTCAATTCAGCTGGTACTCGTGTGGTGGTCCTTGGTGGTCTCTCCTTCTTTGGCCGCTGGTTGAGAGATATCGCCTGGTATGATATCTCCGTACTGTAGACTCGTAGTTTGTATCTCGATTGGAAGAATCTACGATGTTGTCATCGGTGATTAGGATGTGATTGAACTCCACATCTAAAATACGTTATGTGTATAACTCTAATGTTCATTCACTTAACGAAGTAGTTTCGTGACTTCGGATCAGTCACATCGATTCCTCACTTCCCGACTCGTCTCCTCAACTCCTTTCGCGAGTTCTCTCTCGTGAACTTCTCCCGTGAACTTCTCCGACTTCTCCGTGAGACCTCTCTTCCCTCAGTTTTTGTTCAAACTTCCGTACCACGGAATTTGCCACAGTCGCACGACGTCAGAAGCGTGTGTCCTCCTTTCTTGACAAACGAGGATGTTCCCTCATTGCAATCAACAACTGGCAACCCTTGGAATGCTTTGTCTCATGATTCTGGCGATTTCTGCATACCCGTGAATGTGTCTGGTGTTGACAATAATTTTACAAATGCATGACAATAAAATTCTGTTAATTGTTCTCGTTTACGCATTTGTAGAATTCGGTTTCTGAATTCTCAGACGAAGAACAATTCGCTAAGATGTTATTCTAAATAGCTAACTATACAAGCTTATGAATTTATTAATAATTACATTCATGTGATTTCTTATACTGATATTAATTATTTCTGTGTTTTTATTCTTCTTCAATCCCTAACCATAAACAAAAATCAAATCTTTAATAAAATGAGTTTTATAAAATGTACATGTAAATTAACCGTAAAGGATGGGCTCTGCCAAAATAGGTTCTCATATTAGACTGTCGCTAGAATTAGATTCGAACTCGGATGTATCGATCTCTTCAGATTGGAACTCGTAATAAAGGTTTAGGTAGAATCAATGGTGCACGCAAAGAAGGTGCAAAATCTACCAGCAATTCCTCTTGAGCAAGATGTTATGGAGAAAATGACATTATTATAATACACGGCAGTTAACGATGTCTACAACACTCGGAATGTGCTGGGATGTCCCTATATAATAACATGGCCTATTTCTTTCCAAAATATCATGGAAGCTATTTCTTTTATACATTTCAATGTTCGTCCAATGTTTGTTAGTATTAATAATCGTATTGAATGTTCAGTTTTGTTTCTTCTTCCTAGAGTAACATTAGAGCGCGATAATTAAAAATTAATTTTCTTCAATTTAAAAACTAATATATGGCTCTAAATGTTGCAACAACGGAGAAGAGCAGATAGCCCCCCAATAGGTCACGTGGGAAACTTTGGGTTGATCTCTGAGATAAAGGATCCGCTGGAATGCAGACTGATAGCAGATAAGAGCAAAGTTTGCTTTATCTCTCTTCATAGACCTTAAAGATTTCATTGATTCTACATAAACATCTCCGTGCATAGTTACCTGTAGAGACATATTGGAGTTATCGAAGTACGAAAGTTTCAGAAAATCTGTCTATGTTACTTTCAAGTGAGTCAAGTGTTTATCTTAAAAAATAGTTTCGAACTTTATAGTGTAGAGTAAACTCGCTTATTTGTCGCATCAACTGGCAAACGTTTACAAAGAGATCAAAGAGTATGCATAGCGATCTGCAAAATAGTTAATATGTGGTAAGAAAAAAGGGACCGAGAACTGCTTTTCGATATATCGTATTGCTTATGCTCTATGCAAATCAAATAAAAATGAAATCATTAAGTTTTACGTCCCACGATTATGCCGGTATTTCTAAAGGAGACGGTGATTATGAGAAATGAATGAAATGGTGGAATGAAGAAAGTGGGCGGAAACGAGAGAACCCCGAGAAAACCCACTAGCACGGTGTTTGTCCACCACAAAGTTTACTGGGGTCGAGCTGGGATCGAATATATGAAAAACAAATTTAAAACCGAAAATAGTATTAAACTTCTACAAGTTACACTTTTCAATAAAGAGATAGGAATGGAGATGGTATATTTTCTAGAGTCACTGCATCAATTCCCTAAAACCACTTGTCACTAGCTATTATAATTTTTGATTTATGGCCCGTAAGAGGTCGATCTCTATCACTTCAGATTTATATAGAAGATTGACGGAGGTGTTGGAACCTATTCTTAGGACGGTAAATCGATTCCGGGAAACCCTTCTCGATATATCTTACCGCTTTTGGTATGATACGGATATAGCCGTTCTATTCGACTTCCGATACTTATGCATAGAATAGGTTGAAAGTATTAACGTGTGCTACAAATTTCTAACTGGAATGATTTAGTATCTTAGAAACTTTTTATACTTGGTGGTAGAGCATAGCTCATCTGAAATTTGTAACACCGTGTATTTCGAAAACTCAAGGATAAATTTAACTAATCATCTTATGATAAGAAATGAAATTATCAATTTCTTTTGAATATTTTCGACATCACACCACAAGGAATTAGGACTCGAAATAGTTTCAACTATAAAAATCTACTACATCGTAATGGCACAGAAGCCTAACCATTATGGTTATCCAACATCGTAAATAGATGCTGTACTCACAGGTAGTTCAGCTCAGTTCAACTCCAAACCATGTCCTTCTACTATCCGATCTTTATTACCACTCCCTGAGTCTACTCTCCGTCCTCAACGAGCACAACCCCTTTCCGCGATTCCGGTGCTTCCTGGTTATGGCGTAGAGCTTAGCTCAGGTCTCTTTCTGCAATATTTTACTTAGTTATTTCCGTATAGGAAAACTTCCTATAATTGTGATGTGATGCCGACGTTATCTGTTTTTCTTTTATTTGTGCAGTTTGAATATCACTTCCTTGTTATATAGTAAACAAATATATTGAAGAAAATACATGTAAGGATTTTGGGTACTTTACAATACCGCTGCCTCGAAATTGTTTGCACGATTCTATGTGCCAAAAGGAAAAATACGGATTACTGTCCACCTGTATAATCATGAAAAGAAAATAATAATTAAATTCGTCCTTTAATCTTCGAACACTCTGTATATGTAAAGTTTTCTTTTGACTCGTATGTATGTATATAAGTTGCACTACCAGCATTGTCCTTCGCCAATAATATGAATATATGTTGTTTGTATTCATATATCCACCAATAATATGAAAATATGAATATATGTTGTATGCTGACAAAGTAATATTACAATAAATATAGGTTAATGTCACTGCATCCTGTCTGTAAGAAAGAAAGAGAAAAAACATTGTCACAAAACACACCACACTCTGAATGAAACAAAACTTCACACTGCACTTTACTTTATTTCACTTAGTTATGTATGAGTTTGTATTTTTTGTAATCTGTTTCTTGCTATACTGAAATACATGTTACATGGAGGTATGTATTCTGTCATATGTATTTAATTGTTAGCACCGTTGAAGTCCTCACTTCGATAACTGGTAGTATTTAATATTCTGCAAGCATAGATTTCTGAGGTTGTTGTTGTTCGGCTCAGTCCGCATGGTCCATTGTTTGATATCTGACATTGGAGATAAGCCATCTATGGGAAACTGCTACTGCTGCTGTTGTTATTTTGTTGATGATTTTGATATGTTGTTGGGTAGGCGTGATCATTTAGTGTTTTTGTTTAGTTGTGTAGTAAATACATTCATTTACAGATATTAGGAAAAACGCAACTGTTAAGTCTGCGTTACCTAGAAATAGTGAAATGAGTCCCTTTTTAATGCTTGAATAACTTGAAGTTAGAAGAAATCATTGACATTAAGAATTATCGTAGGTGTAGAAGGTTTAATTGTTGGATATTCATTTAATGTATCATCATAGAGGTATATCGAAGAACAATCTGGGGTTATGTGTGAATCTGCTTTTGAAGAAACATATTTGACAGATGGAATATGTGAATTTGAAACATTATTTGGAGTCAATTTAATTTTGAATAGTTTGTAGGTTTATAGTATAAATGAAAAATTATTAAAATGATTACTAAAATAGTAATTATAGGGATGACAAAAGTATATGATTTCATTGTGGAGCGTACCTAGAAAGGCAAAAGAAAAAAAAAGATTCAGAAAATGAAGTTGTTACTCGGTTATTCTTCTTTGAAATATGCTTAGCATAATTTTAATAATAACCAAATATTTCTTTCTCTTTTTTAATTAACTAGTTTCTTTGAAGGATGCTTTGCATACCTATTGCCTAGTTAATCTGCTGTGAAATAGACTCTACTTGAAACTTTGCTTCTCAAAATTTATATTCATAGCCTACTCACGTTTCAATAACTTAATATTGTATTTCATTGTTTATTTCTTTAATCATTTTCAGGCCGGTGAATAGGATTATTTAGTTCAGTTACAATCTTATTCAGCTTGTACATTTTAATAACTAGAGCTACAATAAGAATTAGTCATACAAATCCTACTAATATAAAAATAATTCCAATGCTATAAGTAATATAAGTATCAAAGTGAGCTCATTTTGGCATAGTAGAGTTCACTGTCAAAGTCGATAGTTGAGAAGAAATGTTCTGTAATTTATCCAAGTAAAATCGGTTTCCTACATCAAATTGTGAAACCACTTTATGTGATGATATGTAACTTCTACGGTATGTCTACTATCTAAGATTATTTTATTTGCTATCACTGAATCCAACGTATTGTAAGATAAGAAATACGCTCTATGTTGATCGTCTGAATAATTTGAATAAACAGGCGTTTGGACATTTCAAGAGACAACATGAACAGTTGTTAATGCTGAAAACAAAATACCTATTGGGGTGTAGAGATAAATAAATTTGGACTTGTTTGAGATGTTTTACGGTACATGATTGCGTCGTGTTTCTATACACCAGATCAGTTATATAACTAGAAACTGGTGTAGCCGATATTTGAGATGTATCACATAAGAAGAGATAGCTTTTCCAAATGCATTTTTTATGAGAAGGAGCGTAAAGCTGTTTTTCATTCAATAAGCTATTTCTGGTGGTTCTAATTTAATATGTTTGTTCTGATGTAAAAACCCTAGATTTGAAATCTGGAATAAGAGACGTACATCCGTAGGTAAAAAATGAGGTATTTTTAAAAGTACTGTTAGAACTTGCAAATCCATATTATATTCTAGAAGTGTCGTATGAGTAGTCGAATACAATAAAGCTAAGTCCTGTTTGAAAATAGTGAGTTTCAATAGACTATGCTGTTCAATTTTTTGCTTTGCATGGTCCGTATCTAGTATGCAAAAAGAAAGAATATTTTGATGAACATCTGCAAAAGTTTGAAGAATTCCCTCATGAAGCTGGTATATAGTAGGGATGGCCAGATCCGGATATTTTGGATCCGGATAACCAGATCCACTTGGGTCCGGATATCCGGTATCCGGATATCCGGACACTGGATCCGGATCCGAGATTTCGGATATTGGATCCGGATTCGAAAAAACGGATCTTGGATCCGGATCCGAAAAAACGGATCTTGGATCCGGATCCGAAAAAACGGATCTTGCATCCGGATCCGAAAAAACGGATCTTGGATCCGGATTCCAAACTCCGTGTCAGAAAATTCGGGTGTTCCGAATCAGCAAAATTTTCGAAATTATTGACAAAGTGATTTTCATTCCTATTCTTAAAATAAGATTTTAAGACACTTTTGGTATCTGATCGTGTGACAGCCTTGCATTCTGTTGATATTTGGTTTTCGTGCCTTAATATGTCACAATTACTCCAAATTTGATTGAGTAAAACTGTCGACTTAGGTGAGAGCAATCTGATTGTCAGATTCGGTTCTAGTACAAATACTTGACCGAAAAGGTAGTAAATCTTTTTTAAAGCGGTCGTCCTGATGGAAATTTGTACTTTGTTTTCTGTAACACTAGTCAAATGCTGGGATGAAACCTTAGTCTCAAGCCCAAGCTTCTTCATTAGACTCAGGCTGCTTACTTTTCTAATTCTTTCTGAGTTATTGTGGTCTCTGAATGAGGCCATTTTCTAGTCGTGATGGGCTAGGCCATTGCTAATGGAACAGCCCATAAAATATAGATCAAATCAAATTAAGGAGCAACTTCCTTTTCTTGCTCTTGATGAGATTTTTTTCTTTCTTTAAAAATACGTTTCTCTGTGACCGTACCACTCCAGTTAGAATTAAGAATTGTAGTAGAGATGAAGTTCTAAATGGCAATTAATGTATCAAAATCAATGTATTAATGTACTGTATGTGTATACAAAATACCATATGGAGTCTCGAGCAGTAACACGTATCTTTGTTATTAGTAATCCACAACTATTAACTCTGCATAGGTTGTATAAGGAGCTATATCATTCATGTAAACACATAGGCGGATGCAGGGCGGGGCGAAAAGTCGTTCGCCTCTACCCAGCGCCACCATTAACAGTGTACTTTAGTAGTAATTTGTGGCAATTTCAGATCATCTAAGTAATTTTTCACTGTTAGCATCCCCAACCGCCCCCTAAGAACCCATCCGCCCCCTCCAGGAGTCCGTTCTGGATTCGGCCCTGCGCAAACATAATATACAACTCATTCAAGAGTACATTTTGGTAGCTTTTTAAAATTTTTATATTAAAGGATTGTCATTTCTCGTGGCTACTTATGCAATTTTGTCCACAGGCATACATGCAATTTCCAGTCATTACGCAAATACATTTATGTACTTAATAGACCTCGGCTAGTTGGGGTTTCGCCACTAGACCCCCGTTACTAGGGCTCGCACCACTAAAGCCTCTAATCACAATCAATTTAAAAAGAAATGTCTGGGGATTTGCCCTTAGACCCTCTGATATCTCATTTGATCGGCCTATGACCTCGTACCTTGTAAACCTACAACCATACCGAATCTCAGTTCAAATATCAAATTGTATGTAAACATTCCGGTATCCCGAGACATACCGAATTTCAGTGCGAGTATATGGGGGCTTTCCCCCCAGCCCACACATTTGCTCGGTCTACGGCCTCGCACATCATACGCCTGCAAACATAACGAATTTTTAAGGGGGCGCGGTGGCTCAGTGGTAGAGCGTTCACCTCCGGTGCTTGGGGTCCTGGTTCGAGCGCAGCTCGCGCCGTGTGGACTTTGTGGTGGACAAACATGGTGCTCGTGGGTTTTCTCGGGATTTTCCCGTTTCCTCCCACTTTCTTCATTTCATTTATTTCTCATAATCACCGTCTCCTTTAGCCTAACCGGCATAAGCGTGGGACGTAAAACTCAAATATTTCATTTCATAACGAATTTTTGTTCAAATAACAAGTTTCAGTTCTCTAACATTCCAGGATTCCGAGATATAAAAGTCTCTTCTCCCCGCCCCTTTTCTTCCCCTCTAAGACATACATAAAAAAAACGCTTAAGTACATAACTAATTATTTCAAATGTAAAGTCCAAATACCAAATTCTATGCTCCTAACCTTCAGGGGTTCCCTGATATCGACATGTTATTATAATAATTACAATCCCCACCCTCTTTCCTTTCATCTCTTCTCTTTTCCTTTTTACTAAAACGTCAAAAAACACTGAAACACATGTCAAATTATTTTCAACGAGAAATGCAAATACCAAATTTCAAGTCTCTAACCTCAAAGGATTGAACATATTAATACAATAATTCTAATCTCCACTTAATTTTCTTCTCGCCCTTTTTTCCCCTTCTGGGCCACATATCAAAAAAACGTTGAAATACGTATCTAATTATTTTAAGTGAGAAGTCCAAATACCAAATTCCATGTTTCTAACCCTTTAAGTTTCCAAGATATAGGCATATTATTATACTAATTGCAATAATTGCAATTACCACCCCTTCTTTTACATCTACATCTTCCCTGCCTCTTCTAATTTAAATATCAAAAAGCACTTTAACAAGTATCAAATTAGAGAGAGATGAGAATTCAATGAGAAACCCAAATACCAAATTTGAAGTATCTAACGTCAAGAATCATCATTATTTTCCACCCCATTTCCCCCCTTTCTCGTCGAATTTCCCAAAGTCCTTCCTTACTGGTATTCTACGTCACAAAGCGTATAAACTGTCCAAATTTCACGTTTATAGCTTAAGCGATTTGGCCTGTACGGTGATCTGTCACTCACTCACTCAGGACTTCGCCCTTTTTATATAGAGAGATTTAAGATTTTATGGGAAAGCCATGGATTTTGTCCTAAAGCCGCCAGTGTCTTAGAAATGTAATAGCTTTGCTATAAACTTTAAGCAATCAACTGACTGAACTGCGTCTATATGAATTATGTAAAATGCCGCTTATGATATTTATTTTGCTCGTAATAGAAAATAGAAATAATGACGAAAATTCAAAGACATCCATGATTTTAGCGTAATGCTGCAGGAGTTCAGATCATTGAATTAATCATAAGAGCCGTCTGTATAAGATAGACTACATTAAATTCCAATGTGGCACAAAGAAAATATGCAGCATTACTATGCAGTTTTTCAACGTTATAACTCATTCTGAAAATATTATCATAGGTCTCACAAACAATCGAGTTTTAATCCTAACTTGATTAATATATAACAAAAGGCAGATCTATACAATTACTGACTTGAGATGAAAGTGGCATACTTGTAGTACGTTTAAAGATATACTAAAGATTAAATGATGGGGTGTGCGCAACAGTGGTCTAACCCCGAAAAATGTGAAAATGAGATTTTCATGTAATCTTTTGTCATTTAAATTGAATTGTCTTCCCACTGAGTTAGATAAAATTCACCTAGTAAATTTTATACATATGGATATTTTAATTCTGGGCCTCAATCTAAGGCCTAAAATATTAAAATCAGGAGTCCGAATCTGAACTTCGAAATTTTGGTTGTGGATAGAGGAACCGAATATCCGGATCCAAGATCCAAAATTCCGGATCCGGATTCAAGATACAAAACTTCGGATCCGGATTCAAGATACAAAACTTCGGATCCGGATCCAAGATCCGAAATTTCGGATCCGGTTCCAGGAACCGGATATCCGGATCCGGATCCAAGATCCGAAATTCCGGATCCGGATCCAAGATCCGAAATTTCGGGTCCGGATCCGAGATCCGGATCTTATAGGATCCGGATCCGGATATTATAGGATCCGGATATCCGAGAACCGGATCCGTCTGGCCATCCCTAGTATGTAGTAATAAAAGCCATTAGACTTGTTTCGTTGGTAAGAAAATTACAATATTGTTTGGTCACTGAAAATTTCAAAGATTCAAAAGATCTTTGAATGGCGAGAATGACATCATGCTGAATTGAAAGAGCTTTATTAAAATTTGTTTTCATTTGTTGAAGTTCGAATTCCATGAGTTTGTCATGACGTTCGAGGTTATCTACTATGTGATTTAGACGTTGTAATTGATAAGCGTTATAGGAAGAAAGGGCTAAGCTTCCTAGTTCTAGTAATGAAGCAAATAAAAATCGTTTGTTTCTTTTAGACTAGCAAGTAACAATTATTTTCCGAAATAATAAAATGACAAGGGATTAAATTTAATATATTTTGTCTAACTTCGGTGTCTGTTTCTTTAGTCGATTCTAAATATTGATGGAATCGCATGCATAAATTCTTTTTGACCGTGTCGAACTGTAAATCAAAGTGAATGTGCAACGGTTGATAGATATATTGGGGGACATGCGAGCTAAGTCCCCGCTGTGCTAATGCTATGCCCAGATTTCCAATGGTGAATGCGATTTCTGTGTCAAGGGGTCATGTTGTGCTAGTGTATGTTGTACTGTCATGATGGTTATTAAAATTAATAAATTCATATTTGTGGACCTGCAACAAAAGGAGAAAAAAATTAGGCTAAAGTAATTTATGTTCGTAGTATACTTTAATATATAACAAGGACTAATTAAAAATAATATGAATAAATATTCAAAAAATTCTTGATGATTTTTTTTAATGCAATCACTCTAAGTTTGTTGAATGTCTATAAATAGTAAATTCTCTAATTTCCTATATCGAGAAATGAGAAAGTTTTCGGTCTAACTAGCTTATCAAAGAAATAGAATAGTTCCAGGAATGAAAAATAATGGTATTGATTCCTTTGTTTTCGAAAAAGAAAACAGTAAGGCACTTGCACTCATGGTATCCGAAGAAGAGAGATTGTTATCACGCAGTCTATTTGCACTTGCTGAGTGAACAAAAGAAATCAATACGAAAGGCTTTCACCAGAGTGACCTAATATCCCTATTTAAACTAACATATGATTCTCTTCTTTTCCCATGTACTATCTCGATATTCGTCAGTGGTTCTTGATTTAGCTTCTATTCGTGGTCATCTTTCGTTGATTGAACATCTGGTTGACTTTTACAAAGTTTCGGCGTGGGAACATCTTAAGTTGTTAGTAGAAACTTGTTCCTTCTTTGGGCGTCGTCTGTGTCCACCGGCGTCTATGGGTGTCATCTAGCGTCTTCGCTCGTCCTTTGGTCCTTATCACATCATTCATCATGTTTCTTAGCTGCACATGTTGAATTGGTTCCATAGATGCAAATCTTGGAGAATTTTCTTCGTCCCTTGTGTTGTGGAGCAAATTGAATACTTTCAAGGCTAATGGATGTTTATGTCACAACGTCTTCTTCTCTTACTGATGAAATCTTTAAAGATCTGATGTCCACTTCATCACGTTTGGCGTTATTCTTCTTATTTTGATATTCTATGAAGATTTTGTTTGCACTGTTAGTGAAACCTATAACTGTAGCTTTCTTGTTATATTTGTGACTGAACACTTCTGGGATTCCTTTCTTTTTCTGATGGTCCTTCACTAAGACAACGCCCCCAATCTGGAATTATGTTTGCATTTTTTCTTGAAGAAACTTCTGCAGTTGCTTTTGATAATTCTTGATCATATTTTGATAAGCCTCTTCTCTTATCGTTTTCAAAACTTCAATGCGATCTGCATTTTCGACGTTTTGTACTGGAGTGTAAAATTCATTTCCCAACAATGACCTTGGCTGACAAGCATGTAGCAAAAAGAACTTGCTAAATTTTGTTATTACGTTTGTAACATTATTTAACGAAAAGGTGAGTGCTGGGAAAAATAGCTCCCATTTGTGTCCTTTAGACGATACAAGTGTCGTAACGCTTGCTGAATATTGTCTGCTGTTTTCTCCACCAAACCTAAAGATTTGTGCTGATTGACAGCTATGAAATTCATTGTGGTTCCCAACCTTTCTGAAAGTTCGACCATTATTTTACTACGGTGTCCGGGAAGTCTGCCCAAAATAATGTTCTCTGGCAGACCATACTTTAGAAATACTTTCCGACATAACGAGTCAGCAATTGATTCTGCTGTTAAGTCTATTAAAGCATCTGTTACAATATACTTAGCACAAAGATCACATGTGACGAGAATGTATTTGTTATGCTTTTCAAACATTGGGAAAGGGCCTACCTGGTCAATTTGGATAGTGGAAAAATGCTGTGATTGTGCATATGTCTGTGGTAACATTTTTGGAGGTTTAGTGTCTCTCTTATTTAATAAACAGGATAGGCAACTTCTAACCTTGTCTGTAATGAACGTTTTCATGTACGGAAAATAAATTCTATGCAATGCATAGTTATATGTTCTACTTTGATCTTGATGAACAGAGGTTAATGGTGACTTATGAATCATATCAAACATTTTGTTTTGTAACTTAAAGGGAATACATAGTAAACGTTGGGCTACGTTTGCAAACTCATGTATTCGGTAAAGGTTTTCATCTACTAATTCATAGCGTTTCGACATTCGTACTGCATTAGTGTTAGATGAAACTTCTCCGGTTTCTAAATATTTATAAATAGCTCCAAAGAATATGTCCTGTCTTTGGCAGCGGGCTATATCCTGTGGCTCTGTGAAATTAACTAAACATTTGTCTTGATCGATATTTTCTACTGAAAGATCTCCAGACTCTACGGGAAGTAGTGTGTAACGGCTAACTTAGTCAACTATATTGAGCTCACTTTTTACATGTATTGGTGTGAATGGTTAGTCTGATATATAAAAATACCATATCAAATGTTTTGGTGGCAAATTCTTACTAGTCTTCAGAAATGTTAGACCTCTTGAATCTGTCTTCAGGTAAAAATGTCTTCCAAGCAGAAAGTAAGAAAATGCTCGAAATGAAGCTATAATTGCTAGAAGTTCAATTTCTAAAACATTCATTTTTTCTCTCATTCTGTTAATAAACGAGAATAGTATGGGATAACATATCATTCCTCTGAATTTTCATCATCTGTCTGCAGCAAAATTGAAGAAATTGCTGTCCTTGACCCTTCAGTATACAAGAACAAGGGTTTGTTTTGATCGTACGGTGCCAGAGCGAGGGCTGCTAGCAATTTCTGTTTCAAAAGTTCAAAAATTTCTTGATGTTGATCGGTCCATTCAAACCTTTCTCGTCTACGAACGAGCTTTTCAAGCGGATCCGTGATTTCTGCATAATTGGGCAAAAATTTTCGCATATAAGTACAAAGCCCTAAGTAGGATCGTAATTGTTTTGTATTTTTAGGTGGAGGATAAGTTTCAATAGTTTTCAAAATTCTGTCTGAAACTTCAAACCAAACTTTCAAATTTTGTGGCCCAACGGTATGATTGATTTAATGAGAAACTGTGATTTCTCTACCGACACTCTTAAACCATAGATTCTCAATGTATACAACAGTTGCTCTAGAAGTTCTACAAATTTCTCTTCAAAATTTGAAAATAGAAATAGATCATCCACATATAAGGCTATATTTTTGGGCTGTAAATAAGCTAGTACAACTGACAGGAACGTATTAAAAAAAAGGATAATTTACATAACATTGTGGCATACGAAGGTACTCCAATTTTCCTACATTTGGAATGCTAAATGACGTAAATTTCCTTGATTGAGGTTCTAATTCTAATGCTTAAAAGGCATTAGAAATATCCAAGTATCCGTAGTGCAAGTGGCCTTACATAGTTGACAGTATTTCACTGACAAGAGGTAAACTAACACAATGATACAAAACTCGTGAGTTCAGTTCTCGCAGATCAATAATCTTGCGCAGCTTTCCGGACGGTTTTCTAAGAAACATAACCGGAGAATTATAGGGCGAATTGGATCTTTGTATCACCCGTTGTCCCAATAAGGTATTTATAAATTGCGTAACTTCTGATTTCAGTGCATGTGGAATTCGAAATTGTTTGCGTGAAAACGGAATTTCTGTGTTAAGTTCAATTTTACATTGAAAATGTCTTGCTTTTCCGATCTTGTTAGGATACCACGTAAACACATCAGCAAAGGGGTAGCAGAGATTTATTACTTTTTCTCTATATTCAGGACTGGCACCTTGACCAATATTTAATTTAGAGATTTGGAATAAGCGTTTTTCTTCCCGTAATAATCCCTCATCCACATATTTTTCATCTATTGATTGGCTACATTGATTTGACTTTTCAATTTGAACATCTTCCGCTTTTCCGATTACAAAATTCTTATGAAGAACGACTTTTGTGACTAAAGGGTTAATAATTTCAACTACAGGTTCGTTTTTATTTAAAATACCTCGCGGCACTAAAATTCCTAGTTTCTCAATTCTAGATGTCTAGCTCTAAAATCACTTCTTGACCTGATCTCGAATAAATACATTTAAGTGGAACAATTATTCTTGTCCTTAGAGGAAGATACGTTTTCTTATGTATAACAAACTTTGGATCATATGCCTCTGTCAATAAACAAAATATTGGCTCTGAAACCTGATGACCTGTACTATTCTGTTGTTGTGTGTTGCAATTAGGCTTGCCATATCTAAACAAAGATAGCATGTTATTGAGGTAATCAACATGGGCATTACGAAAAATAAAGAAGTCATTTCCTAAAATAGCTTTCGGACAAAAATTTTCCACTATTCTGAACCCGTGAGGAAAGGATCGTCTGTTGATTAGAAATTTGATTATAGCTGGTGTTTCAGCTCTATAGATTCATATGAAACACCAACAACTTTCCTAATTTCCTATGACAGTTTAGTTTTAGGAGATAGCAATGATTTATCTGAAATTGATATTGTACTTGCCGTATTAACAATTATATTTAATGGTTTCTTTCTCAGTTGTATTGTAAATCTAACCATGTTCCCTTCGATTTCTAGTGTAGTCTGTTTCTCTGCTCCCAGAATATTCTTTTGTTTATATTGACGGTGTACACTAGTATTAATTATCTCTAAGAGTGGTCCCTTCTTCCTGTTATCTGTACATCCACCGTCTGCATGCAAATACGTTGTCAGTTTAAATTATGAGTTCCCTGTACCTGATTCATTTGGGGAGGGTTTTGTACAGGAACATAATATGTCGTACCATTACTTTGCATGTGATGTACACCCTGCATTTGATTTAAAATATGTACCTGTTTTACATGAGACACATTAGTATGGTGACAACAACACCGGTTGTTATGATAATTTGCGCGTCATAATCTAAGATTTCCAGGACCACCACGGCCTTGAAAATTGTTTTTTTTTTTTCCTCTAAAAATGTTGTATTGAGTATTGTTTCTACTCTGATTACAACCTCGAAAATTATTTCTGTTATTCTAATGGGATTGAGAAATATTTTGCGCACAGTGAGTGTGTAACTTTTGCGAATCTGAAGAACCGCTTTCGATTCTCAGCGACATTTTCTCTATTTCTTTGTGAACTGGTTAATGGAAGATGTAACCTCACTACTTTGAGATGATGATGAAGGTGTCTTTGTGTTCTGAGTTTCCGAGTGTTCAGCTCTCTCTCAGTGTTTTGTTGTTTCTCTACTAATTCTCAAATTGCTTTCCTTTTATTTTTCCTGTGCCTATGTAACGTAATCTCGTCCTCGGACTCGGACGAAGAACTGTCAGTAACCATAGATTCTGATTCAGAATCAGATGAACACCTACATTCCCGTTTTCTACACTTCTTCTTATAAGCTTTCTTAATACGTGCATCTTTTTCTCTCTTTTTCCTATTTCTAATTTTACATTCATTTGCTTCTAACGTATAGAGAGCCTGAATAAACGCATCTAAAGTGTTAAAAAAGACTCGGAAACTAGGTGTTGAATATAGTAAGGTTCCAACCCTGCTGTAATGATTGAAATGATCTGCTCTTCTGTCAAAGTCGGAGCATGTTTGTCTACCATGGATTAAATATCATAAACA
Organism: Thermobia domestica; assembly: GCF_964235325.1. Classification (NCBI taxonomy): domain Eukaryota; kingdom Metazoa; phylum Arthropoda; class Insecta; order Zygentoma; family Lepismatidae; genus Thermobia; species Thermobia domestica. The sequence continues at coordinate 138,897,892 of NC_137460.1, forward strand.
AACAACTGAATGGGTTTATGGTTTTTTCTGAATTGTATTCTGTACGTTATGGAAAAGATCTACACTATATCTAGCATTCTTGAAACATTTAATTATCTCAGCTTTACAATTCGCATAGGTTGTTTCATCTGTAATGTTATTTCTCTTTAACAAAGTTCGCAGTTGTTCTTGTAATTTCCGTGGAAACGCAGTGATTATCATTTCTTTTGCTATCTTATCAGTCCAATTATTTAACCGTACACAATCATCATATTCATCAAAGAACTGCTGCATCGTGATTTAGTTTGGTCTAAATTTCGGAACTGGATAATGAGAATTGTACACATTAGCAATAGCATTTTGAGCTACCTGACCTTCACTGTGTTGTCCCTGCATATTCTTAGACTTATTGTATTTCCATTTTAGTAGGGGATTTTTACTTTTATTGGGATATTTTTGTATTTTAACGTTCTAAATTGTTCGTCTGAATGTTCTGTATCACGGTTGGAAGTCTACATACGATCAGAAAATAAACTTCGCATTGTGACTAATTTTGCAACTTAAGCAAAGTACATTGACCATTAGTTTGCAAATGCAGCAAATTCTTATATGAGAAGAAGAATTTTGGTGTATTATCCGTTTCTTTAGTAACAAGAGGAAATGTATCTCGCAAGACTATATAGCATTACAACAACTGACGTCTGAAATTTTAGCATACTATGAGAGAGAGAAAGAAAAGAACATGAAATCCTTTTACTCAACTTAACAAACTGATGTTATCATCTAAATAATTTAAGCTACGCGTGAAACGCTTCACTCCCATATGTATGAGGCATCGGAATCAAGCATGACATATCTAATTTAATGTAACTTAAATGGCCTATAAAATTAGCGAGATCTCCGAAATCGAAATATATGTGGTAAATGACCATAATCTAATTTATGTTGTCCGGAATCTTAATTTAACTCATACATGGATAACACCGGATGCTTCCACCATAACGTGTGATACAAATATGTAGCTGGAATATACTTGGGGGTTGAGCGTAGCTCATCTGAAATTTGTAACACCGTGTATTTAGAAAACTCAAGGATAAATTTAACTAATCATCTTATGGTAAGAAATGAAATAATCAATTTCTTTTGGATATTTTCGACATCACACCACAAGGAATTAGGACTCGAAATGGTTTCAACTATAAAAATCTACTACATCGTAATGGCACAGAAACTTAACCATTATGGTTATCCAACATCGTAAATAGATGCAGTACTCACAGGTAGTTCAGCTCAGTTCAACTCCAAACCATGTCCTTCTACTATCCGATCTTAATTACCATTTCCTGAGTCTACTCTCCGTCCTCAACCAGCACAACCCCTTTCCGGGATTCCGGTGCTTCCTGGTTATGGCGTAGAGCGTAGCTCTTGTCTCTTTCTGCAATATTTTACTTAGTTATTTCCGTATAGGAAAACTTCCTATAATTGTGGTGTGATGCCGACGTTATCTGTTTTTATTTTTTCTCAGCAGTTTGAATATCACTTCCTTGTTTTATAGTAAACAAAATAAATTAAAGAAAATACATATAAGGAATTTGGGTACTTTATAGTATAATAACCCCACGTAGAAAAAATATTATTCATCAAATCTATTTTTGTGCAGATGAAGAATATGGGAATTTCAAGGTTTCTTTTACGTAAGTTACTATGTCCTAAAGAATAACGGGAACCGCGGTGTCTCAGTGGTAGAGTGTTCATCTCTGGTGTCTGGGGTCCACGCTTCTATCCTAGATCGCATGAAGTGGCTTTGGGGTGGATAAACAATACGTGCGAGGGTTTTCTAGGGGTTATCCCGTTTCCACCCACTTTCTTCATTCCACCATTTCATTTATTCTCATCATCATTGTCTCCTTTTGACTAGCCGGCACAACCGTGGGGCGTAAAACTATTCTTACGATTTTATTTGATTTCTAATAATGTAATGCTTTCTACGGTGTTCTATTCTTGGGTAATGTCCCAATAATAGCGTACAGATTGATGATATACTTGCAGATTGATAAGCCATACAATCGAATTGTCATGCAAAAAATGCACCAACATCTGCCAGGTAGTCACTACAAGCAAGAGTTGTATATATTTCGTTCAGACAGTGTTCCCCATGAGACGAGACGAGACGAGAAGTAAGGTTTACTCGTCTCCTCTCCTAAATTAAATAGGTCTCGTTTAGTCACGATTCTCGAAGACTCCTTTTGCTCTTGTGTCGAAATTTTTTTACTCCGTTTTGATATTTTACTTTTCAAATACCTTATTTTTTCTTAATTTTATCTCGAACTTATCACAACTCATCACAATTTGTCTAGGAACACTGTGATATAACAACATTTAAACCATCCTTATTATTTTAGTAAATTGTGTAACGACTTGCATATTTTAAACGTAGATAAATGATCTTCACTTCTTTCGCACCATCATTTTATTAATTTGTAGTTTTTTTTTTTTTTACATATCAATCAGATAACATTAAGTATTAGATCAAGACTTTGGTTGAATTAGTGTTGATCGCGGGACCCGAGAAATTTCTCGTTTGAAGAACGAGACGCTAATTGTTGTTTTTCTTGAATCGCCTCGAATTTAGAAAGGAACTTCTCGACAAGTTTTTGAGATTATAATCAAGACGAGACGAGATATTTGTCTCCTGGACAACATACTATGTTGAAAATAGGATGAACTGGTGGACTTATGGGGGGGGGGTGCGTCTGTAGGGAGCAGGTGCGTTAGCAACGGTGGGTATGCTCGTAACCTTGAAGTTTATCCAACCATTATGTAAACTAGAAATAAAAAAATATACGTTTCGAATTGTTAAAATTTTAATACATCACAAATATTGACCAATATCCAGATTTTGTTTTTCTTACGCCCAGAATAAACTGCCAAATCTCGTTTAGATATGTTAGTTTCAAATGCAAATTAACATGTATCTCTGACACTTTCATTCAAGAGTTCAATCCTTTGGAAGTTCGTTCGACAATACGACTACAATTACGAACATCTTATATGTTTTTATTTCTGTGATAATTCAGGTTTGAGTTTCCTATAAAGTATTTCTACTCATAATATCGATTCAAATTATCAAACCCAGTGGCGTATTTGGGATCTTGTTTCGGAGGGGAAGGATAGAAAACCAGTGAGAAAAATTTGTGCTGTA